>NC_090921.1:1069957062-1070280812 GCF_040938575.1 Ambystoma mexicanum | reverse complement strand
GAACACTGTTAGGAACAGCCTTAACTTGCGGCGCTTCTGCCCATCATTCATCGCTCCTTCTGTTCTGCGGGCATCTTCGGCAGTGTCATTCCCATCCCGGCACGCCGCTTCCTAAGGAAAAGGGAAAAGAACAGAAAAAAGGCATTAGTAAGCATTCAGCAAATCTTTGCTTATTTTTAAAGACTGTATGAGCTTCAAACACTTACCTGAATCCCAGCCGCTCTGCGGGAACTCTGTCTCCGGAACTTCTCATCCATCTGCAAGAGGTAAAAGACACTCCAGGTTAGCGTGGAAGCATCTAGAGGCGCTGCATACCGCACTTACTCACCGCATTTCTTCTTCATAACCGGCATCCACGCTGAAAACGTCGCAGCACCTAAAAGACACAGAAAAATAACTCAGTTCAATACAAATACGAAAGGGTCGCATCGCGCTCTCACTTACCTTCAGCGCTACTCATCTCAGCAGCACGTCGCCATCCCCGGACGCCGGCCATCATCTAAGGAAGTAAAGGAACGAAGTTAGAGAACTGTTCAAAAGACTCATTATACTTATCTGTCGGACTCTTGCCAGTGATGGAACTAGGCAGCAACGAGCCCGCATCAATCAACGCGCCCTTGCGCTGAAAGCAGGACGGAGAGCACACTTTCCAAGAAAACAAGGCCCAGTCTCCAGTCGAGTAGACTCCAGGGAAGGGTTTGAGGTCGTAAGAGGTCACAACAGGCTGAGTGACATCCCCGTGGATACCAGGTGAGCGTTCCAACTTGGAGTACAGAAGTCAGAATGGTGAATAACATGTTTCATCTGCCCTCCCTGACACCACCAGCGGAGAGCAGATCAGCTCTCCTGTTTGGGAGGAGTTCTCCATCCGAACCTCAGTAGCCTTAAAGTTCATGTTGGCTGCTGAAAGGTTGAGGTTTAAAGAGTGTGATTTGTCAGAAGACATTTAATACGTGCTCCACTCTGCCAAAGGCCTGTGACCAATCCAATTATGCCTGCAGGTGGTGTACATTTTTGGATTGGTGCCAGGAGAGGGATCTGGATCCTTTTACTTGCTCCACTTCCTCAGTAGTGGATTTTCTACTTTCTTTGGGTAAGAATGGTCCTCATATTGGCACTGTGGAGGTTTATCTCGCTGCTATTTCTGTTTTCAAGAGAACCCCAGAGCGAGGGTAGTTTTTCGTGATCCCCACAGTCATGCGATTTCTTTGGGGTATGTGTTATCAATTACCCCCTTGCCAGTTTGTTGTTTTGGCTTGTAGTGTTAATGATTCTTGTGGGTGTTCCCTTTGAGCCCCTCGGTTATTTTTCATTAAGATTGCTCGTCCTTAAATTGATTGTCGTGGTTGCCATCACTTTCCGCTAAACTGGTAACTGAGCACCAGGCGTTGTCAGTTAAGCCTCCCTATTTGGTTTTCTCCAAAGAGAAGGTAACGGTGAGAAGAGACCGTTCTTCCTTATGGAAGTGTGATTCTGATTTCCATCTGTCTGCAAAGATCCATCTTGCTGTCTTCTTTCCTCCACCTCATCTTTCTAATGGAGAGGATTGATTCCATCGGCTGGGCCCAGTGTGGGCCCTCAGCTACTACGTCTTTCAGATGAGGTGGGCCAGGAAAGAAGGCCAGCTTTCAATGGATTGCCTTTCTACCTTAGATTCCTTATCAGATACATATCCTCATCCAACTCTGCTGCTTGGAAAATTCTGCGACAGGGGGCGTAGTGGACCTCGACTCGGTCGCCGATCAGTCTTGCTCATTGTTCGTTCATCTGCTCCGGACATGACGTCGGGCATCTTGTTCCTTTTTTTTCACATGTTTGCCACGCTGCCCCTGAGGAACATAGTGATTTACTCATTGAGTCTTCGACTCTATTGGATGATTTCTCGTCAAATCTTGTGTTTTTTTCTTGTCCGCGAGATGTCCTCACCTTGCATTTTGGGATTCAAACGCTTCATGGACTGTGACTCCAAGATGCCGGTGACTGACCCACACGACATCTGTGTGTGGTGCCTCGGCACGGGTCACCAAACTGAGGGGTGTGCTTCGTCCAGGAAAATAAACCCAAAGTCCCTTTGGGAGCAGGCAGTTAAGCTCACGCTGGGCTGACGGCTGTCAGTATCACCTGCACAGTTAACCGTTCGGTCCCCAGAGGCTGAAAAGGAGGGGCCTACCCCCAAGAAGAAGAGTAGACATCGGCACAAGATGAAGAAGCGATCTTACTCACAGAGCCATTCTTCTTCATTGTCCTCTCATAAAAAGAAGAGGCATAACTGACGCAACTCTGGCTCCTCGTCAGTACGAGGTAAGTCGTCGGCAGGTCCGACAACTTGTCAGGAGTGAGAGGACTTCTAGTCGCAGATGCTTGCAATGTTTGAAAAGGCAGCTGTAGATGCGGGTGCGCCACCGAAACAGCAGGCCCAGGTGGCTTCCTCCATGACCTCAGGCCCGAGCGGTCACAAATGCGTCTCTGAAGGGTTGGGGTGCTCACTGCGAGGACTTGCAGGTGAGTGGCCTTTGGTCAGCGATGAAAGCCAGGTGGCACATCAACAGGCTGGAGGCACAAGCCATCAGGTTTGCCTGTGGAATTGGATGAAATGAGGAGCCTGGGATTATTATCATTAGAGAATCATAAGACCCATTATTAGAGAATCATTAGAATCACCATTACCCAATCATTACTCTTTGCTATAGAATTGCTATCCATTATTGCATTCTGTTTAGTTCTGATTAGTATATTGCTCAAGTAGACACTATCCACATATTAGACTGCCACCTTTGTGTGCATTTGCAATATGCTTTTAGAATGATACTGTATGCATATAGTGCTTGCCATTTAGGAGAGAAACATGCTGCCACTTTGCACTTTGCCATTTGCAATAGAATGACACTTGCATATATTTGAAGTACCATGATTGTGCTTTAGAGACACGGTATATTTGCACCATGATTTGCTATGCATTTATGTTTGCCTTAGAATGTAGCGCTTAGAGTGAGTTTGTTTATTGTTTGCACTAGAGCAGAACAAATGAGGCCTGGAATGACACACACAGTGTCATATTCCATTTAGAATGACACATTTTTATGCTTTGTAGAGACACATTTAGAGATATGTCATGTATGTATGTTGAGTCACTTAGAATGAGTTTGCATTATAGTGCTTGGAATCGTAAACGCTAGGAAGCAATTAACACGAGGCCTGAGCCATTTTCTGATGGAGAAATACAGGAGTTGGGTTTACACTGGACTCAGTGCGAAAATGTTATGGTACACTGTTTGTAAACATTGGCAGAGAGACACAGATAGAGAGAAGGGAAGTTTATCAACTTGGCTGGTGTGCTTCGCAGAGACTGCGAATGTGGGGGCTGCTCCATGAGCATGATGGAGAGATGGGAGAAGGTGTTTTTGCATGAGAGAGACGGGGCCTAAAAGAGCATTTTATGATGCCAACAGAGCTTACAGTGGAGTGAATGCAGAAAGATGGGGAAATAGATGATGTTTTGCACCGCACACAGAATGGCCATGAAAGAAAGATATGATGTTCAAATGTCACGCTGACAGCACAAGAAGTGACAGGACATGCCGTGCAAGGAACATGCAAACACAGACAGGCAGGCATTGCTATATGCTGACACAGAGAGAGACATTCTTAGTAGAGTAACTATGGAGAGATATGTACATCATTGGGGACTATAACCAAGGAGGAGAGCAGAGCCCGTTAGAAGATTTTTGCTGGAGCTAGTTCGAGGGAGTTGCTGAGGAGTTGCCAAAGAGTTGGAGAGAGCCACAGAGGGAGTTGCTGAGGTTGCTGGCTGTTGGCTGGAGATGGTGATGAGGTTCTGATTAGATTGAGAGCTTGGCAGTTGGCAGTTACAAGATCTTGAGGCCTGGCAAAGACAGAGCTGGAAACACATGCAGAATGGGAAGTATGGTTTTGGCCTAGGCTGACTGATAAGAACAAGACACACACACACAGAGCTTTGGGTGAAGGGGAAACCAGAGAGGGTATTGTCTAGAGTGAGAGTGTGAAGATGGTGTGGATTTGTGTGGATTTGCCCATGAAGGTGATGGATGTTGGCGCTTGCATTAGATTGCATTAGAACCACACACTTGCAGCACAGGCTTGCATTAGAAACCTGAAAGGCTTATAGTCATTGCATGATAGCTTTGCACCAGAAGTATAAAAGGTGGAAATTAGACATAGCATTAGAACTGCCTGCATTGTTATGCATTATGCTTAGCTGTGTGATCATAAATATATGTATCCCATTGTTATAAATTGAATCGATTTCGTGTGTCTTGTGTCTTATGTTGTTTGTTATTCTGTTGCCAGTAGTAATCTAGGAGTAAACACAGTGCACATAGGGCCTGATACGAATGCAGCCAAGGGGGGGTATAGTGAGCCATAACCCCCTAGGAGGTTGTCAAAGATTGTCTGAGACCGCAGCGTGCTTGCCCATGGGGGGGCAACAGGATGGTTAAGGATTTTTTTTTTTTAGACTGACATGCCCTGAAAGTGTTTGCTCCGTCTCTGAAAGGGAAGCATCACCTGATCTTGACGGATAATATGGCCATGTAGTACCTGAACATACAAGGTGGCGTGCACTCCCTCTCCTTCTCCAGAAAGGCGATGCAGCTGTGGTTCTGGCTATTAGAGAACTAGATCTCGGTCTCAGCAGTTCATCTAGTGGGGACAGAGACCTGCTTGGCGGATGCTCTGAGCAGACAGAGCATAGTCTCACACAAGTGGGAAGTGTGCCAGGAAGTCCTGGAAGAGGTCTTCTCTCTCTGGGGTACCCCAGAAATAGATCTGTTTGCCACAGAGTCCAACAGGAAATGCAAACAGTTTTTCTCGAAGGAATTCCCAGCGAACGGCGCCCTAGGGTATGCATTCTAGTGGATTGGACCTTCCCTCTCCACTACGACTTCCCTACGATTCCTGTCATTCCTTGAGTTCTCAGGAGGTTGAGGAGGCTTTGAGCAACCATGATCTTGATCGCCTCGGATTGGGCGAGGAGGACATGGTACTCAGACTTTCTGGATCTGACCCTCTGCCCACCTCTCCAGTTGCCTCGTTGCCCAGATTTCCTAACCCAGTCGGAAGGTTGGGTGCTCCACCTGAACCCGGAGTCCCTTAACCTACATTTGTGGCTCTTGAGAGGATGAGATATGATGACTGGGACCTCTCGGAGGAGGTGCTTGAGGTATTGCTGGCTGCACATAGACCTTCTACAAGATCCCTGTACACGTGCAGGTGGAGAAGATTTGAGGCGTGGTGCAGGTAACGCAAGATTGACCCCTATCTCTTGACCCACCACTACAGTGATGGAGTTCCTTCTGTCACTAGTCTCTGCAGGCCTTCAGGTCATCTCGTTAAAAGGATGTTTGGTGGCTTTGTCTCAGTTCAATAGGTCACTGACTGAAGGTTCCTTTTTCTTTTTTTTTTACGATCCCAGTTATGATATGATATGGCATTTGTAACGCGCCTATACACAAGTGTTTCAAGGCGCGACGAGGCAGGGAGGGGGGAACAAGGGGAAGACAGACAACGATCCTACTAGGCCAGGTGTCATTCAGACTGCGCAAGTGCAGGGGTAGGGGGAAGGGAAAAAGTGCAAGGGGAAGGGGGAGGGGGGGGAGTGCAGTACAAATAAGTAGAATAGAAATAAAATAATAAATAAATAGGGCCAGCTGGTGGCAAGTGCAAGGTAAGTGCAGACAAGTGCTGGGGGGGGAGGGGCTGTAGGGATACAGAGACAGTCCCGCAGTGCAGGGGTTGCCAGGGAGGCAGTGCAAGTGAAGAGTGACTGGGCCCAGGACCGAGGTCGGTGAGAGTGGCCCAGTTGCAGAATCAGTGCAGTTTTGGTGAAGAATTTAGCAGGGGAGAGGGAGAGAGAAAGCAGAAGTGAAGAGGAAGGTTTTGAGGTGCTTCCGGAACCGGAGATGGTTCTCCTCAAGTTTCAGGGAGGCAGGAAGGCTGTTCCAGAGGGAGGCCCCTGCCGCGGAGAGAGATCTACCACCAGCTCGTTGCTTCGAGAAGCGGCTGACCCTGAGGGAGTTGGAGACGGATGAGCGTAGGGCTCGGGAAGGAAGATATTTAGGAAGAGAGAGTTGAAGGTATTTAGGCCCCAGGCCCCAGAAGGCCTTGTGGACAATGCAGAGGGTTTTGAACTTAATCCTCGCAGCCACTGGGAGCCAGTGTAGAGATTTCAGTCCTGGAGAGATACGGTCCCTGGGCTTGAGGCCAAGGACAAGTCTCGCAGTTCTGTTCTGGATGAGTTGCAGAGGGCGGAGAGTGGAGGCAGGCAGATTAAGATAGAGGCTGTTACAGTAGTCCAGCTTCGAGAGAACCAGGGCTCGGGAGACAGTGAGCTTCTGGGGGAAGGAGAGGAAGGGAAGAATACCTCTGAGGAGGTGCAGCTGGTAATGTGACTTCTTAGAGACGTCAGATATATGAGGAGAGAAGGAGAGTGTGGAGTCGAAGATGACCCCGAGGTTTTTTGCCTTGCAGGTAGGAGCAGGAAGAGGGCCAAGAGAGGCCGGCCAGAGAGCTGCAGGGAAGGCGGGAGTGGGTGTGCCGATGAGTAGGATCTCAGTCTTACTAGCATTAAGGCAGAGGTCATTGGCAGCACACCATTCCTGGATAGCAGACAGACAGTCAGAGATGAGGGAGGGAGAGGAGGAGGCCGAGGGTAGCCTGAAAATGAGCTTGGTATCGTCCGCAGAGCACTGAAAGTTGGGGCAGAGGGCGGCGATGCGGTGGGCAAGGAGTGCCAGATACTGGTTGAACAGCCAGGGAGAGAGATTAGATCCCTGGGGAACGCCATAGGTGGAGAAAAAGATGTCAGAGAGGAAGGACCCAAGTTGGACCTGGGAGGGTCGATTGGAAAGGAAAGAGGTCAGCCACGCCAGAGCCTGACCAGTGATACCCAGGTTATCAAGGAGACGGTTGAGCAGGATGGCATGGTTGACAGTGTCAAAGGCAGAAGAGAGATCGAGCAGAATGAGAACACACGGAGTGTTGGAGTCGAGGTTCAAGAGCAGGTCCTCACGGATGTTCAGGAGAGCAGTTTCCGTGCTTCTGGCCGCTCTGAAGCCAGATTGATGGTCATGGAGACTATCAACAGATTGATGGTCATGGAGACTATCAACAGTTATGACCCAATTCCTGAAGGGACTTGTGAATAAGTTTCTGCCTGTTCCTTTTTGTTGTCCCAGACTGGGATTTGATTCTGGTTCTTATTTTCCTGATTGCGGCTCCCTTTGAGCCCTTGCACTCTTGTTCTTTGCGGCTGCTTACACTAAGGACATCCTTCTTGGTTGCAATTACTTTCGTCAGATGGGTCAGCTAGTTGCAGGTCCTTTGCTGTAAACCCCAATTTTTATGGTTCTTTTACGAAAAGGTTTTGCTTAAGGTAAGGCCAGGGTACCTTCCAAATCTGGTGTCAGAATTTCACCTTTCGCAAGCTATAGATCTGCCTATATTCTACCTACCTCAGCACCCGTCTAAGGAAGAGGAGTACTTCCATCCGTTGGATCCCAAAAGGGCTTTAAGGTTTTATGTGGCAAGGACGGCGGAATATATGAAGTCAGATCAGTTATTTGTGGCCTGCTCCTTAGCCAGAAAAGGTCTAGGTGTTACCAAGCAAATTCCTGATGGATTGCAGATCTGCTGGCTAGGAACTGCCTCCTGGCATCAGAGCCCACTCGACCAGAGGGGTCTCCTCATTTACAGCCTTGCAAAGGGGAGTTCCAGTTAGGGACATTTGCTGACCGGCAACTTGGTCCTCACTCCATACTTTTACAAGGCACTATAGCCTGAACGTCGCCCGTGGAGCTGACGCGCGCTTTGGTAGGGTGGTGTTACTAAACCTTTTGCTGTGAACTTTCTGCCCACCTCCATTATTCCACCGTTTTGGGAGCCTATCTGATGAGCAATCTGCAGGAGAAAGGTAATCCATTGAAGGAGAAATTACTCACTGTAATGTTCTTTCTATGGATTCTTCTCCCGCAGATTTGTCATCACCCTTCCCATCCATCCCTTCTAAGAAAGCATTAGCAGTTGGTGCATGCCTGTCTCGAGACAGGGGACACTTAGTGATGGTCCTAAAGTGATTGTTTTCTGTCTATCAAGCTGCATGTCTTTCTCACTCTCTGATTTCCAAAAAAAGAGTCTACGTATCCCTATGGGATCCTTGCTTGTTAACCCTCTATTGGCTTTTTAGCCTTCTTCTCTCTCTTTTTTCCTCTGTAGAGATCAAGCTCGGTGGGGGCGGGGGGGGCGGAAACTGAGGTGCGGGTTGTAGTAATGCAGTATACATATGACGCTCAAAATCACGTCCGGAGACGACGATTGAGCACCGAGGAAGATGGATTGACGATCGACGGCTGAGTCGAGGTCCAATACGCACCCTGTCGAAGAATTTTCTGAGTAGCAGAGCTGGATGAGGATATCTATCTGATGAGGAATCTCCGGGAGAAGAATCCATGGAAGAAACATTACAGCAAGTAATTTCTCCTTTTGTTCGTTATGCTGGTGCACATGCTTGCAGGGATGTGACCAAACAGATGCTGTCAGGGTGGATCATCCTCAGCATCTTGGAATGCTATGATATGGCTGGTAAAGTTATGCCTGAAGGTCTTGGGGCTCATTCCACCAGAGGACTGGCTGCCACTTCGGCTCTGCAATGTGGAGTCCCTATTCTGGACATTTGCCAGGCAGCTACATGTGCTTCTCTGCACGTTTGCTAAGCATCATTGCTTGGATTCTCAAGCATTACAGGATGCTCCTTCTGGTAGGGCTGTTCTTTAGAGTTTTTGGGTTTAGGTAGTTTTCTTACTCTCCTCCTTTTTCCAGATCTAAGTACTACTATGGGATTCATTCATAGATGAGGAATCCGTGGGATGAATGAATCATTAGAAGAACAAATTTCTTACCTATCGATAAGGTTTTTTCTGATGTATGTTCCTCCCATGGATGCCTCATTGCCCTCCCTACCTGCCCCTCTGTTGGATAGCTATTACACCTTGGTTCTGCTGTCCCACAGAGTGCTAGGGACAAAATGATGTAACTAAGGTCATGGGGCATAGTGCCTCAATATACTGGGCCGACCTTTCTGTATGGCCTGCCAATGTAATATCTAAGCAGTCTGCTGCAAGTTAATATCTTAATTGCAGCTGTAAATGTGCCACTCATGTAAGAGAAATGTTATAAATAAGCGTGCCTTGATGTGAAAGCTACATGTGTCATTGCAACTGTTCTTTGCTCTGGTCGTGTTAAAACAAGCATTGGCAAAGCCAACATATTCAGCAAGCAAATACATATTAGATAACTACTGCTATCATCTGCCCAGGAACTTCACACCATTTTCCATCTTTTGCTATCTTACGGCCAGGTAGTATTGCCTGGCAAATGCCTTTCCTGTTTCTACAGAAAAGCCAAACATGTCTAACTCGGAAATGGGTTGTTTGATGTGGATATTCATGCAGAGTGGCATTCTGTGAGTACTTATGTCTGTGTACAAGCATTGCCAAGCGGTCTATGATGTGATACGAAGAAGGTTCTAGGTTATCTAGTCACTCGCTTTTGCTGCATGGAATTCTTGATGTTGCCTGAAGGCCACTCAAGCAACATCCTCCATATCCATGCTCATGCATAAGGGGGATTTTTGTGTGCTCTTTTCCATGCATACACATTCTCAAGCCCCACTCTGACATGATAGATAACAGCTAAATGATTAAACCAGGTCAAAAGCAGGCATGCTTTTTTCATACAGATGTACTTCCAAGGGTAGGGTGGGGCTGTCAGTGATTAGAAATAGAAATGCACAAGGTTTGAGCTATGTCCATAGGCAGAGCAGGGGAGGTAAAGTCTCAAATATTAACAGCTATTTGCACTAATAAAAGAGAGGGAGGAGGAGAGAGTCTGCATTTCTGGAGTAAGGGGAAGTGGGGGTGAACTGATTTGTGCTCTAGTTTATAACTTTACCCAACTTGATTTGATTTCTGAGGATGAATGTCAGGGACTTGAGTTTTCACAGTTTTGAAGCTGGTTAAAAAAAACACTCCGGATAAGCTTTAAACACTGCCTTTCCCTTTTCAGTCAACGGAACCGACTGAACTCCTCAATCCGTTGCTTGAAACAGCTGAACACCGAGATGGGCAAGTCTTTATGCCTGGAAACAAAGTTCTTATGAGCCTAAATCTCGCAAGTAAGTCCAAAATGTGTCTGTGCAGGCATTGGCAAATCATTTGCATTTCTAGAAAAGTGGTTAATCTGGGTCAAGTGTATGATGTTTGAACTGCATTTCCATATCTATGTAACCTACTCATGCTTCAATTTCAGCATATCTCGGTCAACTCTACACTGTTGAAGCACCATTTTGCCTGCCATTCACAGAAGGCTGAAAACGTAACCTGTTGTTGTTGACAACGACAGGGAAAGGGAAGAGCAGTCAGTTCGCAGAACTTTACGCAGTTTACCAAGCATTGAAACAAGAGACCCCTGGTCAATGTTATGTGTATACAGATTCATGGTCAGTGGCGAATGGATTGGCAGTGTGGTTGCCAACTTGGCAAAAGAATGGATGGAAGATTCATTCAAAAGAGTTGTGGGGAAAAGAACTTTGGCAAGATATTGCAGAAATGCTATTACAAAGTGAAGTCACTGTATATCATGTGGACACGCATTGTGCCACAGATTCATTAGAACGTTGGTTTAATTCTGTTGTAGACGAACACACCAAGATTTCATCAGTGGATGCAGGGGCTCAGGAAGACGATTTGGAGGGTTTGGCCAAATGGGCCCATCAGAAATATGGGCACCTTGGAGAAAAGGCTACTATCAGGTGGGCACAAGCTCGAGGAATTGGTCTTCCTTTAGAAATAGTGAGAACAATCATTTTGCAATGTCCCGTGTGCCAACACCAATTACATAGACCTATACCCCAAATTGTTCGAGGCACATTAAGAAGAGGAAAACTACCAGGTCAAATTTGGCAGATTGATTATATCGGTCCCATGCCAATCAGCAGAGGTTGTCAGTATGCATGCACTATTGTGGATACATACTCAGGATATTTGATGGTTTTGCCGTGCAAACGTGCAACCCAACTGAATACCATCAGGTTGTTAGATCAGATCATATTACATTATGGAGTGCCTTTGCAGATTCAAAGTGACAATGGGTCACATTTCAAAGGCAAACTAATCCAGGAATTTTGTCAGGAAAAGAGCATTGAGTGGGTGTACCACATCCCCTACCATTCAGCTGCTGCAGGGTTAATTGAACGTATGAATGGGTTATTGAAAGAACAGTTGCGCAAATCTGGAGACGGCAGTTTGGCAGGCTGGCGTGATCGTGTGTTTGATGCGGTGCAAGTATTAAACAATAGGCCTGTATATGAACATGAAACTCCTTTGATGCGATTAATGACTCCTACTTTACAGGTTCAACCCAATTCAGTCAGAGAAACACTATTGTACTGGGAAATTACTCCAGGTTCTTTAGCTCCCTATCGAGCAACTCCAGAGTCAGCAGGGGTAGACTTGCATTCCCATGAAGAAATCAGATTAGATCCAAGAGGAATAGTTGTAATTGAAACAGGGATTGGAGTACAGATTCCCCCAGAACATATGGGATGGATTGCCCCTAGATCTGGCCTAGCATTAAAGGGAGTTCAAGTGTTGGGAGGGGTAATTGATGCTGATTACCAGGGCGAGATTAAAGTCATCCTAATGAATAGTGGGGATCAATTGTTGTCAATCCACAAGGGTGATTGAGTGGCCCAATTGATAGTCATTCCCCTTAAATTGTCCATGTTTAAGAAGGGGGAGCCTCCTACAGTGTTAACTACCCGTGGGGACCGCGGTTTTGGTTCTTCAGACAGTATGGTACCGGGTGCAAAGGTGTGGGTGGAAAAGCCAAGTGGCCCACCAGTGCCCGCAGATGTCATTGCATCAGGCAAAGATCAAGTAGTTTTAGTTATGGAGCCTGGTAGAAAGAAATGGCAATATGTACTCGCAGACAAATGTTACCTGAGAGAGTGATGTGCAACACTGATATCTCTTGTCTGGGTTTGCTTTGTAGATCCTGTGTCTGGTTGGTGTAACTGTGGCACTAAATGGACTCCATTTGGGCGAGTTAAACAGTCTGCTGCTACCAACAAAAAATGTCACATCTGTGCCAGTGATCAAGGTGATACTGATAGTGATGAATAATGTTGTCCCCAAGCATCCTTATGCTAGTGCCGAAAAGCCAGCCAGACAGAAGACATGGATTCGTGAAATGCGACAAACACATCAGGAGCAAGCGAAAACAACCTTGATTCCAGTCGTGCAAGATACGATCGTAGGAAGGCGAAAACACTCTACTATGATTACCCAAGAAGAGAATATGTGGATATATCTGGCACAGCAAGTACTGAACATATCACACTTTTGTCTTACTGATGTGCCCAATGCTGAAGCTTTATTGACTACGTGTTCAGTAGCAGTGCCGACGCCTGTTCCGGTTTTAAAGCATATCTTCGGCGTCACACACAACGATTCTTTAGTCCAAGACTCGGATATTAGACAATCTTTTTCAGTTTACGAATACTGTCGGTTCTGCCAAGAGACCGATCGTAAATGGAGAAATTTGACACAGGTTATTGCTTACAATATAACTCAAGGTGATGTATGTTACATTATGACCTGCAAGGCCCAAGAAATTGGCAAATGCCGACAAATAGAGTTGACCAATCAGCGCAATTATACGATGTTCGAGAGGCGACTATGTTCTCGAGTATCACGCAAATGAACCAGTGTTAATAACACTATGTCCTGCAATCATACAGTGATAACTGCTAGTCACTTGAACCATGTGAAACTTCCAACAGGATGGCTCTTTTCATGTGGTAACATTACATACACTTGTATTCCTGCTAACATTTCTGGAGGTCCATGTGCTTTAACTCGATTAGGACTAATGATTTTTCCTTTACACCCAGCGATAACTCGAGGTAAAAGGTCAACTTTCGAATCTGTAGGTCTATCTCCTGACTGTGATTCACATGTACATTTGTTATCAGAAGCTGAGATTCTAGCATTAACCCTTTCATTGGTGGGAGTTTGGGGTTTAGCTGCTGGAGGTTACAAATCTTTGATGAAATTAGCATGTTTAGTAGTCAAAAGTCTTAATCATACTTCACAAGCTTTAGAACAATTACTCCTTGATAGTCAAGTTATTAGAAAAGCAACTTTGCAGAACAGAGCTGCTGTAGATTATCTATTGCTAAAACATAATTTAGGGTGTAATGCATTTGAAGGTATGTGTTGTTTCAATTTAAGTGACCATTCACGATCTATTGAAAGTCATATTCGAGGTTTGAGGGATCTCATTTCTCAAGTGTCTCAAGATCATAATAGAAATTGGTGGGATTGGTTATTTTCATGGATACCTGATATTGGGGGTAACACTACGTTACATTTTTGCTTGCATTTTTATTATATTATCGATCATAATTGCTTGTTGCTGTTGCATTCAATGTATTCCCAATTTAGTTTTAACATTTCGTAGGTTTCAGAGACCGGTTCCTGTGCCACCAGGGTATGGAAGGTAAATATTCAAGGGTGGAATTGTTATGCTTGATCTAAAATGGCGCTGGTGCGCAATGTATTCTGGGAGCGCTCGGAGCCATGACGGATATTTACTTCATACCGCAGTGAAAAGCTGCACACATTTTGCTGAGTGTTAGATTCACAGTGCCGAGAAAAACATGCTTTCTAAACCTGGTATGCGGTCAAGGACATTTCTGCTGGGAAAGCTAACTTTGTTATGGTATGCTACTGTTCTCCGTGGAGTGTGTTTTTTAGAGAAGGGAGGCACTGCGCTTCTTGAGGGGAGCTCTCGATTGACCCAGCTGGCAATCGACGGCTGTTCCTCAACTGCGCAAGTGCAATTTCCAGAAGGTTTGAGAATTGACTCCCCTTTGTGGAGTGTGTATTTATGCGGAAGCCCGGAGGTGGTCAGGTGAGACTTCAGCCGGAGAAGGACGCTTACGTCCGGCCTTCCTGTGAGCTGTGGTACTCTCGGCCTGGCTGTTCCCGGGGTCTTCCAGCCGCTTCTGGGCGAGATGAGGAATTCTGTTACGCTAACAGTGATGTATTTCCTTTTGAATTCTTTATTTCTTCTGTGATTTATGTCCATATTATTTTTGTGAGTTATTTCTATGTATTTCTGAGCTTTTGAATAAATAGCCGTATAAGAGCTGATTATCTTCTAAGAGTGCATGGCTGTGAGTTATTGTGTCTGTCTACGTTCAATGTATTTGCTCTGTAATTGCATTGGTTATATATGATTGTTCCGTGCACTTTGGGGGAGAGCAATACACCGACCATTGGCAAAAAGCACACCAGTTACATGACGAGAAGGACATTACATTTATTGGCCTAAAAAAGGTCAATCTGGGAAAAAGGGGCGGTAACCAAGAAGTTCTCCTACGGCAAGAGGAGGCAAGACTAATTTTCAGTTTCAAAAGTGTGAAAAAAGGCCTGAACACGGATAATGAAATGGCATTTTCCTATGAAATACGACCAATGCATCTAGTCCCCAATAGGGACTAATCACCTATCAGACGTCAATGACCAACAAACACGCACCAGACGTTAATGTACAACAATGTCTAATGATGTCAAAGAGTATACATTATTATATTAATCTATGAAACATCTTTAAATCACCCAGCTGAGGTTTTATTAACAGTTGCATTCCTCCAAGCACATACCAGAAGACACTACATTTCCCATGTGACACCCACGCCAGTAGGTCATCTGACCCCTGCGTCTTTCAACTCACATCTATTTACTGCAGAGGTCCCCCTTCCCCTTTTTCCCAACTTTTCCCTAATATTACATGGACTTCCCACATCCCTGAACAAATCACGTGCACTACTTAAAACGCACAGCACAGCGATTCATGTAGTCGGCATAAGTACACTCATTTAAAGCTTAACATGGGTCTTCGGTCTCAAATGTCGTTTCCCATTGACGTTCCACACCAAGTTACCCAAAATATGGCTGCTGTTCTATGTCAGCTGCATGGCAACTGACAAAGGACTACCGTTTCCATGGCAATCCTAATACTCATCAGCCCACACGGACTCCATGGACAGTTCCCACCGACGCGTGATGCGAGAGAACATTCAGTGCAGGTAAGCCCCTGGGGGCTCAGTCAGCCCACCACCTAGCGGACCAATCTCAGGATGGTCCGCGTGTCATGATCTCTGCTTCCAAAAGGTCAGGGTTTTCCCAACTCCCTTGGAAGCAGATCCATAACCCAAGTTCCGAGTGCCAACCAGTCCCAATTGGGACCTTTTGGACCCAGTCCTGGCGCCAGTGGCACCAGGCTCATAAATATGCCCAGTCCCAGCGCTGGAAGCGCCGGACTCATAATGCTTGGGTGGACTTACCTGCAGCAGACCATGCTGCTTACTTGCCTGCCAGTTGAGCCTCTGATCCTCTTCTGTTTGGAACTACTTTTCCTGTTGGGTGGGCCAGGAGCCACTCCCTAGGTTCAGAACACTGGAACTCTTCTGGAAAGCAGGAACTCTTTTCTTACCTAGGCGTGGCTGTGGAAGGAGACACCTAAGCACTACAGGAGGCTATTTAAACCACACCCGATGGATGAATCTTGCTTTGCGTTATTCTGCATCCTCTGCAGCAGAACACTCATCGTGTCTTCTGCATCTGATCCTGGGCCTAAGGAAAAAGGCTTACCATCCTGAATCCAGTCTTCAGCAACACCTATAAAGACAAGAAAGAACAGGTTAGCATTACGGTCTTCAGTGACAGCGCTTCACTTACCTGGTCCATCGGCTGTCATCAACGCCTCGCGCTGCATTCCGGCATCTGAAAGACAAAGGCTTACCTACTCTTCGTGCGCTCCGGAGGTCTTCGCACTGCATTCCGGCATCTGAAAGACAAAGGCTTACCTACTCTTCGTGCGCTCCGGAGGTCTTCGCACTGCATTCCGGCATCTGAAAGACAAAAGCTTACCAACTCTTCGCACGCTCCGGAGGCCTTCGGCGCTGCATCCCGCATCTGAAAGACAAAACAAGGTGCGTTTAAAGACATTGGGGAACTTTAATACTCACGTGCCATTACTCCTTTCCACATCTAACCCAGTGGGTATTCCGGCACCCTGCAGCCGCTCCGAACTTGTACCTGCAAAATAAAAAGACAGTTAGAGCGCATCATGAGGCAGGCAACAAGCGCTTATTTACGTGCTTCCAGGCGCTTCTATTCATCACACGGGCTCCATCTTCAACTCACTTCAGCCCGTCATCCGCCATCGCCGGAACCCTGCAAAACAAGAGACATCATTACTAAAGACTTTTAAAGACATTAGAATTACTCGAAACTTACCGTTCGTGCAGTAAACGACGGACAGCAGTCCTCTGAAGTCAAGAGGCCTGCTCCCCTTATCCAGTGAAGAAACTGGTTACAGCACCCTGCCCCGAGGCAGATGGAGAGCACGGCGTTCACTTACCTAAGGTGAGAGCGTTAACATTTGGGGTTCTACAGGAGAAGAGAAAGGGAAGAAGAGAGAGACATTCAATAACCCAGTTCATTAATCCCATATTTTCTATCTGCAGACATCTTACCCTTCGAGTCAGACATACAGTGCACAGAGGTCCAGCCCAAAGAGCCAGCCGTGTGTTACACATCACCTTTGAAGATACGGTATACGCCCAGTCAAGACCGGCGCCTCTACGGGAATCAGGTGAGCGTTACAGAACGCAAAGCCTACCGCAAAACTCCCGTCCAGGCGCTATGGAAACCTCGGATACCGACCAGCCAGCCCAGTTACTTGGGGAACTAAGGGCAGAAGTGCATGCAGCCCGTCAGGAAACGAACGCTCTAAGAAGGGAACTGATTATTTCCAAGGAGCGAACAGATGATCTCGCTAGACAATTGCTACAGTCACAAGCCGGACAGACCCCGTTACCCGCATCTGGGGGAAATCTTCCTTCTACATCCTCTATGAATCCAGTGCAGATCAACCTGCCTGGGAATGTACCTCTGGCTCCGCCCGAACGATTTTCTGGTGACCCAAAGAGGTTTGCAGTATTTATCAATCAGTGCCGGTTGCATTTCTTATGCCGGCCAGCAGCCTTTCCAACTGATCAAGCTAAAGTAGCTTTCGTGCTTTCGTACCTTAGTGGCAATGCGGCAGACTGGTCGATCCCTCTAGTAAATCAAGATGATCTGGTCCTCCATGATTTTCAAGCTTTTCAGCTCAGTATGGAAAAACTGTTCGCAAGACATTCACAGGGGTAGGCCTTGGACAATAAGCTTCTTTCGTTGCGACAAGGTAATCAAGACCTTTTGGCTTATATTGCGTCTTTCAACAGACTGATAGTGGAAACTCAATGGCCTGAGGACAAAAGGATTACGCTGTTTTATAGAGGTCTACGTGGAGAGCTCAAAGATGTGTTAGCCCAAGTAGTGAATCCCCCACAAGATTGTTGGGACTATATAGACTTAGTCGTTCAAATAGATCACAGACTGCAGAACAGGAAGGCCGATCGTTCCAAGTTTGATGCTCGAGTATTTTCCAAACCGCCGACTCCTTCCAAAGGAGTAGACTCCGGGGAACCCATGCAAATAGGGGGCCTGAAAGGTCCTCTAACACAAAAGGAGCGGGAAAGGAGAAAACAGTTGCAATTATGCCTCTATTGCGGAAACTCAGGGCACTTTCTTCGAGACTGTCCGGTGAAACCTGCCAAGAAGGCAGTAGGAGCTGCAGTTACCAAAGTTACAAACTCTGAGCAGGGAAACGACCTCGCCCGACAAGAATAGAGGTCCTCTTGCCGAGCGTGAAAACCAGTTCCGTGACCTCGCATTTCGTGATACCTATGGTCCTCATTAGCCCTGATAATCCGGATCGATTACATGCAATTGAAGCTTACGTCGACAGCGGTGCCATCGGCAATTATGTGGATCATGAAATGGTTTTGAGGATGAATCTAACTCTTTGTCCCAAGGCTGTAAAGGACGTCATTACTACGGTGGATGGAACGGAGATAGCCTCCGGACCAGTAACGCATACCACTCAAGAAGTGACGCTAGTAAGTCAAGATGGACACCATGAGAAGATCGTGTTCGATGTGATCAAGGCTCCTCAGTTTCAGATTATTCTAGGAATACCTTGGTTAGAGAAACACAATCCTCTGATCCATTGGCGAGCAAGAACGGTCCAGTTTCCAGAATGTGTCTCTACTTGTCACCCTCCACCTGGTGTTGCACTGGCAGCAATTTCTTCAGAGACTCCCCAGTTACCTCCCGAATACCTAGAATACCAAGATGTTTTCCGGAAGGATCAGGCTAACTCTCTACCTCCTCATAGGTCTTATGACTGCCAGATAGACCTGATACCTGGATCTACTCCTCCTTGTAGTAGAATTTATGCCCTCACCGAGCCTGAGAACCTTCACCTTCGACAATACCTGGATCAATACCTGGCAAATGGGTTTATTCGTCCTTCCAAGTCCCCTGCTTCTTCAGCTTTGTTCTTCGTTCCAAAAAAGGAAGGAGACCTTAGAACTTGTATAGATTATCGCTCCCTGAACCAGATCACCGTCAAGAATAGATATCCGTTACCTTTGATCCCTGAACTCCTGGACCAAGTCAGAAAAGCATGCATATATACAAAGCTGGATCTTAGAGGAGCCTACCACTTGGTACGAGTAAAAGAGGGCGATGAATGGAAGACGGCCTTCCGCACCAAATATGGGCTATTTGAATATCAGGTCATGCCCTTCGGACTTTGCAATGCCCCGGCCGCCTTTCAATATTTTATGAACGATGTCCTCAGAGAGCTCATAGATGTGTGTGTTGTTGTTTACATTGACGACATCCTCGTTTATTCTTCATCGGAATCTGAACATCGGAAACACGTGAAAATGGTCCTCGAAAGATTGTGTCAACACAAACTTTTCGCTAAGTTGGAAAAATGTGTTTTCAACGTGACTGAAGTTGAATTCTTGGGATTCATATTATCACCTAGCGGAGTGCGTATGGATTCAAAGAAGGTCGATGCAGTTCTCAAATGGCCATCACCATCCTCCGTAAAAGGTGTGCAAAGCATGTTAGGCTTCGCTAACTTTTACCGCAGGTTTATCCCCGAATTTTCTCGAAAAGTCCAGCCCATCACTGCCTTGTTAAAGAAAAACAAACGTTTTGAATGGTCTACCGAGGCGGAACAAGCTTTCCAGGATTTGAAGACTAAATTCATCTCTGCACCAATCTTAAAACACCCTCGCCCCGAACTCCCCTACATCGTGGAAACTGATGCTTCAAGCCTTGCCATGGGGGCAGTTCTATCACAAAAGGACCCGGTAACCAATCAGTTGCATCCCGTGGCATTTTGGTCCCGCAAATTCTCGCCTCCTGAAATCAATTACACGATTACTGACAAGGAACTTCTGGCTATCAAGTCTGCCTTTAAGGCTTGGCGGCATTATCTGCTGGGGGCCCGACACACCGTTACTGTGATTACGGATCACCGAAACCTGCAATATTTGAAAACCGCAAAAGCCCAATCCTCTAGACAACTCCGTTGGGCATTATTCTTTGCCGAGTTTGACTTCATAATTACCTATCGACCTGGTACAAAAAACGGTAAAGCTGATGCCCTTTCTCGGATGGGAGTGGAAGAACACTTGATCAACCCTAAACCTGTACCAATCATTCCCGAACAAAGAATTCTGGGTGTAATCGCCACACAATCCATAGAGGAAGTTAAGGATAAAGCCAGGCAACTTGTAACTCCAGCAGACATACAGAATTGGCATCCGCAGGGAAAGGACTTTGCAGTAAAGGACAACTTATTGTATTTTCAAGAACGATTATACCTGCCCAGCACAGATTTACAGAAAAAAGTAATCTCTTGTTATCACGATTCTTTAATGGAAGGACATCCCGGTATGGCCAAGACCTCAGAAAAGATCAAGCGCTACTTCTGGTGGCCGTCTTGGAAAAAAGATATCAGAGACTTTATAATGACCTGTGGAGTATGCGCCCAAAACAAGAGTCAAAAGGAAAGACCAGCAGGCCTCTTACGCCCTATTGACATCCCACCTCGCCCTTGGCATACGCTTTCTATGGACTTCATCACCGATCTACCTCCATGCTCCGGATACAATACGATTCTAGTAATCGTGGACTTATTCTCCAAGATGGCGCATTTCATTCCGCTCAAAGGCTTGCCAACAGCAGCAACTCTGGCCCGAGAATTTCTCGAAAACATCGTCCGACTGCACGGTTTTCCTTCGGTTCTAATTTCGGATCGAGGTAGTCAATTTATTTCTCATTTTTGGCGAAGTTGCTGTCGGTCGGCTCAAATTGATGTGAGACTATCGACCAGTCACCACACTCAGACCGACGGACAAACCGAGAGGACCAATCAAACTCTGGAACAGTATTTACGCTGCATGCTGCAACAAACTGAAAAAACTTGGAAAGACATCCTTTGGATAGCCGAATATGCCTACAATAACTCTGTCCATTCGGGAACTGGGAAAACCCCGTTTTTCCTTTTATACGGCAGTCACCCTCGAACCTCGGAGTTGGATCCCCTCCAAGATCTTGAAACACCAGCAGTAGACTACCTGCATTCTACAATCACCCAAGCCTTTAAGGAAGCTGTTTCTCACCTTCAAAGGGCTAAAGAACAATACAAGAAAAGAGCAGATCAACATCGGAAGGAAGCCCCTCAATATCAAGTAGGGGATCAAGTCTGGTTATCCATCAAATATCTACCTCTAAAAGGGCCACGCACATTCAACCCAAGATACCTTGGTCCCTATTCCATCACTACCATAGTAAACCCAGTAGCGGTCAAGTTGGACTTGCCCCCGCACATGAAGATACATCCGGTCTTCCACGTCTCTCTATTAAAACCTGTGCAACCTCAAACCCGACTAACTAAATCTCCAAAACCCATCCTAGTTGATGGAGAACTCGAGTTTGAAGTCAAAAGCATTCTGGACTCCAAGATCTCCAAATCTAAACTATTTTACCTAATTGACTGGAAAGGCTACGGCCCCCAAGAGAGATCCTGGGAACCTGCTGAATATGTCCACGCTCCTCGCCTAATCAAAAGATTTCACCGAACATTTCCTGACAAGCCAAAACCCCCGGAGAAGCCCGGTTTGGGAGGGGCCTTGAGGGGGGGTACTGTCATGATCTCTGCTTCCAAAAGGTCAGGGTTTTCCTAACTCCCTTGGAAGCAGATCCATAACCCAGGTTCCGAGTGCCAACCAGTCCCAATTGGGACCTTTTGGACCCAGTCCTGGCGCCAGTGGCACCAGGCTCATAAATATGCCCAGTCCCAGCACTGGAAGCGCCGGGCTCATAATGCTTGGGTGGACTTACCTGCAGCAGACCATGCTGCTTACTTGCCTGCCAGTTGAGCCTCTGATCCTCTTCTGTTTGGAACTACTTTTCCTGTTGGGTGGGGCAGGAGCCACTCCCTAGGTTCAGAACACTGGAACTCTTCTGGAAAGCAGGAACTCTTTTCTTACCTAGGCGTGGCTGTGGAAGGAGACACCTAAGCACTACAGGAGGCTATTTAAACCACACCCGATGGATGAATCTTGCTTTGCGTTATTCTGCATCCTCTGCAGCAGAACGCTCATCGTGTCTTCTGCATCTGATCCTGGGCCTAAGGAAAAAGGCTTACCATCCTGAATCCAGTCTTCAGCAACACCTATAAAGACAAGAAAGAACAGGTTAGCATTACGGTCTTCAGTGACAGCGCTTCACTTACCTGGGTCATCGGCTGTCACCAACGCCTCGCGCTGCATTCTGGCATCTGAAAGACAAAGGCTTACCTACTCTTCGTGCGCTCCGGAGGTCTTCGCACTGCATTCCGGCATCTGAAAGACAAAGGCTTACCTACTCTTCGTGCGCTACGGAGGTCTTCGCACTGCATTCCGGCATCTGAAAGACAAAAGCTTAGCAACTCTTCGCACGCTCCGGAGGCCTTCGGCGCTGCATCCCGCATCTGAAAGACAAAACATGGTGCGTTTAAAGACATTGTGGAACTTTAATACTCACGTGCCATTACTCCTTTCCACATCTAACCCAGTGGGTATTCCGGCACCCTGCAGCCGCTCCGAACTTGTACCTGCAAAATAAAAAGACAGTTAGAGCGCATCGTGAAGCAGGCAACAAGCGCTTATTTACGTGCTTCCAGGCGCTTCTATTCATCACACGGGCTCCATCTTCAACTCACTTCAGCCCGTCATCCACCATCGCCGGAACCCTGCAAAACAAGAGACATCATTACTAAAGACTTTTAAAGACATTAGAATTACTCGAAACTTACAGTTCGTGCAGTAAACGACAGACAGCAGTCCTCTGAAGTCAAGAGGCCTGCTCCCCTTATCCAGTGAAGAAACTGGTTACAGCACCCTGCCCCGAGGCAGATGGAGAGCACGGCGTTCACTTACCTAAGGTGAGAGCGTTAACCTTTGGGGTTCTCCCAGGAGAAGAGAAAGGGAAGAAGAGAGAGACATTCAATAACCCAGTTCATTAATCCCATATTTTCTATCTACAGACATCTTACCCTTCGAGTCAGACATACAGTGCACAGAGGTCCAGCCCAAAGAGCCAGCCGTGTGTTACACATCACCTTTGAAGATACGGTATACGCCCAGTCAAGACCGGCGCCTCTACTGGAATCAGGTGAGCGTTACACCGCGTTTACTCACGCGACCCTGTCTATCAACCCAGACGGACTCATATTTTAGATGGTCTCGATTCTGAGATCTTTTTCTGACTAACTCTCACATTTAATTACTTTTAGCCGTAGCGCCAGCACCACGTTCCCAACAGGAGTTGTCACTATATGATCCACAATTACCGCGCAGTGATTTTGATTCACAAAGCACACGGGCGCACCCCCTTTTCCATACTACGTAGGCCCTTGACCAGAGGATTAAAGATGGCTAATTAACCCATATACTAACATATACAATGTATTTCAAGTATGCCATTATTTTGACTTATCCCATGACTTTTTCTCCCCCCCCGCTCTTCTCTCCCTCCCGCCTGTACTTCCTTTGCTTTTCTCTTCCAGTTGGGACTTATCCCAGTAATATTCAACAGTTACAATCTTCGTAACGTAACATTGACACCGCAGGGTAAGCAACATATGGTTCACAACCTATTTTTCTATGATTTAAATATGGACATCAATTACCGGAAAGAAACTAATTATTATATTTTGCAATCTTGTTCCCTTTTCTTTTCCCTACAACTCCTCCCCTCAACCCCACCCCTTTTTTTCTGTCACATTTTTGGGTATTTTATTTTATTTTCCTATTGCTTTCGGTTTACCACATTTTGATGTTACTTTGGTACATTTTCTGAATATGACGCTGCCCGTGTTTTGCCCAATTGAATGTGTATTCTTTTTATTTTTTAATTTTGGATTTTCTATTTGTCATTATATATTTTTCTTTTGCTTTTGTATGGTTCTTTTTCTTTTATCCATATTTTGCCAATTTGTTATGTCTACATAGAAACGCCCTGATTTGAAAAAGGTACCTTGCCGAAACACGTGTCATCACAGAAGGGCCATCAATAAAACTTACCTAACTTTGCAATTTCGAAGCACTCGTTGTTGTTTTTTGCAAGCAACCATCATATTAATATTTGCAAACAATCACCATATATTGTTTTTTGGCGCAGTAATAAGGTGTGTTTGAAACCTTTTTCTATCAAAATATACTCTCTGCCATCTGGTTCCCTTCTTCAAATACCAATCCACTTCGGTGTGGCCTGCTCACCGATCTCGCCCTCCTCCATCAGGCACCTTTCCACCTGCACCAACCTCAGCAATCGAGCCGTCCCGTCCCTCCACCACACGGCTCATATCTAATCAACCGGATCAAAGGCCTTGCCTCTCACAGCCATGCCCCAACGTGTGCTACCATAGTCCTCCTCACTCTTAATTCTGCATTGCGGGGGCTGCTAGAGTTTTTTGTTCACACCTCAAGCTCGTCCTCTGTGTCAGAGCCTGCAGCAGGGTATTGTACCATTTTTTGTCGGCCCGCGGGCGCTCTTTAAATTGACCTCACCGGAGGTCAGGGAACATATCTCTATACCCCGGTGGCCATCTTTGAATCACTTTTAATGCTTTTACTGAGTATAACCCTTATTCGGCTGAGGACAGATCTGTGCTGCTCTGAGGGGGAGCAGCCGTGGGTGTCATACACCCTTCGTCATGCTGGTTAAGCATCCATTCCATCGTATTTGGCTCTGCTTCCTTGTCCTCGAACATTTGCCATAGTTCCAATATACTCGGTCTACTCTGTAATTGTTTTTCTTTATAAGCGGTATGCAAATAGGTGCACATGTGTTGCAGCACTGTCCTCGAATGAGTGCCCTCCTGTGGCCAGGGCATAAACATCTTGTCTGCAGCGTCTTTCACCCACTCCGTGTGATATTTTCTCATTTTGTCCTTATATCAATGCAGTGATTTGCACATGCAAATTATTGGAGTGTCTCCATGATAATAGTACATAAACATAACTTACCAATAATCGATGAACACAATTGTGCTTCTCGCTCACCTTTTCCTCCTTCACTCACCCCTCCCCAACAATATTTCCCCACAAGTCAACACCTTTGTGTCTCGCTCCAAGACCATGCCTCTATTGTCACTCGGTCTCTTGGTACCACAAACTCCACTCATGCTCCGAAGAGCGCCACCTTGCTGCTCCTCTCAATCCTTCTGAACGGTACCACAGACACCACTCGCTCTGAGCAGCTCACCTCGCTGCTCCCATACCGGACCACACTCCTCAGTCCACACTACCACTTTACGTCCTCCACAAAATATACACACAAAAAAACACTTCTGTTAGCCCAAACTATCTCACACGATAAGGCTGGCACCAGAAATTACTACACAAATAAATACACCACAGTTCTCTTCCCAACTCCTGGTTAGGTAACCGTCTCTTTTTATTGCTACCTCTTAACAAGGCTTACCACATGATCTTTTCCAACCCTTGTCGGAAGATAACTTTCTCCATCTTTTACTTCACAAACCCACAATATACAAAAAGTTTTTTCTTAATTTGCCATGCCTGTGTCATACTTACATCCATGGATCTGCTGAAATCCTTTGGCATTGAGTCACCCCTATAAACCTGCTGCCCTGCGGGGACTGAACAGGACTTTCCTTGAAAGGAGGCTCCTGTTGACCTCTCTCTGTTGTGCATAATCCCACTCTCCACAGGTTGTCTCCATAGTCTTCGGGCCACAGAGGAGGCGCCTTGACAATCTGACGATACTTAGACATACTTCCTCTGCTACCATCTGTTAAGATGGCCAAAAAAAGTCCCTAATAACCCAGAGGACCTGAAGTCATTCCAAAACGAACTCAAAGACAAAGTGCAAGGCAAAATCCAGCTTTATTATCCATCAAATAAAGCAGGTACAGTATACAAGCATTACAATCTCGGCGCATCCTTTAGAGACAATGATTCAAGTAGTACAACTGTGTCATAAATGGTTTCATCACATTTTATCAGTCTACAAAACTTACTGGGAGTGGGGATTGGTTAGTGTTGGTGGCTACATATACACTCTATAGGTGTAAAAAATGTTATTGGGTTACCCATATCAGATAGCTCCACCTGGAACCGCCTCTAAATTGCTAAAAGTAAAAGTACATAATCTCTACAACAGTTAATTAGTTGGTACCTTACTTCATCTGCGACATAACATCACAGACTCTGATAGTTTGGCTTCTGTTACCCAACCAAGACATGAGCCAGATGGAGAGTAGGGTGAGAGAGGTCCACTGATTGCTTTTTTCCAATTAAAAAAGTTACCATCCCTTATTCCTAGGCCATGAGCCAGGGTGATCTCTTTGTACTTGACCTTGTGCTGCATCTTGTTTCTGTGTGTACGTATAGGGGCTATGGCAAGTGTCCTATCTGTGTTCATTTCAAATGAATAGACAATGTTTTCAAATTATGGGTTATGTGTGATGGGACCGTGTTTGGAATAGATGTATCCTGTATTTATTGAGAAGTTATCTAATATTAATGCAAGTGTTGTGTTTTGTGTTACCACTAGTGACACTCTTTAATTATTCCTCATGGAGTCTTTTGGCTTGCTATTTGACTGCAATTGACTAACGAAGACTGGTTGTGCTCTTAATTAATCTGGGAGTATACTGCTTGCGTCCTGGAAGTTGCTATCTCATACCTTCTCTCTGACGTTCCTATCCTCCATTATTTCACTGTAACCTTGGCTCGGGTTGTTAGCTACTGTCAGAGGTCTGCACGTATCTGTATTTCTGTGGATTTTGAATGCTCTAGAATTCTTTAGGCCTTTATTTAAAAGTGTGCTACAGCTTCCATTTTGGAGAATATGGCTGCCCCATTATACTAGTTTTTCTATTTTAGTAAGCAGTGTTCCTGTGTCTTTCACGTTGCATTCAACTTATACATCGGTTATGTTAGTGTTCTTCATGTCTAGTGGATGCTATGTTAGTATTCTTCATGTATAAATGTATATATTATCTATTGTACATGTTCGTCATGTTGAGTGCACATTTGCTTCATGTCTAAATGCATACACATGTATTGTTACAATGTTAGCTTCACTACTGTTTCCATCTTCAGCTTAGGTTGTTTCCATATCCTGCTGTACCTGCCTGGGATAAGGGGGGTAAGCTTGTCTTAGTGAGTAACACTTCTCACCTGTGTGGCATTGGGCCGAGGGAGGGGCAGAAGCTATAGATGACGTCTTCATCTGCCTTCCAACATTCCCCACTTCGGTTGAATCGTCTCCCTTCTGGTCTTCGCCGCATAGGGCTCTTTGGGTATCCTTATTTTAGTTACTAGCTGCCTGCATGTCTTACATTGTCGTCCAAACTCCAGGTCATATAGCAGCATTCCCCATTGGAATCACAATACACCTAGTGCTCTGTGTACTTGTGAGGGTCCTGAGGAAATACACATTTAGACCCTGGAGGGGCGATCAGGGTTTCCATTGCTTGGGTATGGTTGAAGCCCTCCGTTTGAGTATACTTGTGCACGTGAGTATCCACGTGTATCACTATTTTCATTCCTACTGCCTTCTTGTCTGTATTTTTGATTGGCTTATTGCTATTCTTAGAACACAGAAAGCTAGTAACACCAGTCCCAAATGGCCATTAGCATTTTGAAGGCATTAGTTAACCATGAGAACAGGTAGGTAAATGAGTCATCATCTACAATATCATCCACCTCTTCCACCATTTTTGTGTGCACTTCTTTGAAGGTGGCTATCACTTCTGTGAGGGTACCATTTTCCTCATCGTGGACGGGTGTGTACGTGCAGCATGATGGCCCAATTATTGCACACACACCACCCTGCATGGCGTCATAATGTCGAGGATATACCTGTTCTGGAGGTTCATGAGCCTGACTGCTCTCAGCTCTTCCCTTATGGCATTTAAGCCTTTCACAGTGGTTTTTATCACCTGCAGCAGTTCCTACCATGTTATTTGAAACCACTTGGCATTTGCATGTGCTTGCAGACAGGCAGTGAAGAAAGATGTAAAGAACTTTTCTGTTCTACTGAACAATTTTATTTTATTCTGGCATGGCATCATACGCATTGGCTGCTTTTACCAAAGAATAGTTATCCCTTTTCGTGCGCTTAATGGCAAAGGACCTTTTTATTTCTTAGGTGTGTGTTAATTCGGTGGAAATCACCAATCTGCACTTCACTCTGGGGCACCATTAGCAAAGGTGCACTTATTACCTCTAGGGAGCAGGTGCGTCCCCAATTTGGAGGTAGCTCCATGTAGGCTCTGGAACCACAGGCCCAATAATGGTCCAGTAATACTGCTGTACCTACCTTATAATTAATTATAATTAATTATTATAATTGGTTACTTAAAATGCGCTTAATACCGAAGAGGTTTCTAAGTGCAGACGCGGGATTCGAAACTGTGTTGCTCTGCGTCGTCCTGCTTCCAAGGCGGGTGCGTTGCTACTGAGCTAAATTAGCCTTTATTCAGGGCAAATCATAAATGTGTTTGCACCCTTTATTTTCCCCTATTTTTACTGCACCCCTATTTATTATGCATAGAGAAGCAGCATTTGTCAAGGGAAGTATGTCTAGTGGACCTGCTTCATCCTCTACCCACATTAGCATTTTAGTGTATTTAGTCCATTCTTTGAGGCACTCCTTACTTACTTTTTTTGACAATCCCTCGTGGTTGCTTTCCAAGTACTTTTGCCTCACAGCTGATAAGTTCGTCAGCCCAGCCTTCTGTGATAAATACCTGTCCGATTTGTAATTGGCTTCTTTCCCAACATCCAGAAATTTCTTTTCCTCGTTTGTCAGTGCATTTTAGAAATTGGTGGTCTGTTATTATTTCCCCTCTTTTCGGGCCTTATAATATATAACGTATTACCTCGTGTTGTGTTTCGACATTGCTCAATACTGACACTATTTTTATAAAATTATCCACATACAGGGAATCTTCTTTTGTTACTCGGTGCATGAAGGCCCTTCTGCCCTGAAATTGCCCTTCTTGTCATACATATTGCAAAATGTGTCCGGCAGTGTGCTATGTGTGCGGGTACTTCGGTGGGTATGAATATTCTGGAAGCACTTATGGCGCAGGGTAGGAGGGAACACACAAAACAACTCTCATCAGACGTCTCTCTCCCCACTCTGTTCATGTGGCGGTACTGCATATTGTTGGAGAAATGGCCGATATTATCAAAATTTTGACCCATAAAGAGTTGATCCTCAAGCATACTTCTTTTTACCCTCCTACCTGGAGTGCTATTTTTTTTTTGTCAAAATCTTTTTATTGAAACATCAATGCACATTGAATTCAACAACAATCCAAATCGGTGGCAGCATTATTTGATTACAATTCAGTGGTGATCGGCCCAATGACGCACATCCACTGGGTCGTCTAACAATATTCGCCAATTTTATAATCTTCTGCATTTGTCACTGAGCCTCCAACTTCAATTAATTTATAACAGTGCATAAGCATTTCATTTTAACATTTTTATGATTCTATTAGTAAATATACTTCGCAAATACCCTTGGGGGTGTACTATTGTAGCTTTAAGTTCTGTAGCGTTCTTCATTAAAGAGAGAAAAAAAAAACCTTCACCAGAATCACTCTTACTTCCAGGTATTGCCCCCAGTGTCCCGCAACATCCCCCCATTCTGATTTCAAGTCAGTATGTCCTTTCTTCGTACCAGGCAATTCACGGCTGGAGGAGGTATTTGACCAGTCTTGGTTGGAAAAACATGTGTTCCTTTTCTTCCACATGGTCTATGAATGGGCCCCAGATATTCCGGAATTTACCTGTCCGGTTTTCTGTTGCGGCCGTTAGTTTCTCCATTCCCAAAAGCTCCCAGACCTTAACCCACCAGTGTGCAATGTGGGGTCCCTCTAGTTCTTTCCAGAATCGCGCGCGCGTTATGCGGGCTGCCATCATTAGTTGAGTGATTAGCTACGCTCTGGGACCAGATTGTGGGTAGGATCCATCTTCAGGGGTGTCACCCAACACCATCACTAATGGGTCCATGGGGAGGAGTGTTCCACAAATGTCCTTAATTTTGGACCTGATCTCCAACCAGAAGGATTGAATGATCGGGCAGTGCCACCACATGTGCCCCAGGCCTCCCTTAGCCGCACACCCATGCCAACATACATCAGGGTAGTCTACATTCATTGCGTGTAGCCTCTGAGGCGTGAAATACCATCGGTAGCATATTTTAACTGTGCATTCCCTAACTGATGTGCATCTAGAAGACTTGTGTGTTCTGTCCCAGATTCTCTGCCACGATTCCAGAGCTATCTCCCTCCCCAGCTCCTTCTCCCATGCTAGCATGTAAGAGTGTTTTTCCTCCTCTGGGGCGTGTTCTAGGAGTCGGTAGCACGTTGCCACTTTGTGTGAGCGTTGTCCTTCTGATGCAGTTATCTCTATGCCTGTGGGAGGTCTGGTGGCAGCCTTTTTAACGGACGGGTTGGTAACCCAGTGCCTAAGTTGTATGTATCTAAATCTTTCGGTTTCTGGGAGGTTGAACTTCTCCTTACACTGAATGAAGGTCAGGGGGTTGTTGTCAGCGTATATTTCCTGCAGCCTCAAGGTCTTCGTTCATGATCAGATTTGGTATGATCTAGGTTGAAGCCCTGGAGTGAAGGCTGGGTTCTGTGTGATTGGGGTTAACGGGCCCAGTCGTGGGGTAATCCCCCTCAGGGTGGACTGCCTGTACCAGCATCTGAGCGTGGAGCTCGTAGTTGGGAGAAGGGGCTTCCCGGAGGCCTGCGTCACCCGCGGTAGGAAGTGGAGGTGAGAGAGGGGAGCCCCGGAGAACAGTTGCTCAATATCCTGCCATTTGGGGGGGGATCATCATGAACAGCCCAGGATGGGAGCAATTTGAGATGCTCGATAGTATCTCAGGATAGAGGGGAGCCCCAAGCCTCCAAGTTGCCTGCTTCTGGTGACGATCTTGCGCATGAATCGGGGTGTTTTGCGCTGCCAGATGAATCGGCAAATCTCTTTCTGCAAGTCTTGTAAGTCTCCCTCTGGAATATGGACTGGGAGAGCCTGGAATGCATAAAGAAGCCGGGGTAGCAAGGTCATTTTAACGGCTGTTATGCATCCAGCCATGATGTCTCCTGGGTAGTTTAGTAGTGATTCCTTTGCGTCTTTTTTTATTAGCTGAGGGATATTGGCTCTCACCAGTCCAGAGTAATTGGGAGTTAAATGCACCCCTAGGTATGTTATTATGGAGTTTACCCAACTAAGGGAGAATGTATTGTGTAAAGCATTTAGCACCTCTGGTGTTTCGGATAGGTTCAGGCCCTTGGATTTGGCCATTTTTATTGAGAAGCCTGAGATCTGCGCGAAGCTATCTAGCAAGTCCATGAGCAGGGGGACCGAGGTCTGAGCTTCTCTCAAGAAACAAAGGACATCGTCCGCGTATAACGCTACTTGGCTCTGGTCTTCTATCTCAAACCCTTGGATTTCCGGGGTGAAGGCGGATGTGTTGGGCTAGTGGTTCCATTGCAAGAGCAAAAAACAAAGGTGATAGGGGGGCACCCTTGCCTGGTCCCTCTGCCGAGGGATATCTGTGGTGTCCAATGAGCATTGACTCGAATTTGAGTAGAGGGGATCCTGAAGTTAGCCCGGACCAATTTAGAGAATTGTGTGCCGAAACCGAAGCCCTTCAGGACCAAGTGCAAGTAGTGCCATGACATGCTGTGAAAGGCCCCATGAGCGTCTAGGGATAGCAGTGAAAGGGGGCCTGGTATGGAGCGGGACAGGGCTATTAAATCTATTGCTCTCCGAATGTTATCATGGGTCGCTCAGCCCTGAATGAAGCCCGTCTGATCCCTGTCTATTAGTGTAGGTAATACCTCCCCCAGGCGTCGCGCTATGATTTTACTAAACAGCTTGGCGTCAGTATTGAGCAAGACTATGGGCCGGTAGGAAGCACAATCTGCCGGATCCTTTCCGGGTTTTAGGAGTAGGGTTGTATTTGATTCAGCCATGGGTTGTGTAACTGAGCCCGTTTCCCATAGGATGTTGAATAATTTTGTGAGATGTGGTGTGAGTTCTTTTGCAAAAGTTTTGTAAAATGTGTTTGGGAATCCGTCTGGGCCCGGAGCCTTGCCAATAGGGAGGGCCTTGATGGCCAGTTCCACTTCCTCCACCGAACTCCTGGAGTGCTATTTTTACGATATGACTCGGGATTGGTTCATCTGGCATTACTTTACATATTTCACTGGTGTTGGCATCATGAAGAACAGAAAACGATGGTCTTATCATACCATAGGTGCTATAGTGTTGTACTGCAAAGCAGTAAAGAAAGCCAGGCATGGCTATAGTATCCCTCTTGTCATGGCCACAGGCCGCAGAACACAAAAACCACACCATCTAGTGATGGGGGCAATGGGTCACTTGACTCACTTATGTCCCTTTGGTACCCATAAACACAGGGGACATGGCTGGACTCAGGCCAGGCTCATATAGAGATGTGAGCAGGAACACTTTATTTCAGTGCAGGAGTGTTTTTACTTTATTTCAGTGCAGGAGGTGCTTTTATTTTACAAGAACTTTCAAGGAGCTGAAAGCCTTTATTCCAGAGAATATCCTCATGTGCTGACTCATCGGGTGTGGCTCCCTAGGCCTGGTCTTCATGTCCTTACTCATCGGGTGTGGCAGGCAGGCTGAACCTGTTGGGCGTGACTTCAGAAGCTCAGCTATATAAGCTGCTCCATCCTTAAGGCCGGTGCTTTGCGTTATTGTGCACTCGCGTGCAACGTGACGCTCACCGCCGCTTGGACCAGTTTACTTACCTTTGAAACCAGGCGTTCTCCTGCATACTCGCCTCCAGGAATCCGGTGCTTCATTGCTTCATCTGCAGATTCATCTCCTGACATTTAGTGATTTTGATCTTGACGCCGCAGCACTGCACTTTGCATCCACGAACTCAGACCCTGTGAAGAAAAAGAAAGACAAGGTTAGAACATCCGTCCTAGGGCCGCGCCCTATTTGAACCCTGCACGCCTCCTAGTTAACAACTTACCAGCTACTGTGCCACTGCAGCTCCATTCCTCATTCCCTCCGGCTGCCGCCTTGAGCTCCGCAGCTTCTGCCGGGCCGGCAACATCACTAGCAAGGGAATAAAGCAAAAAAGCAAACATCAAAAGTGGAACGGACAGCAATACAAGACAGCAAACTTTGCAATACAACAAAAACAGACGAGGAAAGACAAAGGCAAACAGGAACACCTACCTGAAGTATAGTGGCTTAGTCGCAGCAGGACTGGATTACCACGTGCAAGGGACCAGTGAAGGAACTCGGTCCAGATCATACAAGCGCCCCTCCCAGAAGCAGCAGGACGGAGTGCTCGCCAAAACGAATCAACAGGTGAGCTTTCCAGGGGCCGCGCATCCCACGTGTACCACGGTTTGGGAGAATGGGTCTGGAAGGGGATCAGGTGCACGAGCTGGCATAATCACGCCCCCTATTCTCCACGCAGGAGCAGTCCCGAGCAGCATCACCTATTACCACCAGTCACCACATAAGCGCAGAGGGCGAAGTCGGACCCGAGCGACCTCACCCCCAGGAGGGTTGCAACCGTGCCCCAATGCCTCCGGAGAGACCAGATGAGCGTAACACCTCTTTTGCAAATTTGTATGCATATTAGCCCTTCCAGGTGCTAAAAGACGAAATCTCATCTCATTGAAGGAACACATTTCTTTTTGTTTGTTAGGAAACAAGTGTTCACATGAAAAACCTTGTTAAGAGTGAGAGAAAATGTATTTCTAGAGCAATAGAAGCTTTTAAACTAAATAACAATATGGCCAAACAGACGTTCCAGGCTCCCAAAAAGGGATAAGTGTTCATAAAAAAGGACAAGACCAGGAGAAATAGGATGACTTTGGGGAACATTTGTTGTTCCTTCTTTACCTGGGAAATGTCACATTTAATTTTGGGTGATTGTCTTTAAAGGATGTTGGACCAACTGTCTTTATATATGTAGAAACTATGTGTCTTTATTCTTCTTATTGTTGATTGCCCTCGTAATTGATCTTGTCTGGGGTCCTCTCACATCTTCTTCAATTTCGGGCTCAATGTTTGCAGACAGGGGGGGTCTCACCTCTTTATATCTTGACGTTGCCGAGGTGTATCTGCGCACGCTTGCCCTCCACAGTCACGGCAAATGGACTGACAGGCTCCACTATATGTGGACCCAGGAAACGAGGTGTGCGCCACTTCCTTGTGAAGTTTTGGCTCAAATCCTTGTCTTTGGGGTACAACAACAGAGGTTATAACAAATTATCACCGTAAATTGGTTCTTGGGTTTAATCTCTGGTCTTTGAACGCGCCTCCCCCGTCTGTACCTGCAGTGACATACATTTAAGCAATTCCGTCATAGCCATCAAATGATTGTGCGTTTCCTTCCCTAACACATATGCTTTGTGTCTAAATGTATGCACATGTATTGTTTCAATGTAGTTTGACTGCATTTAGCGAAAAAAAATGAAGTGAAACCACCTCATTAGATCTGGCGCTCTCAGATGGCTCCAATTGGAGCTGTGGTGATTAACTAATTATTTACTTTTAGAATTCTTTTGCATATTTATTATTTCTTTGCAAATATGTACTATTTTCTTAATTAGAACATAATCCAATGAAGCATATTAAAAGTACAGGAACTGTTTAATGCACATTCCTGTGTCGATATTTTTCCAGTGGCGAGTAATGAGACAGAAGTCTTATACAAAGGTCTATTTTCTGTACATATGAAATGCATTTCGGTGCAACTAAGCCCCATCTTCAGGGCTGTACAATTTGCTGCATATATCATTAGTTTGTCAAAATGTATTCAAGGAACGTTCGCTCAAAGAAATGTATTTATTTCAAAACAAAAAATGTAGAAACAGAAGGTTCACAGTCAAAGTTTCAAAAACAAAAGGCTCAAATGCCTTTTTCTCGACAGTCAAAGGACCGAAAAAAAGGTTCAAATTTTTTTTTTTAATCGGGGGGATCCCCCCAAGCCCCTGGTTTTCTTTTTATAACAAACTTTTTTACATTGTAAACTAAAAAAAATATATAAATAAATAAAAAAATGTTCAAACCTTTTTTTTCGATCCTTTTACTTTCGAACAAAAGGTCATTCGACCCTTTGTTTTCGAACATTTGACCGAACACCGAAACAGAATAATAAACATAACAGTACGTGCCAATAGTGTGCAAAATTGGATGTCATCAATCGTAGCAGGGTTGGGAAAAATGGAGAAATTATAAAAGTTATAATCAATCTTCATACCTAGACATTACCATCCTAATCTATTCTTATAAGCATGTGGATGTATCTATGAGTATCCTACAGCTATCTACTCCTTTTTGTCCGACATGCGCCATGTTTTGTTCGTTTCTTCAAATGCCGACAAAACTCAGGCATTGAAATGAAAGTGGTACCTATATTAGCTCCAGGCTAAACCAGCATACATGAATACTAATATTTTTGAATTAATCAAAAGATTAAGAAAATTTGAAATATAGAAGTGGTGCCCACCCCTGCCTTGCTAGTTTGACTACTTTTGCCATCTTCATCTAGCGTTATTTCCATATCCTGCTGTATCTGCCTGAGAATGGTGGTCTTAGTGAGTAATGATTCTTACCTGTGTGGTATTGCGCCAGAAACTATGGGGGACTTATTCATCTGCCTCCCAATATACGCATAGGATAGGAGGAAGGAAGGAAGTCAGGTGGAGAAAGGGGGGATAGACCATCTTTGCTGATAAAGAAGACCCCACCTTACCACCATTTTTGTATATGTGAAGGAGGAGGTAGCAGAATCAGAATAGGTACTACTAGTTTGACTGTGTCTTTGCTGGTGGGGGGTAATCCATGTTACTGTTATGGTCAGAGGAGGTTAAGTGCTCTAGTACGTTAAAAGATACAAATTAAAAAAGGAGCTGGCACAAGGAGATGAACAGCATTGTCTTTAAAAAGAATGGAGAGTGAAGTTGAGGCGCTGCAAGCGATATTTAGATGACATTGCTTATCAGGAGACCCAACCAGGCAGCCTTCTTGGATAAATGAGGGAATGGGAGAATGTAGCAAGGTTAGAGTGAAAAGCACTAGGTGGTCCTACCATTACACCAGTCACTTCTGCTATTCATATTCAACTTGCCCTTTCTTTTTTCACATACTGCCAGTGCATTCTCGTTTTAAACACTGCTAATTTTAAAACAAAAATGTATTAACTCCACTGATTGATAGTTCCTAAAGTAAGGGCCCATCTATAAAGTGAAGGACTGATCAATTAGTTGTAACCAAATCATAGTAGTTTTCCATTCAATTAGAGCATCTGATTGTGAACAGTTTTCACAAATACACATGCAGCTTGTAAGTAATATGTAAAATCCTTACATAGGTTTAAAACATAAGTTAACGCTATGCAGTTATAGCAGATTTTATTACTTCAAGATGTCCTTTTTTTTCATCACTCTTCATTTCTATGAAAAACATGGCAGCTGCACCAATATTCATCATTACAGACAGTGCCTACCCTTTTCACACAAAAGTTTGGCCACAATCCACAGGCATCCATGGCTCCCCACCCCATCGGTATTCTGATGCGGGCAGAGTCCCTGCACAGTATGTGGAGAAAGTGTATTTTTTTAGCTGCCTATCCTACTCTGTTGAGAGAAACCTTATCAAAATGATGTGACTGGGGTATGACACATCAAGAGTTTGTTTCCATGTGATTTACCGCATTTGTTTCATTTTGCATGCACAGTGGTAGTGTGCGCTTCATATCTGGGATTTTAAAGTTCAATTATCAATTTTGAACCGTGTGTTTGAGTTCCCATTGAAAAGCCATTCCAATAGTTCTTGTAGGATGCATGCATTATTATAAGCAAATAGGCCACCAAAATCAAAACCACCATCACTGTTCGTTCTTTTTGTAGCATTCCTCGAGAATTTGGGCTTTCTTCCTGGGACTCATAGAAAGTTTCCTGTATTTGTATAGATTCTTTTCGGCCTTTCTCTCTGTGGAGTGCACCTAAAGATATGACTTAATTGAAATAATATTGACTTTTCCCAGAATTATGAATTTAGTACAACTAAGGCTTAATCATTTTACATACATAATCATCCACATGGAACACCTGGAAATAAAAGTGGAAGACCCATTAAACATTGATAAATGCAAATCTCTAATCCTGCGCCTATCAACAAACCTGAAATTCATACTGATATACAGTCCACTAACTTATGATGCAGCCTTCGTAGACACCTTCGCGGAAGCAATCATCAATTTAGCTATCAAGCATAATCTCCTGATTATCCTCAGAGACTTCAACATCTGGTTCAATGAAGAAACCACACAAAAAGCTCTTGCCAGCCAACTAGCAACAATGAAACTACATCAAATAGTCAAAGGAGAAACCCACATGGCAGAACCTACACTAGACGCAATCTTCGCCAACAAAAAACTCATTACCACGGCGTCACCAATTCAGATCCTCTGAAGCGACCACCTCATCATTCCCTCCGTAATCACGTTGCCCACTCCAATAACCAAGCAACAGGGAAAGTTACTGATCATCATGAAAAGAAACTGGAGAACCATAAAAAAACTCCAATTTAACTGAACAACTGGAGATCACCAAACCACTAGCGACAACTATGGACGAAGCTGACCTGGACATTAAAGTAGATCTACTTTGCAGCTGGATTACGACAACAATTGATGAGATCACCAAAGATAAACCTTTTACTCCATCCCGCAAAAGAGCAACAGCAAAATGGTTAACCCCACTACTCAGCGCCATGAAAAGGAAAAACTGAAAACTTGAACTAGAATGGAGGATCAATAAAGACTGCGAAAAGAAATTCAAATTTCAACAACATACCCGCTCATACAAAAAGGAAATGCAAAAAGCAAAAAGGAAATACTACGACAACAGAAACCTCAAAGCACCAAACGCCCAAAAAGAACTCTTTAAAGTCATAAACTAAATTTAAAAAACCACCTGGCTGCAACAACACTCCAATACCATCGAAGAAACTATGCAATGACCTTGTAGACCATTTCAAAAGCAAAATCATGACCATCCAACAGACCATAAAACACAGACCATGCAACCATAATATTGAATACACCCACCAGTACGAGGAATGCCAGAACAAACTCTGAAGCTTCCCATAAATATCAGTGGAGACATTCGTCAAACTGGTAAATCAAAGCAACAAATCAGGTTCCCCCGCCATGTCCCTGCCCCCCTGACATATACAAATCAATCCTCTCGCAAGGAACACCCATGGAATACTACAGGAACGTCCTCAACCAATCAATCTCAACAGGGAAAGTGCCACAATCCTTCAAATCAGCATACATCAAGCCGCTCCTCAAGGATACAGCAGGAAGCCCGGAGGACCTCTCAAATTTCATACTCGGCTCCAAGATCCCGTACCCAGCTTAACTCTTGGAAACACACATATATAAAACAACCCAAGAATTCATAGAGGAACACTGCCTATTAAACCAGGCACAAGTAGGCTTTAGACCAATGAGAGGAACAGAAACAGCACTTCTCTCAATCTGGGATGATCTAAAAGCAAACGCAGACTCGGGCAACAGTACCGCTTTGATACTTCTAGACCTCCCTGCGGCATTCAACACAGTTAACCATGACATACTCATCATGAGACTGGAACAATTTAGTATCACCAACGCCTTTCTATGGATCATCATTCTTCCCATTACTATTCAACATCTACCTGTCCCACCTAATCAAGATCATTGAAAGACACGGCCTGACCTGTTAAAACTACGTGGGCGACACACAAATAGTCTATAAAATACAAGACTCACAAAAAGAAAACACAACATTAGAGAACTGCCTTCGTGAAATATACAACTCGATGAACTCGAACTACCTCAAACTCAACCCAGGCAAAACAGAAATAATGATCATTGCAAAGAACAGAGGAGACAACCACTACATCCCCTGGCCAACAGAACCTGGTGCAACCCCAGCCCCATCGTCAATTGTAAAAAACCTGGGAGTCCTAATAGACAACAGACTTACTCTAGAGCTGCAACTAAACACTCTAATCAAGAAATGCTTCTTTCTCATGCGAGCGGTAAAAAGGATCCTACCATTCCTGTCATTCACAAACAAAGCAATCACTATCATCGCTCTCGTCATGTCCAGATTAGACTATGCCAATAGCCTATATCTAGGCATGACTGAACAACTCTTAAAAAAGATCCAATGTATACAAAATACGGTGGCCAGACTGCTGCTCAAACTACCACGAAGAGAACAAATCACACCAGTGCTGCAAAAACAGTAGACTGGCTACCCATAAAACAGCAAATCAAGTTCAAATCAATGTGCAAAACCCACACAACCACTTCTCGCACAGAAAACCGCACACACTTCACCACACTGCAGCATCAAACAATCAACACATAGGTCGCACCAACAGCACCCGAGGACTCTCATCGATCCGATATTCACACCCAAGCTCAGCGCACGGTGAAAACCCAACTGAATCTGCCAACAGGATACAACCTTCTCACTTTCATACGCCTTCTTTATCCTAGTAACCCACCCCCCACCTCCTTGTTTGCAGATCCACCTGGGGACCAATTCCGTTGGTGACGGAGCGCGGTATAAATACCTTTAACATTAACATGCGTTGTCATTCAAGCATTTTGTTTTTTCAGCGATTTGTAAAAGAAAGTCCAGTCCATCATATCAAAAGCTTTTTCTCCATCTAAGCCGAGAGCCATAATTTGGCATTTCAGATGTACCATGTATTCTAATATCATTCATCATTCATTCGTAAGCTTTATTTCGACAGTAAAAGTCATAAAAGCAACATTGCATAAATACATTACAAACAATACAATACAGTTATAAATAAAATCATGAATACATCATGATTACAAGAATTAAAAGGGTGGGGGTTTTACACAGCAACCCGAGAAAAAATCAAACAATAATTTCCAGTGGTGACTCTTTAAACTTCTTCAAATGGACTCTCCATTCCCAGCTCAAATAGTTACTTGTCGCATAGACAGCTGAAACATCTGTAGTATCCAAACATTTAGCAATGGCTTCACCTGTTATCCTTCAGCCACGGTTCGAAAATAGCGGCTTCATGAAGCGTTTCCTCAGTGGCATAATCCCAGGACAGAGTAATAAATAATGTCAGATCTTCAACGGGATCGCCACAGAGGGTAAATGCTGGGGTAAGGGCATTATTCCATTTATGTAAAAGTGCAGCTCTGAGCAAGATCCCAAGACGGAACTTTAGATATGCAGTCTTGTCCCTCCTTGGGGTGACATAATCCAAATATTCTTCGCAGCCAACCCGTTCCTAAATTGCAAGGTACCGGGCCAGTGACTCAGAGCATCTGATTTCATCAGGATATCACTCCCCACCTTGAGCCCTGCAGCACTCTTTTTCACGTTCTTGGATACAGATGTCATGATGAAAGGGCTCGACCAATATTCCCCTTGGCCCAACTCGGCCGAAGTGTTTTTTACATGTATTATAACGCTAGAAGTAAGATCCAAGACTCTGCGCCTAGTTTTGTGCATAAGTATTTATAATGAGTTGCCCTTAGGTTGATGACACGTGTTTCGGCCTTCCTCTGCCTTTCTCAAATCAGGGCTGTTACATTAGCTTAGCACTGGTTGTTCAAATAAGTTGCCCTCTGTGGTAATTTGTGACATGCATATGATGTTGCCAGCAAATACCAACCCAAACGTAAGCATTCATATAAATGATCAGTGAAAAATAACAATAAAATAACAAAGAAATTCCTCATGGGTATTAGACCATAGCATCAAGCAAATCGTTAAACCATTATATCACAAAAGACAGCGAGATAAGGGTTGGAATTGGGAGTGGATGCATAGGGTATATAAAAAACAACAAAGTAAAATATGCATTCAACAAGTCAAAGTAAACAGAGGGGGGAGAAGAGGGGACCCAACAAACAAAGACAATAAAAGGAAAGAAATAGATTTTCATTAGTCTCAATTATTTGAATATTGTGAAATAAATTGTTGCTATGTCACAATGTTCCAATATTCCAACGATTTACCCTCTGTGGGAATCACTTTAGAATTCTTATTCTTATTCTCATGCGCTTGATTTACAGGTATCATCCATTGATCGTGATTCTAATGGGATATTAGTTATTATAATGTCATTAATCCCTGTTCTCATGTCACAGAAATTATGTAGATAGAAAGAGCCATATTAAACCCCACGTTTCACACTGCAATGTCTGGCTGTCCATGTTCAGAAAACTCTGATCGACAAATAACCCTGATTACAGAGGAGCCTCAGGTCTTAGCCGCGTATTCCGAATTGTGATTAAATTATTCAATCTCAAAGTGCACACCTAAATTCTACCGAGTGTGGGGACTTACTTGAAGCTGCTCTAGTCATCCGTGTTGGCTTGCTGCTAGTCCTACAATGGCCGGCGCCATTTTGAGACTATTTATTTAAATGTTACCATGGTGACGCATCACCAAGCCCGTCATTCTATTAAGGCACATGGACCCGATTTCAACCAATTTGGTCTGCGTGCTGGTGCTTGATAGTGCAATATGTAAGAGAAACAGACATTGTGAACAGAAATCCTTGATTTCAAACCTACATTGCATGTTTAAAAAACTCTGTTGTCCGCGTTCGGCAAGTCGTCATGACGACGACAGTGTAAGCAAAACCTATTTAAAGGTATATTCACACATGGGCCACCCATTTCAGGGAATTACTCCCTTGCTGTGACAGAACATTCAGCACTGCCTCTTTGTATTTGCAAAGGTTATTATTTGACCATAAGCAGGCACAATACAAAACAGGTCAAAGTTTACAAATTGATTCAAACCCTTGCAAGCCAGTCGCAAGCAACACTGGAATGTTTGGTGCGCTGATAGGCAGCCCAAGGATGTTTTTCAAAAATGTATTCTCTGCCACCAGCAGGGGCGCAATCTCCATTTGCCCCCAGAGTTCAGCCCCATATAGTGCAGCATGGCGTGCCTGGGCTTTGTATGCCTCCAACGAGACATGTATAGCCCCCTGTTTCAATGCTCATTAGTGTACCTTGCAAGGGCCCCTCAATACCTGGCCAGTGTGGTCTTGGCCTTCTCAACCTGAAGTGTCCACCCACAGGACGTCATGACTCTTACCCCTAGGTAGTTGTATGCTACGACCTGCTCAATCACACCATCCTCCAGGGTGAGTCTAATGGCATTCTGTTTCTTCCTAACATTAGCATTGAAGATCATAGCCTTAGTTTTGCTAACGTTCAGGGAGAGCCCATTCCTCTTGCGGAAGGCAACAAAGATCTCTAGCTGCTTGCGGAGGCCCACAGGAGTTAAAGATGAGAGCACAGCGTCATCCGCAAACAGCGAAGCTGAGAGCTTATCAACCGCCAGAGAAGAGGCATCCGTTTCCACACCCAAGCCTTGCTTTAAAACTTCATTGATGAGGATGCAAAACAATTTGGGAGCCAAAACAAATTCATCATATCAAAAGCTTTTTCTCCATCTAAGCCGAGAGCCATCATTTTGTATTTCAGATGTACCATGACTTCTAATATATCAAGCAAGGCACCTATATTTCCCGTCCACCTATGCCTTTTATGAAGCCTGACTGTGAAGGGTGCCCAATCTTGAGCATTATAACCAAGATTTTATTGGCAGTCACTCTTGTCAGAAGTTAGTTGGTGCTGTTCTGGACAAAGCTTTCTTTGCTGGGCATGGCTTTCTTACTGCTGAAGAGATCTCAGAATATCCAAGACACAATACAACAGTTCTCACAGCACAAATGAAATCATGACTGGGGCTTTCTCAGACTTCTGGGCCTCATAGCCCCTTGCATCTTCCGGGTTCCATAAACCAAACTGATAATGAGATCTCTCCAGAAGTCGCTGAGGAGTCATCGGTCAGTTACAAGGCGACCTCCTTCCGCTGGACCCTCAAATTTAGAGGGATCTACAGTGGTCGTCCACCTCAAATCTATTTCAGATGGAGTTGTTTTACTCTGTGACAGATGCACACTTGCAGGGCTTGTGTACCTGCATACAGCATGGTTGCGTCAGGGCGGGCCAAGAGAAATGTATAACACCATTAAGCTCTAGTTGTGAGTGATCAAAATATCATTCAAGTCTTTGCTCTGACAGACATTTCTAGACCATGCCTTATGCTAATAAGAGAGGTGGGCTAATGAGAGAGGTGGAGTGGGTTCACTTTAACTTTGCAACAAAGCCATGCTTCTCGGCTTTTGAATGATCATACACCCAGTCTACCTTACGGCAGGTCACCTGACTGGGCATTACATTGATTATCCTCCTATCGTGAGCCTGGAGTGTGCTGTTGGGAGCTGCTGTGCCTGACTTCTACGCAGCATCATTACTTTTCACACGAGTCTGCCGTGCCTAAACTCCGCCCACTTCCTATATACTTCACGGGCCCGTGCCCCTGCGCGCGCACCCTCGCAGGTACCTGCAGAAGTGCCTGTCGTGAGCCTGGAGTGTGCCGTCGGGAGCTGCTTTTTTTGACTTCAATGCAGCATCATTACTTTTCACACAGTGGGTCATCTTGCCCTGGGTGTGATAAACCGGCATCTGGTTTATACATATTGGACTTATTGGATGTTATAGTACTATCACAATCTAATTTCGACATATTACTTATCTATCTTTACAGAGACGCCGTGCCTAAACTCCGCCCAATAGCCCTGCCCACTTCCTATATACTTCACGGGCCCGCAAAACTGTGCGCGCGTCCCCCGGAAGTGCCTGCAGAAGTGCCTGTCGAGGCTGTCTGGCTCTGGAGGGCTCGGCGCCGCGGCACTACATTTGATAACGAAAAATTATAATCCACATCGGTAAGCTGATAGAGGGATCATAACCTTTGGGGCAGCGATTGTGTGGGAATCTCGAAACAAGTTGTCCAACTTAAAATTGTAACCTCTTCTATACCTGCGTGCCCGGCCAAACTGCATATATTGAGTCGGTTTTGTGAACCTAACACCTTCGCTCAATTTCCTCTAAATTGCCAATCTTGCGGCAAGCTTTTTTAGGAAAAAACGGCCCTATAAAACATTTTGAGGTGTTCGAGCAGTCCCTAATTACTGTGTGGCCGCGAGCTGGGTAATGCGAGTGAAAGCGTGGCATTGATTATCTGTCTATTCAATTGTTTGCGTATCTAGGCCTCACAGTGCTCTCATTGTCTTAAGCTGGTTTCATCTGTGTAGGCCAACATAGGTGGTAGTTGGTAAATCGAAAAGGCACCACATTTGTGCCAAACCGAATTGCAACACACTACCTCTTTAAACTACATCTGCTTGGGTTGAACAACATGCATTTTGTGGAGAAAGGCACCTTTACTCCAAATTTTTCAAATGTAATTCTCGAGTGGACTGTGTGGATTTGCTAACCTAGTGGTGCTTACATACACGTGTTCAAAGGTGCCGTTAGGGTGCCTTGAGTTTCTAGCACCGGTTGCATATCTCATTCAACGCAACCTAACGCAGTGCACATGTCCTTTACAAAATCTCCTTATTTATTACATTTACTGCCATACCTGAGTTGGTGTTATTTTTGTCATGGTTGCCGGTTTGCGTAGTGGTAAATGCTTGGGCAAACCACCCGTTCCTTTTCAATTAAATTCACCAAATCCAATTCAATTTCACAAATCATCTTTTTCTACTCAAAATATTTCCTTGGGGCATTCAGCCTCTAACGAACGTATGGCGATTGAACCCAATGCAGACGGTCACCCTCCGCCACCCTTGCTACGCCCACACTTGCCACAAACTCCATGTAATCATAGACCACACACAAGTTCTATATAGGGCCAGGATGCCATCACTCAAACTCCATCTCAATCTTTGTCTTCCACCCAAATGCCTAATTTAAAAAATGTTGCTTATTCAGGGTGTGACAAACATTTTAATAACCACATTTCGAATGTTTCAATCTTGGCCCAAGCGATAGGAACTGAATAGGCCAAGCGAAACAGAGTTTCACTCAGCCCATCCTTGCCAGCTTCTATGCTTCCTTCAGAGTTAGAGGACATTTGCTTGCACAATCCACAGGGTGATTTTCTTAATTTCCACCAAAAGTGGTATCCGTATTCCAATCGCGATCAAGCTGTGGGACCATCCACTAGTTCACCAACATCTCCAAAGAACCTCTCTAACATCAACTTTTTGTCTGCAACTTGCCACGCACAAGAAGTGCTTCCATCTTTTATCTATAGATAATCCAGCACGTAGTGGTTTTCATCGTGAGGCCCATACATGCCACTTCTCAACATCACAAATCACTTGAGTCTCCTAACTCCACCTTCCCAGTCAATACTAGGATACTTAATCTCTTAGACAAAGGACATGAACTTACACACCTTAAAATACGTGATATTAAGAATGCTATGTCCGATATTATGTGTAAGCTACATAGAATAGAGGGTTTCATGACTGCTAATGAACATATACAAGCTCAGAAATTAGATACACTAGATAAAATGATTAAATGCGAAAACCCAGCATGCAGTATCTATAAAAAAGTACTCAAACTACTTGTCTCACTATCCCAATGGCACCAGCTAGTAAATCCTATGCTGATGTTGTACGGGATGACGCACCAAAAACCGACCCCACAACGGAAGACACTATGGCCATCCTACTGGAAGGGGTGAAATCCAATTCTGCCAAATTAGATGACTTGTTTAGATATTTGTTAACAAATAAGGGCCCAGTTTCTGAGGGCAGCCTACCACCCAATTTTGTATATTCTGAACCAAACTTCACTACTGAGGTATCGGTAGATGGCCCCAACAGTCCTTCACCCCTAATAGCTGCCATTGAACTGACTCAACAGGTGAATGTTGAAGAAGTGGTTCAAACCAACGCTACCATTAACGAGGAGGGGCAACAAAATTCCACGCTTCTGATGTCACGCAAAATGAAACGTGTGCACGCTAGAGCACTGAAATGTATTTCAAGTACTAAAAAAAAAAAACAAGCTAATCCACCTAAAAAAACTAAAATGAAAATAATATTAAGGTTAACTCAAATATTAAACACCTTTCCAACTTATCTAATGATGATGACAACATCGACTTAAATCAACTGACCTCTGAATCTAAGCTCCTTCTTAACTTAGATCAGCTCTCTAAAAGGGCGTTGGCAACTAGATCTTTACCAGTTAAAAAAGATAAAAAGGGCCAAGGGAGCAATACCAGTTCATTAGCTCTGACTGAGGTGATATACCCTGCTGAGTCCATCCCTCAAAACATTGAAAATGTTAATTTGCCTCCCTCTTTTTATTCACCTCACAAGAAAGGCAATTTAGCACAATTCTTTCCAGTGATCAATCACAAAAAGATTAGAGTTTCCAAAAAAGATTCTTGCGAACAAATGCCTTCAACGACGATGACTGCAAATGAAGTATGCATTGAATACAATCATGCCTTAAAACGACAATTGCATCCTGAAACGACATTGAACCCTTTTTTTTTTTTAAAGTAGATCGAGTGCTCAATATAAGGAACAATGCTGCTTCATCTCATGGCAAATTCTGGAATCTCTCAGTTTAATGCTCCTTCTACTATTCCTGTTGCAGTCACAAGTTCGTTCCATGCCTTGGATAGTGTATCTGACACAGGAAATCTAGCACCCACTTTAACTGAGTCAACTCCGAATATAATTGGATGGTCCAGCAATCCGGACATTAATGGCAAACAGAGATTAAACCTATTCTTCATGCTAAATATCTTTAAACTAAGCCCAAATCTTAGGACACTAATATCTCGAGACATAGATTGGTTAACGCTCTCCAATCACAATAACCATCAAATGATTTACGGGCTTCATTCCCGTATTAGAAACCAAACTGTTGTGGGACAACAGACCTGACTTTGCCCATTGGGAACTTCACCTGCATCTATTTGAGACCTTAAAACTTGCCAATGAGTTTGTTGAGGCACAATTACCAAATGTGGAATCCAATAATGACAGCATCCAGAGTCAGTCAAATATGGACATCTAAGTGCAGCTGTCCACACTAGCCGGCTCACTAAAAAATCTTTTGCCACTTCTGATAAACATTTAGGAAATAGCAAAATCCAGCAATCACCTATAGTTGCCCTCTCTTTCACATAGTGTCATGGAACTGTTGTGGATTTAATAATCTATTTAGTTGGCTCCGTTAGTGTTCGCCATCTCAGAAGCCAACTGTCTTGATTACTCGAATTATGACATCCACCCAATTCATTATCGAAGGGTATACCACATATTCAGTCCCAGCCACTGTGGGTATGATGGGTAGACCAGCTGGTGGTTTGGCTATTCTTGTGAACAATAACTTTAATGCACTTTCACAAGTGATAGCAAGTTCGAATGAAATATTAGCCATAGAATATTCCTCGTCTGATTCTCAGAATATGGTATCTTTAATTATATGTATTTATTTTAATCCGGCTAAGCACTCCTCAGATAAGTTTTTTAGAAGTCTTGATTTAGTGTTAGAAGAAGCTTTCCTACATAATCCACATTACCACATTATTTTGGGAGGTGACTTTAATTCTAATTGTTCTACTCCTTCAACAATTCAACTTTCAACCCTCAAATCCATTAATCTTTCTTGTTCTGCACTGAGAGGCTATCAGTGGGTTGAATACCTACAGAACTGGGGTCTACATATAGGTGAATATAAAAAGGGATCTCACACTGGAACATGGCAGCGAGGCCCCCGCTCATCGTACATCGACTATTTTTTTTGTCTTTGCGTGTACAGTAGCTGATTGTGTGTCTATAGCAACTGTCCAAATGGTTGATCATAGTCCTATCTCATTGTCAATCCAATGTGAAATTTAACCGCTTTTAATTGATCCTTCCCTTGCTATTATACAAGTGCACAGGGCTTGTTTATCTGTGCAATGGAACCTTAAGTTATGTAGGGATCTCACATATAGAGTACACATGGATGCATATCGACATGCTGATCCAACCCTAACCAACACAAATCTACTGAGTATGGAACAATGGAATTGACGTGGCCCCTAGGGGACCCTTGTGAATGGAAACAAGGCACAATCACCACACACGAACTGATACGCCAGACACGAGGTTCAATTCCCAAAATCTAGGGTTTATTGCAAAGCAAATAGTCTCAGTCGGCCGACTGGGTCTCATGTCCCGCAACGTGGGTCACCCAGACCTCGTGGGACGCAAGAGAGCAAACATTACATCAGTTACATATATACAAAATTACCATCATATTATCAGTAGTGACACATCCAAACCGCCCATAATGTATCTTTCTTTGCAGTGGTTCGATGATTGACAATTATGACGAATGTGACACCCTCAAAGCCATTTATTCAACAACATTTGCAATCTCTGAACATGCAGACACTATTCTTTGTTACCAAGAACATAGTGCTCTTGTTCTGCAAGCAAGCTGTGTTCGTAGGAGGGACACATTCCAAGCCTTACTATCTCTTGGTTTCTATTTGTGAGTTAGAGGTCGGCTCGGTCTAGCAGGGCCCAGGAAAAGGGGGCCCGCAAAAGAGAGTATAATTCAAGCCATTAACTGCCTATTTCTACAGTTTCTGCCGTTCCAGCGAGACTAGCTGACACCGGCTTAGTGATTAAATGCCTTTCTGCTTACTTCCAAAGACTTGTGAGGGAGGGAGGAATGGAAACAGTGCATCGCTGTCTGGGCTAGCCTCTCAACATGTAACTTGTAGCCTTGCTCTGCACATGAGCAGAACGAAATAGAATTCACTTTTAGCAAAGCATTTGAACAGAAGTGAGGAAAAAGCAAAATTGCAAAATGGCGAATTCCAGTGTTACAAAATGGACGCTCTATGGTTATGCTGACAATTCTGTACTGACGATGCTAGTCATACGATGCGGTTGGTTTTCGGCCAACGTAATATATCGTCTATGGTAGGGTATTTCCCAGAATAACAACGTAATTCAATTTCCCCTAAATGAAATTGTATCAAGTACTAACCCCAGGAAGAGTTCACATACTAATACTTATGATTCAGCAATCACACAGTTAAAGAGGGTAAAGAATGCAAAACTCAAAGCCTCTAGTAGACTACATCTGTCGAACTCCAATATTCAAAGTTTGCAACATTTAATAAGACAAACTTATAGAAACAAAATCAAATTTCTCAAACATAAACATCATTTAAAAGAGAACCAACAAATGATTGCCTTGCTATGCAACACAGATACACGTAACATCTGGGCACGATTGAGAGGAGTGGCTAAGACGATAGGTAATAACTAGGGCTCATCCATTGCAGCAGATACATGGCACTTATATATTCTTGAAAAGCTTCAGTTACCGCAAAAGTTTCCACCAGGTCATTTTCTATCATCCAAATTTAATCTTACTAGTTTTTCATTCACCATTGAGGACATCACAGCAGCCATTGGTCGTCTAAACTATTCAAAAGCCGCAGCCCCGGACGGCATCCCACCTTGGATTTTGAAGTCTGACCCCCATTTTCGGGCAACTATACTGTATATCAAATTTGATTATATAATTCGGGCTAACTTAAAGGAATGGTTCGGTCAAAAAATGTTATTGTCCCTACGGGTCGGCCATGTGTTTGTAAGCCTAAGTCGCTCGATTTTAGAAAAATTTCCTACGGACCTTACGCGAGTTATCGTCCATGGAAAAAGCAAAATTGCAAAATGGCGAATTCCAGTGTTACAAAATGGACGCTCTATGGTTATGCTGACAATTCTGTACTGACGATGCTAGTCATACGATGCTGTTGGTTTTCGGCCAACATAATATATCATCTATGCTATGGTAGGGTATTTCCCAGAATAACAACGTAATTCAATTTTACCTAAATGGAATTGTATCAAGTACTAACCCCAGAAAGAGTTCACATACTAATACCTATGATTCAGCAATCGCACAGTTAAAGAGGGTAAAGAATGCAAAACTCAAAGCCTCTAGTAGACTACATCTGTCGAACTCCAATATTCAAAGTTTGCAACATTTAATAAGACAAACTTCTAGAAAGAAAATCAAATTTCTCAAACATCAACATCATTTAAAAGAGAACCAACAAATGATTGCCTTGCTATGCAACACAGATACACGTAACATCTGGGCATGATTGAGAGGAGTGGCTAAGACGATAGGTAATAACTTAGGCTCGTCCATTGCAGCAGATACATGGCACTTGTATATTATTGAAAAGCTTCAGTTACCGCAAAAGTTTCCACCAGGTCATTTTCTATCATCCAAATTGAATCTTACTAGTTTTTCATTCACCATTGAGGACATAACAGCAGCCATTGGTCGTCTAAACTATTCAAAAGCAGCAGGCCCGGACGGCATCCCACCTTGGATTTTGAAGACTGACCCCCATTTTCGGGCAACTATACTGTATATCAAATTTGATTATATAATTCGGGCTAACTTAAAGGAATGGGTCGGTCAAAAAATTGTATTGTCCCTATGGGTCGGCCATGTGTTTTTAAGCCTAAGTTGCTCGATTTTAGAAAAATTTCATATGGATCTTACCCAAGTTTTCGTCCATTAAACGCACGCCAAAACAGGCACCAGGGCGCTGCCATTTTGTGATAATCCTATCACTTGCCCCATAGGCCTGGCTGACCTGCTTTTGCGGCACTAAATCATATCCCCGCCCCTGAGACTGACATTATCAAAACATTCATATTCCCCGCCTCTCTCCGTGACGTTACTGTGCTGCGTAGGCAAATGCGCCCAGTCGTCTTCTACACGATCACACAGAACCCGGAAACCAACACAGATCAACTCACAACACAGCGGGCCACAATTCGGAATATGAAACTGTACTTTAAAATCAAACAGCAATACGGTACATTTGGTAAAGTACATTTATTTGACATTAAATGTTTAGAGAATATTCAGCAATTGGCATATTAAATCGGAATGGAATTTCTTTTCTTTTCTCCCGATCCAAAAATCCAGAAAAGTTTATCGTGAGTCACACGCTGTTCCTTTATGGTACACAGGGTGTTGGTTTTCGTTAAAAGAAGCACTTTGGATGCACAGTGAACCGCAAGGCTGTTCCATCAACTAGGCACTAGGCCACCGTAAAGGTCGATATGTTGCTTCTAGACGCTAGTACCGCGTAAGGGCATATGGCTCCTTGGCGATCGTCCCATAAAATGGTCAATGTAGTGCAGTTGTTTACAAGAAGCTGCAGCTGGGGGTTGAAAAATCTGTCTGCCGAGGTCTGGAATAGGTGGCAGTGGCAATACGGTAGGATGCACCTGTTTAGAAAACATAAAAATTGAAATTAGTCTCACCAGCCGACCTTTATTACTATTATTCATTTTATTTATTACGGGCGAGCTGAAACTATTTGCTTGCGAGGATAGTGCAATGGAGTATGTTCGGCTCTAAAAGCAATGCGAAAACTAACGAAATAAATCGAGGGAAACACACAAACTAATGATTTTTTTTACCGTTGAACTACTGAGAAACGACTGTTTGTCTACATGCGTGTCGAATGGGCACATGCATGCCCATGTGCCGGTAGAAAGACGACCCCACAAATGTTGTACTTGCTCTTCATTCATTCATTCATTGATTCAGGTATAAAAGCGTCTAAAGAGTTACTTACATTGTATTTGCCATTTCCATTGTATCTCTGCGTAATGCAGTCCGTAAATCCCACTGTGTTCGTGCCAACGATTTTTCATATACTGAACTAACATGAAACTCGGTCTAGTTTCAGAATTTTCAGCCTTATCGTCTCTTACGTTATTGCCCCCTCCTTCAAATGAAGTCTTTTCGGCATGGTCCCTGGCCCTCATTAGGACCCTGGCGGAGTGGGTTTCCGCCAGCGCTAATCGCGGCGGACCCGTCCGCCGTACTACGAGTTCCCTTAGCGCCATGGAGGTTTTCTCCGCCTGGTTTTGCCGGGCGGAGAAAACCATGGCGCTAAGGGACCTCGTTGTTAATTACGCCGCCGTACTTTACGGCGGCGTAATTAACTCCTTCCCCACTCCCATTATACCCTATGGGACAAGAATGGGAATGGGGAAGGGTAAAATGGGGATTGGGGATTTACCGCTCCGCCAAGGTCGGCATGGGGTGGTAAATCCGCCAACCCCCATGGCGCTATCGACGGCTTTCCGCCGTGCTTCGCGGTGCATTTAGCACCGCGAAATCCGCCAGGGTCGTAATGAGGGCCCCTGTCTCTCAAGGTCAAAAAAACAATAGAACCTTATACTGCCAGTGCGATTCGCGGGCCTCTTCAGCCCGCAAGCAAAAAATCAAAGCCGCTGACCTTCACTCTGCATGAGCGTACATTCTTACTTTGCAACATCCTGTCTAAAGCCATCTGTGAGAACTTGAATTTTCGACTCCATATTTGTACTAGGCCTCAATGCGCAAATGCAAACTGGCTTCTCTCCCATCTGCAACGCCTCGCGTGGCGCGTTCTAAGGCCCCCAATTTTGTCCTCGTTGTCCGCGAGCTTTGCAGCCCTAGAGAACCATAACTATGGAGACGGTTTATAGTAATGTTTTCGAATACAAAAATGTCGAAAGTAATTTTTTCGAAAAAATATCGAAAAAAAAGTTGCATTTTTTTTAATTACGTTTTTTATTCGAAATGGGGGGTTTCCCCCCAACCACCCTTTATTAAATAATTTTTTTTGTTTTACCCATTTTATTTTATTCCCGGACCCCAAAATAAATATATAATTTAAAAAAAAAGAATTTGACTTTTTTTTTCAATATTATTTTTTCGACATTTTTGTCTTTCGACATTTATTTTCTCTAAATTATGACGACCACCTATGAAGACATTGGGCCTCATTACGAGTCCAGCGGTAACCACGGCGGTAAAACCGCCTGGTTACCGCCGGACTCATATTACCATTCCGCCTCTGTGATTCCTGGAATTACCGGGGCATTACAACCCCGGTTTTCCGGGAATCACGGAGGCAGAATGATGTTAATCCCCATTCCCATCGAGTCCTATTGGACTCGATGGGAATGGGGATCATGGAAACACCGGCAGTATCTCGTAATGTTGCCGGTGTTTTCCTCGGCCGCCTGCAGGTCAGACCTGGCGGGAACATCATCTCCCGCCTGCAGGAGTCGGGATCAGGCAGTCCGGAAACAATGGTGGCGGCGGGTTTACCACCACCGTTATTTCCGGACCGCCTGAGTTATAATGAGGCCCATTGACTTTTTGGGGGAAGGTCAGGGAAAGTATAAAGTACCCGAGGAGTTGAGTTGAAAGTGAGATTTATTGTTTATTTGTTTTATTATTTGCAATATGCAAGCCTCTCCTCGGTTAACAGTGCGCAGCATTTACATGAGATTGTGAAACATAGTTACAGCAACAAAAATATATACATGCACATATTCACAAGGTCAGCGATATGAGGTGAATAGAGAGAGAAGTCAAAGATGACACCCATGTTGTTCGCCACCCAGGATGGTGAATGGAGGGTTTAGGGTTAGCATACTTTGTATGCACACTGTACAATAACATTATTTTCAAAAAGACAATCAGATTACAATGATTTATTTAAACCGGGATTTGAACTTCTCAACAAGCTCTGCTTTGGGTGGACATGGCACAGTGGCAATGTTTGGTGGCAATGCATCAGTGCTCAGCACAGAAACGCTCAAAATTCCATATCTGTGCTTCTCTAGTACACTAACAATAAGGCCTTTAACAAAGTCGAACTCCATTTCCTCATATACTGGTTTTACCTCTCATTTCTTAGTTCTTTTCCAAAGGTCGTAGTGTAGCGAGGCATCCCTACATTTCCCGTAGTCCTAGACTGTTCACGGCCCACATTCTCGTTATGGGCCAAGACCGCTAGTAGAGTCCTATGTTTAATGCTTGTAAGCTGAAATGCAATCGCTTTGGCCTGTACTTTAGGCACATATTGTGGAACACCTCCAATTCTCCTGTGTGACAGAATTCTTTCAGTCCCCTCAAATCTCTTGATAGAGTTTTATCAAAAACAATCTTCTCGATGGCTTTGTGTGTAGGTGAAGATGCAATCAACCACTTCTTCTTCCGTGCCTCCTCTGTGGACAAAGGGCCATGTTCACACTGGTGGAAATGTTGGTTTTCTGTCCAGCGGTGAAAGTTGGTACAGCGCTGCATCAGTGACTGCCATTTTTCAAGTAGGATTTCCACTGACCCTTCACAAGTTTTGGAGCTCCACCAAAGATGGTTGTGAAATACTTTCAAAACCTTTTTTTTCCACTGCCGCCGAGATTTTCTTATTGATTGATTTAGCAAGATGGCATACGTCAAATTGATGTTTAATATGTGGAAACTGCTCTCTCATTGTCTTGGCAATTGAAAGGTGTCTGTCCGTGGCTATGAGGTCGATGTGCATTCCCCTTGATTGTAGATATTGCAATGATTTTATAAATCCTAGTTTCTCCATGGCCACTGAGGATTTACATTGGGACACTTGCACGACCACCAAACTCACAATTTTCTTACTATCCATGTCCTGAAAGTGGTAGGTGCAGTACTTGGCAGGGCTGTGGCACTGTCCATTGCCGGCTAGCCTGAATCGTTTCCCTTCGAATGTACTTGCTAGAGACAATTGTTCAATTTTCCAAGCATCGCTAATGGGCGGAAACAGATAATCGTGTTGGTATTTGTAGTACTGCGTTTTAGAAATGAAATGGAGTCCCACAAACTGAAAGAAAGACTCTAACTTTCTAAAACTGGACCCACTAAAAAGTGAGGCAGCTGCACACAGTAGATAGCCTGCTAGCAACTTCCCCAGCATCGGTTGTGCAGACCATGAGAACGCATGATTTAATCTACAGGCGGCATGTATTTTGACGTTACTGCCTTGTTTCTGACGAGTCACATGAATTAATGGCTCCCCACATACTTCCCCTCCAACTGAATGCTCACATTTCAGCATACTTATAATATCCATCAAACAACTGTCGAATACTATGTATTTGCCCGCTTTCATTAGACTGTCATCCGACGTGAAAGTTGTTTCGGACTGTGCCTTTGAGGACATATCAACAAATTCGAAAGAAATATCGCTGACATCAAGTTCTGGTGCGTCGTTGGGTGCTGCTGCTGGTTCATTCTCTGTCATTTCAACATCTGTTACTTCAGCATTGATGGGAGAACACAACATTGTCGACAGCTTTTTGGGTGGCATTTTTTTGGCGGGTGTAGGTTGTGTGAATTGATCTGCGACTACTTCAGAGCTATCTTCAATACATTCAGTATCATCTTCTTTTGGTGGTGCAGTCAAACTGTAGCAATGGTCTAATACAACTTTACTGGATTGTCCGGACACATTCAATTCATGTTCTGGCCATTGGACATGAGCATCCCGAGTCTCAACACGCCGCGCCTGAATTAATAGTTCCTCCATAGTGTAAATGGTCTGGCAAGCAACATCTCTCATTTGCTTCACTGTCTGTGTATGTATAGTTCGTACACCCACGGGTAACTAGAGAACAGATTGGAAAAGGGATGTTCATTTTAGGAAAAAAACATAATCTAGTCCCCAACACAAAACAATTCCTAAAATTATGAACAGTTTGTAACTAACCTTATTTTTGTTTCTTTTCTTTGCAACTTTCTTGACTCGAACTTCAACATCTGCACGCTGTTGCTCCGATTCGTTGCCGCATGTCTTCCCTTCCTCTTGCGCTGCAACGACTATATTTTCTGGATTCGCATAGACAGCACAGAATGACGCTCCATCGACTCCCTGAAACATAGTACTGTCATTACTATGTATCACAATATTGAAAACATAAAACACACGTGAGGACGAACACACAGGTACATCTCAATAGCTAAACATGAATTAAACATTCTGTAGAACAATCAAACGACAAGTATTCAAGCTCAGATGATCTAGTTCGATGGAACTGTCAGTTTCCATACCTCTGGCTCCGCATGGACTGCCATGAATGGTTGTATTGGAGAGGAGGCATCAGCAAGTCCCTGAAATACAGTACTTGCATTAGTATTGTTTTCAATATTGGAAACATAACACACACTTGGGGTCGACAGCACAGGTACATATAAAGAGATAACCACAAATGATGCATTGTCTAAAAGAATCAAGGAATATCTAAATATGATCAGATTTCATCGACTTATTTCTCCGATTTCTTTACATCTACATCACCTACAAGGGATGTTGTAATTGTAGAGGAAGCTCCGTCGTCTCCCTGAAACACAGTACTTGCATTAGTATGGTTTTCAATATTGTAAACATAACGCACACTTGGGGTCGACGGCACAGGTACATATAAAGAGATAACCACAAATGATGTATTGTCTAAAAGAATCAAGGAATATCTAAATATGATCAGATTTCATCGACTTATTTCTCCGATTTATTTACATCTGCATCATCTAAATGGGATGTTGTTATTGTAGTGGAAGCTCCGTCGTCTCCCTGAAACACAGTACTTGCGTTAATAGGGAAGAAAGTATAGCAAATGGAATCACGTTATATGATGACGCTCGATGGAGCTGTCAGTATCCATACCTCGTGCTGCCGAAGAATATGTAGGGATGTTGTAAATGTAGTGCGCACTTCCGAAAGCTGTTGAACCGATTCGTATACGCAAGGTGCCGCTTCCACTTCCCCTGGAATTACTTGAATGTCAGGCTCCGCATCAAGTGCAGGTGTTGACGCTCCATCAACTGCCTGAAAGATAGTACTTGCATTAGTAAGGATTACAATATTGAAAACATAACGCACACTTGGGGTCGACCGGAAAGGTACATATCAATGGCTAACCACGAATGAAACATTGTGTAGAACAATCAAACGACAATTATTCCAGCTCTGATGATCTAGTTCGATGGAGCTGTCAGTATCCATACAACGTGCTGCTGAAGAACATCTAGGGATGTTGTCAATGTGGTGGACGCTTCAGCATCTCCCTGAAAGACAGTACTTGCATTACTATGGATAACACTAATTATAACTGAAAACAAACACCAGTGGATGATAACTAAGGTGTATATCAATTGAAAAGCACTAACCAAACATTCTGTAAAATAATTACACGATACAATAAAAATATTACTTGACATGCATAAAACAAGTCTGTAGCGGAATAGCCAAGTAAGATTACCTGATACGCACTAGAAGTGGTTGATAACTGCGAGTACGTCACGGATGTAGAATGTTCTTGCTTCAGATTCAAGGGATAGTCAAGCAGTTGTAAAGGTAAATTATTGATTGATAATGAAATGCCAATATTAAAAATTGCCATGTAAGGAGACAGAATACTTGAGAGTAATGCTATTGAAAATGCGCAATATAGCACAGTTCCCTGTGCCCATATATAGATTTCGTTTGTGGGTTATGAAATCGAAAAAGAATATATTGATAAATGTAATTATTCAAAAAGCTATACACTCATATCAGTGTCGAAAGTATTACAAGGGACACAACACCTAAAATATCAATGAATCCATTCGGCTACCTACACACTAACGCAAGGCCTAAAGCTAAATCCGGACACTTGACTCACCAGTGGCGGAATGTGGACGAATAGAGTGGGAATAGCGTTTGAGAGCAATTTTCGTGTCGTTCCCCATTTATTCTTCTTTGTTACCCAAGATGTTGTGTACATGTTCGAGGAAAAGTGCCGGCTGCAGATGCGGTATCGATCACCCCTCTTGTCCTCTAAGACTTGTTGGACTCTACTTTCCAGCTCATCCAGTGGATATCCGCAATGCCTGGCCCATTCTCTTATTCGATCAACAGTTTTCGGGAATACATGCATTGTAGTGCCTTCAGATTTAGCATGGGTCTTCGAAGGGCAACCGCTAATCGAACAGGCAGGCATTGTTGAAAATTCTGAAAAGTAAATATCAACATTATTATACAATCTTGATGAATAAAAATGTGATACAAAAGTAAATGAACCATACAATGTTCAATGCAAGGTTTTTTTTGGTCGCAGGAACTATACCAGTTCATCATGTGCGGCTTAGTATTTGCATAAATTGCCGAAATGTATAAATGATGTGACTAAACTCTGAACATGTGACTCGTCCCTTGGATGTTCTGTCTTGCACGAGAAGGAAACATGCTTACATTATAGACTGGACCCCCGAAGGATGCAATTCGATGACAATTGACACAGATGAAAATAAATAGATCTATTGATAGCATAACAATAGAAACTCAAGTCAATATCAATGAGACCAATGAACATAGCACTATTGAGTACTCTACTCGCAAATAGATAGAAATTTAAAAATCAGCGAAATATGATTAGGATACATGGCCTTACCTTGACCAACAAACAGTTGGATTCAGCAAGCAGAGCAGTACGTTGCAGGAGAACAGGTAGATGGCCACAGGTAGCACACCGACGAGTTTGCTCGAAGCGGTCACAGAAGTTCACGGATAGCACAACGACAAGCAGATTAGCATAGATCTCAGTGGTTCTCAGGTAGCACGTTCATGAGTTGACTTGCAAAGCACAAAGATGTTCTCATGAGACATATCAAGTGGTTTATAAAGTATTACAAACAGGGGTGTGTTTGTGAATGAATGACATGTGTATGTCGTGGTATTATGTGGTTTGCCGGGGGCCAGCCAGCGTGAAGGGGGGGGGGTCCTGGTCGGACACATGTGGTCTGAGGAGGCCATGTGAGCGATGGGCCCTTGGCGTGGGATACCTTTTGAAGTGTACATGCTGTTTGGCACCTTGGCCGTTCGCGCTCCTAACAGCCCCCCATGGCAGCGCGCATCCACTGACACGAACCGCCTTTGATAGAGGGGGGTGGGATGGATGGGCATGGGGCGTGCAGATAAGGCACTGGAAGACTGCTGAATGGAAACAGACAATTGTGGGTTGTAGGGGGGCGGCCTGCTTCAAGGGGGAGCCCTGCCTGGAGACACGGAGTCTGAGGAGGCCATGTGAGCGATGGGCCCTTGGCGCGGGATACCTTTTTGAAGTGTACATGCTGTTTGGCACCTTGGCCATTTCTTGCCCCTCACAGCACCCCATGGCAGCGCACATCCACTGGACTTGTTGTTATGGACTTTTGTTTTTGTTAAACTAATCACTTTTTTATACTTTATATAGTTATACTTCGCCTTTGATAGGGGAGGGGGGTGGATGGATGGATGGGCCGGTGGGCGTGCAGACAAGGCACAGGAAGACTGCTGAATGGAGACACACTTGATTCATTTAAAAAATCGAAACAAGCGTTGTTAAAATCTATATGGTGTTTTATTTTGTTTCTTTTTTTGATGGCACAAAAATACAAAACTTTACACATAGTACATGTCAGGTTGCAGTACAGCGAGGGAAATCCCCTGTACTGACCGCTGTCATTCAGGAAAGTTTCTCTTATGGCACGAACGGCACAGGCGGGTATTACTCTTCGAACGTGGTGCCCAAGCCTCCCGTGAAGCCTGCGAAGCCACCATGTAAAGGAACGATAGGCCTCCCGCCGGTACCAAAAATAATGATACAACTGTTTTTAAATGACCAAGATAAGTTGATTAAACGTTTGTTGTCAATGACAATTCTTGTAACTAATGGCATTCTGCTCGGACAAATGCCATCTAGACACTGCACACTATTGAACGACTCTCATGCGTTACAATGATATGCCGATGTAATTTTGAATATAAGAGACGACCATGAAATAGTAGTGGCATCTCAAGCAGATTATACTTACTCGTTACTCGGATTACGAGGACGAACATTTGTGCGAAGTTCGTGCATAAGAACCATCATTATCCTCAACACGGACCGTGTGAGGCAGGCTGCCCTGAAGTCTGGCAGCTCGGTGATGCATTGCGGTCGTGGCTTGCCTTCTGAAATGTAGGCCACGCATCCCGAGTTTTCACAGCAGAAGCAGTTCTCCTCCTCGGTTGGCATGTGGTAAACAAACTAAAATAATTTATAGCGATGGTACAGGTGTTCCCACGGTTACAAGCGGCAAAGGTAGCTGATCAGAGCACAGAAACGAGTCACAGAATACTCAAAGTAATACAGAGAGAGGAATGGAATCAAAAGTTTATACTTATTGAGGAAAGAGGCGTCTTGCCATTTCCATGGCGACACGTCATTAGCTGAAGCGCAGCGATTGTTGACATGAGACGTGCTTTGGCGTTGTGAAATGGGCGGTACGCGTCTGCTGATGACAGGCTCAGAGGCGGGGGATATGATTTAGTGCCGTAAAAGCAGGTCAGCCAGGGCGATGGGGCAAGTGATAGGATTATCACAAAATGGCAGCACCCTGGTACCTGTTTTCGCGTGCGTTTAATGGACGAAAACTCGGGTAAGGTCCATAGGAAATATTTGTAAAATCGAGCAATTTAGGCTTAAAAACACATGGCCGACCCGTAGGGACAATAACATTTTTTGACCGAACCATTCCTTTAATACCGGTCTCGTGGTCCAATGCAATCATTATTCCGATATATAAGAAGGGCAATCCTAAATATCCTGCCAACTATCGGCCAATTGCCCTTATGGATGCGGCTGCCAAGGTCTTCGCAATTCTGATTCTTAAACATCTAGAAATATTTATTGCTGATAATGACATGTATCCAAAATGCCAGGTGGGCTTTCGTAAGGGCATGGAGACCTCCTTGAATGCAGCAATTATAGCCCATTTGTTAGCCAATTCTAAAGTGTCCAACTCAGGCCCCATTTATATGGCCGCATTGGATTTATCTTCAGCTTTTGATTGTGTCATTAGAGAATTGTTATCAGCAAAAATGATCAAACTAGATTTCTCACCAAACCTGGTATATCTTATTGCCATGTTACATCATGACACAACTTTCCAGATTTGCACCACTAAAGAAGGAGTATTGACACCCCCAATTCCAACAGCTACTGGTGTTAATCAGGGGTGCAATCTTGCTTCAACCCTTTTAAATTTATATCTGTGTGACCTGGACGAATTGTGGAACTCACAAACTACTTATCCTGTCAGATTGGGTTCACTTCAGTTACATTGGTTGGCTTTTGCTGATGATGTCATGTTTTTCGATAGGACACCATTTAGCCTCCAGTACAAATTACACATGTTCTCAAAATACGCTGCTAACACAATCTGCAAGTCAACTCACTGAAGTCACAAGTAATAATTTTTACGAACAGGAAAGAAATTTGATCCTATCGTTGTCAACTCTCAGGTATCGATCTTCAACGATCCTGCGTGTTACCTCATTTGGGCTATACCTTAACCAACAATTATTCAATATTGTTTGGGGCGAATCAACTTAATATCAAGGTCAGACCTCTCATTTTTCTAATGAAGATCATACGTGAAAAAAAATAATAATAATTTTCTTTGCTTCCCCTAATTGACTTTTATACTTTGAAAGTTGAGCTTATTTTATTATTTGCTTTAGATACTTGTCTACTAGACGTACATGTGTTTCTCAATAAAATAGAGGGAGGATTTGGAAGGAAACCTTAGGCCTATCGATGGCCGTTCCTAATTCCATAATATGCCATGAATTAGGTCTCATCTCTGTTGTTGTTGGTTATTCCATGTAATTCCTTATATGAAGATTTCAAGACACTATTGGCTAACAATAACATTCCATCTATCAATGAGTTCAAATTATGTATGAATCAAATATTAACTAACATTGCTGCTTCTATCAATGATCTTGAATTAGGGTTGCCTAATGTTAAAAGAAAATTATACAAACTTGACTGGTCAAAGACCATCGACTCATTCAGTATATGTAAGACCTATACCGAATACATGTTGTTTCCTAGGAAATTTGAAGATAGGCCAGCGTGTATTCGTCTGTTTCCATGTGAAAGAGCTTGGCGTACTTATGTACGATTAAAATTGAACCAACTCCCTACGTTTGAATGTACAATTAATTGGTCTACACAGAGTTGCACTAGTGGTGATCTCAACTGTCGATTCTGTTTGCAACAGAATGTATTAGAAACGCTCACTTAGTGTTATTTTGTCCTCATTTTGAACAGGATAGAGAAAAATCACTAGGTGTTTATAACACTCCACCGAATGAGAGTGCGAGACAAATGCTTTGGGAGCGTTGTATTTGGGGATCTAATCTTGCTTTAGTGCTAGCGCTAACTAAATTGATTTTCAAAATTGAAGACTCTTTACAAAATGTGACCGTCACGTAGGTGGTACTCAATAGTGGGGTTACCGTGGATGACACGCAAATATGTCACTGGGTTTGTGTAGCATTACCAAAGTAAAAGCCTATGAAGTAAGATCTGTAAGCAACTAGAAAGATAGAGTTGTATTCTTTTGGACTAACTAGTGGTGTGTTTTGATAAGTCATTTCAATTAAGTGGTAGTAGGCAATACCTTACAATATGTGCTTGTCTTCTTTTCATTTTAATGTGGTTCTGTAATTATAAATGGTGTTTGATATGGACGAGGTATAAAACAGTGGGGTCAATGTTGATGATATGTTAATATATTACTGTGATTGTGTATCCTTACAGAGGTAAATGTTTATGAAACATGATTTACATTCAAAGTGTAACTATAGGCATGATTTTAAATGCACAAATACAATTGAGCTGTGTCTTTTGTTTAATCAATTGTAAATAAGTGATACTGTGTAATGTCATACAATATATGTTTATTTTTTATATTTCATGTAACCTTAAATAGAGAAATTCTTTGTACATATGCTGTTTGTTGAAAAAGTTGTAATCAACTAAAACAACAATAAATATATTTTTTTTAATAAAAAGAATATCCTCAGTCGGCTGACAAGTGAGTGAGTATTTGAAGATCAGACCGTGCAACAAATATTCTTCATGTGGGTGATTCTCAAAGTAGACCTTTGTGCCTCCAGTTTCTGTAGGAAATGTGCTCAGTTCTGTTTGGGGGAGTGGCCCCTGGTATATACCCTGTTGATCCTGCTGGAGTTTGACATGGTGTATGCTTTCCCCCTTTCCTCCCATTCCGATAATAGATGGAAGCAGAAACCTTGCAGATCAACAGTTGGCTGTTGAGCAGGTGCAAGTGGATCTAGGTCACGTGGCCTAAGCCCCGCCCACCTGTCAATCAATTTAAACTGTTGGTGCCTTCCTGCTTTGCCACTCTTTTCCCTACTTAAACAGCTCGCCAGCGTCTTTTCTTTTGCAGTTGATGAGCAGATGCAAGTGGATCTAGGTCACCTGGCCTAAGCACTACCCATCTTCTTAGCCCTGCCTCTTCCTTCCTGCTCTTAACTCTTAGATCAAGGGCGTCTCTCGCCCAGACGTCCGAAGCTAAGGGCAGACAAAGAAAAGGGCGATTTCTCTTTGGACCAGGAGGACCCAGGGCCCGAACCCCTGCTCAAACAACAGGTAAGCATGCGCCAACATGTGTTTTCTCCCTCTGTCCCAACAGGCCATCCCCACCATCATCAGGCAATGCTAACTTCTCAAGTTCTCAGTGGCCAGTAAGTTGTGCATTTCTAAAAGTTGTATTCTCACGTGGCAGCGCTTGTGTGCCCGCTCCCTCCTCCCTTTGTCCTGGTTGCTTCCTTGTTGTTGGCCCTCCCCGTCCCAACACGCTCCCATTAGTTGGCAGGCCCGTTAAAAAGGCCACCCAAGGCACCCCCTGCCATGGCAGCCCCCTCGGCCAAGTATCAGAGGCTAAGGACAGCTACCATGTTGTCTGACGGTGTCCGCCGTGGTAGCCTTCGACCTGCTGAGACTGATCAAGTAAGTCAAATGTGGGTGTGTTGTATTGTGCAGTGCTAAAAATCCCCCTGCACATTCTGAATTGTGTGCCACAGGGATGTGCATCCCTCCCTCTTCTCTCACACCCTTCTCCTCCATCTACCTCCTTCGCACTCCCTATGGTGCTCTCTATGTCTCTCCCATCTTCTCTAACTGCTACTCTGTCTCTTACCCTATCCCTCTCACTAAGTCTGGAAGGAAGAAGTTCAAGAGGGACATACTTGTCTCCAACCCAGGTCTCCCTACCTCTGATACCTACAACAGTGCTTTCTCCAGATAGACTCTCACTGATATCCTCTTGGTCGTCCCCTCTCCAGACGTATGGACCCTTCATATGGTCTCTGTTCTCTCTCCTTTCTCCTCCTCTCCCATTAATGGTGGCACTAGGTGGGAGGTCCTCTTGGCCCCCTTCCACTCCTACAAGACCATCATTAATGTCTATCTGAACAGCACAGTCTTGGTTCAGGGCGCTCAGCCCAATCTCCTCCTTTTTGATAGGCATTTCCCGCATCTTATCAACTTCCTTACTCCTTCCGCCACCTCTCTGGCACACTCATCTTCCTCTTCTGCCCACCCTCGGGCCCCTCTACCACCTATGCAGGGTGTACCTCAAGCCTGTATCACTCCACGGAAGTATTTCAAATGTGGAAACCTACTCCACATAGCTACTCTTAATTCTCGTTCTGCTCTGAAACACTCCTCTGACATCTGTCACCTCCTTGAAGAACTCAGCCTAGATGTCCTTGCTCTCACCAAGACATGGTTTACGGCCAGTTTTGATACAAGTTTTGACACTCTCCTTCCTGTGGGCTACACAATCCTCTCAGAACCCAGAACCAACCGTCCTGGAGGTGGAGTAGCCCTGATCTTTCTGGAGTGGGTCCCAGCCTCTGTCATCCCTATGCAGGCCTACTCCTCCTTTGACTGCCTTACCTGCAGGTCCTCTATCTCTCCCGGCCTCTCTCTAACTGTGGTCACCATCTACAGGCCACCTGGCTAGGTCGCCCTCTTACTCTCTGAATGGGCCAACCTCTGCTCTTCTCTACTTGCCTCAACATCTCCTTGGAGATCTCAACATCCACCTGGATGCTTCTAATACCTCCTTTGGGCTTTTCTGCAACCTCTGCAACACTCTCTCTCTTTCCAATCTGCCGTCTGACCTGACGCACTCTGCCGGACATACTGTGGATGTTCTCATCACCTCAGACATCTCCCTCTCTAACCCTCTCACTTCTCCTCTCTCTTGAACTGACCACTTTCTACTCTCCTATCATCTGGAACTCTCTATCCCTCAGGCAAAGCCACTCCCATCACTGCCACCTACCTTCTCAGTCATTCGGTCATGAAGCGTGTGTCAGCGGATATCTTTGCCTCTACCTTCTCTGCTCCTCCTACACCTGCGGCTGACTCACACCCTGACACAGCCCTTTCTAATCTGCATCTTTCTATTTACAACACCCTGGACCTCCTTGCCCCTGTCACGAGAATCCGGCTGAGGCCTACCTCCAAGTGCAACTCTTGGTATGATTCCGACCTTGCCGTCCTGAAACCCAAGTGTAGGGTGGCTGAGATGAAGTGGAGAGCTTGGGCGAATCCTCTGACAAACTGGCTTGCCGTCTGCTTCAAAGGCAATACAGATTATCTGTCCTATCCAAGAAGAGAGCACACATCCAAGCCTGCATCTCTGCTGCCTTTAACAACACAGCCAAACTCTTTGAAATCTGCAAGGAACTGGCCAATCCTGTTGCAGTTTCTACCTCTTCTGTTCGCTCCCAGGCCTTCTGTACGGTGCTGGCCTCTCACTTCTCTGCTAAAACTCAGGACATCCTGTCCTCTATCTCCTCTTCCTCTCTCGCCTCCCCCCCTTTGGCCCTCTCTCCCTCACCTCCTCCTTTCTCTTCTTTCTCTCTGACAACACCTGACGAGATTTCTAGAAAAGTCTGATCTATGAAAGTGTCGTCCAAACAGGTGCTCCCCTGCTCCTCCAGAACCATAAAGGACCATATTGACACCCTTGCTCCAGCCTTGGCCAATTTCTGTAATCACTCTTTCGCCAATGGAACTTTCCCGTCTCCCCTTAAGCACTCCCTTGTCCACCCCCTCCGCAAGAAGCCGTCTGCCGATCCTACCTGCACAGCAAACTATCGCCCAGTCTCCATCACCCCTTTCCTGGGCAAACTGTTGCAAAAGCTGGCCATCCCCCAGTGAGTCTACACTGAATCTGTTTGTTGTCTGCATGACCATCAGTCTGACTTCAGAGCTGCCAGAGGTATGGAAACTGCTCTCCTTAACAACCTTGGATTCCAGCATTCCTTCTATCCTAATCCTCCTTGATCTTTCCTCTGCTTTCAACACGGTCAACCTTGCTATCCTGATGAATCGACTCTGAGAACCTGGGCATCACGGATCAGGCCCTGGAGTGGCTGCCCTCCTTCCTCTTGGACTGCACCTCCCAGGTCCAACTTGGTCCCTTTCTCTCTGCCACTGCTCTCTCTACCTGCAGTGTTCCTCAGGGCTCTATCCTCTCAATCTGGTTTTTCAACATCTTCTTGGCCCACATGATCTCTACCTTTTCCTCTAACTTTCAGTGTTATGGGGATGACTCTGCTTTCCATCAGGCTCCCCTTAGCCTCCTCTCCTCTCTTGCTCATTCCTGACTGTCTATCCGCGATTCAGCAATCTCTGCCTTAATACCAGTAAGATGGAGATTCTTCTTATTGGGACCCCTGCCCTTGCTTTCCCTCTCTCACTCTGGCCGGCTGCCTTGGGCCCTCTTCCTTCACCTTCCTCAACTCCACTCTCTCTTTCTCTCTTCATATCTCGGATGTCGCCAAGAAATCCCACTACCAGCTGCACCTCCTCAAAGGGACTCTTGCCGTTTTCACTTTCCCCTGCGACAGGCTCTTTGTCAATTTGCCTTCCTCTACTCTCCCCCCTCTGCAACTAATCCAGAACAGGACTGCAAGACATATCCTTGGCCTCAAGCCCAGGCACAGTATCTCTCCAGCCCTGAAATCTATCCACTGGATCCCGGTGGCTGCAAGGATCAAGTTCAAGACCCTTTGCATTGTCCACAAGGCGTTCTGGGGTCGGGCCCGCACTACATCCAATGCTCTCTTCCAAAATACCTTCCTTCTCAAGCCCTTCGCTCAGCTACCTCCAACTCTCTAAGGTTTAGACACTTTTCCTGGCAGAGAGTGGGGGTAGATCTGTCTCCTCTGCAGGTGCCTCCCTCTGCAATGGCATCCCTGTCCCTCTCAAACTTGAGCCGGACAAACCTGAAGTTCCGGAAGCAGCTCAAAACATTCCTCTTCTCCTCTGCTTTCTCTGTACCAACTGGTTGCTTGGCTACCCTCAGAGTCTCACTGGGAAGCAGGCCCTTTCTTGATCAGTCACCCTTACAACTGCCTCTGGGCCTACCACGTATGTAGGGGCTGTAACTGTAACCCTACAGTCCCTTGTTCTTCTTGCACTACCCAGAGCCTGGCTGCACTTACTCAGAGCATTGCTGCCCTGTTTTGCCCTAACCTCTCCCTTGCACTCCCCCCCTTCATTTCCCATTGCACTTCTCATTCTCGCACTTGCACGATCTGAATGACACAAGGCCTAGTAAGATCATTTGTCTTGTCCTCCCTCTGTCCTCCCTCCTTTGTCTTGTTGCACCTAGAAACACTTGTGTACATGCGCGTTATAAATGACTTATCATATCATAACAATGATCTTGATCAGCCCAAATTGGGCCACCAGGACTTGTTTCCCAGTATTGTTGGATTTGATTAGAGGTCCAGCCCAGGGAGAGCCAACCTTTTCTCTCAGGAGGACGTCAAGATTCTTCATAAGCCACAAATGAGCATAAGCCAGTTAAACCTTCATGCCAGCGTGGAGGAAATGGAGCCCACACAATAATAATTTCAAAGAGTAACAAGAAACAATTTATTGCATTGTAATCAAATACAAAAACCGGCAGCATACCCCCTTCTAAACTTTGAACAACAACCCAACCTGCCCCACTCAAATAACACTCCTTTATAGAATAATTCAAAATGACAAATGAACTTATCTATGAAATCATAGGACTTTGGGTGGTCTTCTTGTCACTGGGTAATGTTTTCTCCCCCTTCAGGAGCGAGTTCAACTTAGTCCATCATTACTTTCCTCAACTGCCCTTCTCCTTTCTGTGCATCTGCTGCCGCTGATCACATGAGGAGAGCTTTGTCGAAAATGTCCCGACTCAGCAGTAACCTTGGTTCTACCTGCTGCCTTCCTCTCATTCTGTGCAATCAACTTCTAATGGACTCCTTCCTCCCACGGATTCCTCATCTATGATATCTATAACGCAGCACTAGCTGCTCTTTGTAAATGTTTCCGCCACCAGTGGATGCAACGCGACTCTGCATCTGTTGTGCCCAACGCCACTACGCGCTCAGTGTTTGACATGACGTTTGGGGCCAGTATATATAATGAGGCCACGCCCCGTGACCTGAGTTCCTTTTTTCTGTGCACTCTACTTGCTACTGTATGAAACCTGAAGGTGTGTCACCCGCTAGTCCTCGGAGATCTATCATCCAGGTGGCCAGGACACGGCCATCGTTATTGGATCCATTTCCTGGGGGTGGACCAGTGGGAGAGGATCACCTGGATGGCAGGGTCTTCGGGGAGTGGAAGTAGGACACTGACGGGTGAGACGCAGTATCCCCTTCCTCATAATACCTTTTTCCCATCCTACTCCATAGGATACTTAGAAGCTCTACTCCCCCCTTTTTCGACACAAACAATTTCTTACACCATCAAAGACAACGGATTAACACCAAAACCATTTACCTGACTTGTCCCAACACAAGGGTCAGGCAGTCTCAGGCAATCAACAATAACTACACCACCTGATGGCCCTTTCCCTTCCCCACAGGGTTAAAAGGCAGAGCATGAGAGCATACTTTGAGCAAGGACAAACGCTATTCCAGGATGGCAGTTCAAATGGAGAAGTAAGGCATTGAGACTGGAAAGGACACATGGAGGGGAAGTGCCTTTGCCTTTCACGACCCCAGCCCGCAAAACCTCTGTGAAAGGAATGATAAGACTGGGAACTACAGCTACGTGTGGTGTAAAAGGTGTCCACGGTGCACAGCACCCTCCCGCACTGATAACCGAGGCGGGCAGGCGCGCTTGCTACCGTGGTACCGTCCTTGACTCCAGAGACAAGAAAAGACGAGGAGGTCAGCACAGCCGGTGAGTCGGAGGGAGAACCGATAGCAGAACCGGACAGTGTTGAGCAAAGGTTGCAAAAGGCAACTTATTATGAACAAAGAACTTGTGTACTAATGAACTTTTAAACCCAGGGACTTACCAGCCACAGAGTTGTCCAGCGCCATCTGGGCATCAATTCAAAAGACTCTGACTGGTCCCCTTTTCTTGTGAATAAAATAGCATCAAGAGGCCGTAGGAAAAACAGGCCTACAGACTTAAGGTGGTCATGCAAGGGTCAAGTCAAAATCCCTTGTACAATCAAAAGTCCTTAACCCATTACCAAGTTGTGACATTGTGAAACAGGCGTGTGCGACTGGCTGAGGGAAAACGCTGTGTCAACGATACATGTGGAAAGCCTGACTGGGGGCTGGAGAGAAAGCCTGAATGCGGGCTGGAGAGAAAGCCTGAATGCGGGCTGGAGCGAAAGCCTGACTGGGGGCTAGAAAAAGCTAATGGGAAGTGAATCCCGCAAGGTATTAAGAAAAGTGACTATGTGAAACTGGCAAATGTGAACCCTTCTGAGGGATGCCTACCAAGGAGACCAAGGAGAGCAAGGCGTAACACCCCGTAAACATTGTGTCGACAACTGTGAACCTGGCTGAGGGATGTCCATAATGACTGGTTGTTTCTTGAATGTTACAAGTGTTGATATCTTGAAAGAAAGGCTGTAGTAAAACCCGATTGAGGGAGGCCCACGTTGCAAAAGGGATTGGAGACCGGTTGAGGGGGATCCACGGGTGAAGGGAAATCACCCAACAGGAAGATTACAGGAAGATTACTGAAAGGAACTTTTTGTTTGTTGTTTATAGTGCATCAAGCCCTCTGAGGCAAGAGACTTGGTGCAAAAGAAACTTGGCCACAAAAGGGCCACAAAAGACCCTGATAATTCAGAAACAAACTGTGAGCTCCTGTTGAAGTAGCCCAGGAGTGTGCTGAGCTCGAGAGTCTCGCCTTGTCCCATGCTAATTTTGTGAACACTTCTTTCTTTTCTGGGGAATGCTATCCCAGACTATTTTGTAACTTAGCGGTAAGGATTGGCAATATTTTTTTTTAGCATAGGCCCTTTTTATTTGACAAGACACCACTGGGACTGTTTTATTATAATTTGATGGTCGTAGCTTGCTGCCATCTTAGATTTAGGTTTAGATTAGGTGTTTTTCTTTCTCACCCATTTATACAGTTTAATAAACACCCTTGAATTCCTTACACTACTAAGAACACTGCTCTTAGTGAGTTTTTCACTTTTACAAAAGTCTTGCTTCGTCTCTCGAATTTGTTGTGATGGCGAATCCGATGAGGTCTTCGGGATTCAAACCCTGCGCAGAATGTGCGTGCTAAATATCTGTGTTGAACTCTCACTGCATATGCCTTTACTGCCTTGGTGAAGGCCCTGACGTGCAGGACTGCACGTCGTGTCAATGCACCCAAAGGCGGTCCGAGAATGCAAAGCAAAGCTGTTCAACTTTCTCCACAAGGAGAGAGGGGATATTCAGAGCCGCCCAAGGTCGCCGGTCACAGAGCATAGTAACGTGGAACTGTCACTCATCCGAAAATACAAGAAAAGGAAGCACTGCAAGAGGTCGAGGTCATCCAGTGTTTTTTCTCTGCATCATTCATCTTCATCCTCGAAGAAGAGGAGCCACCACTCCCAAGGAAGCCCAGGAGTAAGAGGCCCCACGAGTACCTTTCCCAACAAATTCCGCTTCACCAGAGGAATGGAAGGCTTTTACATTTGAAGATGTCCGACCTCTTCCCCAAGAACCCAGTGCCAGCGGCACCAATGCCAGCGGACACGGGGTCAACAGCAGCAGCTTCGCCCGCGGCACCAACGGCTTTGGCTTTAGCCGAGCCGCCTAATCTCACTGCACTTGGAGGAGCTGGCAGGGTGTCTGCGGAACAACGCAACAAGATCGCGAGAAAGGGGCGCACCATTCCATCTTCGGACACTGTTACACCCACTTATAGTACCAGTCCGAAGGCGTGGTCGGCGCCAACACCACCGGAGTCGCTGAAGAGTTCCTTCCGCTCCCAAGAAGGGCATATGTTTCACATTTGGAGAATATTTATGATGAAGAGGGCGATGATGTCCATTTTGGTGTGCAGCCCTCCCATTCCAGGCTGGTGAGAGATTTTAAAGAGGAGTTTTATGGGGAACACGGTGACTTGGTGGACCTGGCAGCCTACTTGCTGGAGGCAAGTGGTCTGGACACCTCGTCGGAGGTTGACAGGGTGCCTGCTGCCACTACCTGGCAAACTACAGGTGACTTTTCAGTGCCTTTTGAATCTTTGCCCCCACGTAGGGAGAGCAAACGGTTGCAGGAAGATTCTTGACTCCACTATAAATAAATTATCATATCATATCACAAGCCTAAATCTCTGGTGCATTAACGCCTCTTGCATTGGTCAAATTCTCCATTGGTTTCTGGTCAGTTTTGGCAGAGGCGACGGAGTGCATCCCAAAAGGGGAAACGTGGGACGGTTTTCTGACAATGGTTTTCTGATCATTGTTACAGACAGCAAGCAGGCTTCCCGTCAAATTTTGTAGGCTGGTCTGGACACTGCAGACTGTGTCGCTATGATGATGGCTCCCAGAACCTTGTTGAGGCCCTTTTCTTGGCTGAGGATGTCAGGGTTCACCACTGATGTCCAGGAGAAGGTCCTGGCATGCCCTTTGATGACATGAACTTGTTCGGCACCAAGGCTGACGAGTCGCTCTGAATTTTCCAGGCCTCTAAGGTGACAGCCAAGTTGTTGGGGCTGGCTGGCTGGCTGTGCGACAACAGTGTCCGGCGGGCAGGGCTTTTCGCCCCTTTGCCTCTTAACCCCAGCGGGGTAGAGGCCTGTCTTCCTCAAGCAGGCATTGACAACAGCGTCTCTACAGGAGTTGGGGATGGAGTACATCTAGCGGAGGGGCTTCCACCTCCTCGGTGCTCTCCGCAACCCCCAGCGTGAAACCCCTGTGAGACATCCACCACTCATCCCCTATGGGGGAAAGATGTCCTAGTTTGGAGAGGAATGGAGAAATACCAACTCGGACGCCTGGGCTTTGCAGGTCATACATCAGGTATACTGCCTCTTGCCCTCCAGGCCACCACCCTTGCCACCAACCCTTGCCTTCGGAACCTCTCCTGCTGGAGGAGATCCATCAGCTCTTGGCAAAAGGGGCCATAGAGATGGTACTCTGCTCAGAATGAGGCAGCGGTTGGTACAACTTACTTTCTTGTTCCAAAGAAGGACTAGGGTCTGAGATCCATCATGGCTTCTGAACTTGTACTTGCGTGAGGACAATTTTAAGATGGTCACTCTAGCTCAGATCCTCTGGGCCCTGAATGTGAATGAATGGCTAATTTCCCTTGATCTCCAGAATGCTTACTTTCATGTGGCTACCCACAAGAAGCCCAGGAATTATCTGATATTCAAAGTGGGGAACTGTCATTACCAGTTTAAAGTCCTTCTTTTCTGTCTTTCTTGTGCACCTATGGTTTTCACCAAGCTGCTAGCAGTAGTGGCAGCTCACCTCAGGAAGGAAGGCATTCATGTCTTTCCCTACCTGGACCACTGACTCGTCCGAGCCCATTCACCAGTTCTAGCGTCTGCACATCTGTACCATACATGCAGACTGTTGAAAAGCTAGGTCTTCTCCCTGAGCTACAAGAAGTCTCAGGTTTAGCAGTCCCAGTCCCTCTGGTTCATCGGGGTGTTCTTGGACACTCACCTGGGTCAGTATTTCCCACCCAAGGAAAGAGTAGCAAACTTCATTGGATTGCTTTACTCCCGCAGATTCCTCATCAGATAGATATCCCTCCCAGTTTCAGCTGCTCGGAAAACTCTTTGACACGGGCGTGATGGACCTCAACTCGGTAGGCCGACTTGCCTTGACTCGATGCTAGGTCATTGGAAGTCCCAGGCTCGGCTTTTCTGTGCTTGCTGCATCTCATGGCATTCTGTATCCTGGTGTTACCGGAGGCCTGTCTGCGAAAGAGGTTGCTACAATGGCTCCTGAGCTCTCAATGGTCTTCGGGGACGGACTTCAGACCTTTTCTAGACTCACAGAGAAAGTGCAGAGACCTTTAATGGTGGTCCGTGAAAGACAACCTTTTGAAGGGGTCTCTTTTCTGTCAACCCTGGCCACAAGTGACCCTAGTCACGGATACATGCCTGAATGGCTGGGGCGCTCATCTACAAGATCTGACGGTAAGAGGACTGTGGTCCCCATCGGAGTGCCGGGAGCACATCATTCTGCTGGAGCTGAGGGCGATGGGGCTTGCCCTGATCGCTTTCCTCCCCTCTGTGTAGGGCAAGACGGTACTAGTCCTGTCGGACAATACTGCAGCTATTCATTACCTCAACAAGAGGGGGGTAGTGTGGGATACTTGCTGCTGTGCAGAGAAGCAATGCAATTGTGGTTCTGGGCTCTGGAGAACAGCGTGTCTCTGACTGCGGCTCACCTGGCCGGCAAAGAAAACACTCTAGCAGATGCCCTGAGCACACAGTCTTCAGCCTCCTACTAGTGGGAGCTCTGCCAGAAAATTCTGTAGGAGATTCTCTCCCTCTGGGGTACTCCCCAGGTGGACCTCTTCGCTTCCAGTGTAAACAAGAAGTGCAAGTGGTCCTGCTCCAGGAAATTTCTTCGACAAGGTGCTCTGGGGGATGCCCTGGCAATCGAATGGGACTTTGACCTGCTCTATGCGATCTGTGTCATTCCTCTGGTTCTGAAAAGATTGCGTCAATTTGGGTCCACGATGACCTTGATCACTCCAGACTGGGCCCAGAGAACGTGTACCCAGAGTTGTTGGACATGGCCATTTACTCTCCCTGGTCTCTTCTTCAGAGGACAGACTTCCTCTCCCTCAGAGAGGGGAAGTTCCTGCAACCGAAACATTGCAGCCTGAATCTTCATGTCTGACTGCTGAAAGGTTGAGTTATCGGGAGTGGGATTTGTCAGAGGACATTCTGGACATACTTCTGTCTGCTAGAAGACCCGCCACCAAGTCCATTTATGCCTGCAGGTGGCAGACGTTTTTGTCTTGGTGCAGTTGCCCATGCAGGGAAGGCTGTTACAAACAGACCCTATCTCATTGGATTATTCCATACATTTCGGAAAGCTATGATCTGGCCCACAATGAGGTTTCTGAGGGTCTCAGGGCTCACTCCACCAGAGGTTTAACTGCCACCTCTGCTCTGCACCGGGGAGTGCCTGGTATGGATATTTGCCAAGCAGCCACATGGGCTTCCTTGCACATGTTTGCTAAGCATTACTGCTTGGATTCTATGTCTGGTAAGGACACTTGTTTCGGCAAGGCTGTCCGTCAATGTTTTCTGGTTTAGGTGATAACCTTGCTACCCTCCCTCCTCCTGGTACTTGTATTGTTTTGGGAGTCTATCTTAGATGAGGTATCCGTGTGAGGAAGGAATCCATTAGAAGAACAAATTACTTACCTCTTGGTAATGTTCTTCCAGATGGACGTTCCTCCCTCAGATTCCTCATCGCCCTCCCTACCTGCCCCGCTTGCCGGTTAGCTAGTACACCTCAGTTTTGTGGTCCCTGAGCATCCGAATGCTAGGGAAAAAGGGTCGAACTTAGATTACGGGGCACCGCGACTCTCTATATTCTGACCCTGATGTAATGTCTAGCTGGCAACGGACAGGTTTCCGTAGAGCAGCTTGTGCTGGGAGATATATATTATAGATGAGGAATCCGTGGGAATAATGTCCATCAGAAAGAACATTACTGAGAGTTAAGTAGTTTGTTTTTTCCACCTGTCTTTATCCCATAATCCCCCATTGTTACAGTTCATAGTCCCGCACTGATTTCCAACACATGGCCCTAATGCAGATTCAGCATATTATCCTGCCAGTAGCCCTAACAGCCATAGAGGCTATAGTCTCATGTAAATATGCACCAAATCAACCGAGAAGAAACATAAAATTGTTTAATAGAATTTTGCTCACCTACACCTGGCTCCTGAAAGGATCAGCTATCAAAATGTCGATTTTTTTTTGATGAAGTGATGGAAGTGTGGCTGGCAGTGAGATGCCAATCCACTCTGTCCATGTACACTTGCATTTGGTGCAACATCTCAGTTTGGTGGTTTGAGAGCGGCGTACTGTCTTTGACATGCTACTCAAGATGTTCCTGGAGTTTCTGTTCTCCTAAACTCTTGCAAAGAATTAAAACAGAACTTCTCCAGCATGGGGTCTGGCATGGATTCACATGCTCATGAATATTCCCCGTCGTTAGGCTGGGAATCCTCGGTAAAGAAAAAACCAGTATCAGTTTCGTTTCTGATCTGTCTTTCGTAGTAACAACCAATCACTGGTCTCTGCGTCATACTGACCACAGCCAATGACTGCCCTCTACCTAAGCACCGCCTCTGGCAGCCATCTTCAGATTTTTACCGCACGTTCATGTGTTGGGATCCTCGTGCTATTGCTCTCGAGCGTTAGTGCTATTTTTTTCACGTTTTTTCTCAAAAACTTCGTTTTTTCGGTCAAAAGAGCCTCAAGCTCCACCGACTCACTATCCGATCAACGGGGACCCGTGTCGGATTCGTCTGCGCCCCTCAAGGGTGAAGATTCGTCGAGCTACGCTTTTGGAGGACTCCAGAAGTTTCTCAGGCCCGGTCATGGCCCAGGAGAAGGGAAGCTCGACGCCCGGAAAGCTGTTCAGGGTCTGCCCTGGATGCCAGCTGCAGAACGTCTTCAAGGAGGACGAACACTCCTTTTGTCTCTACTGCCTACATGAGGACAAGACGCACGTGGAGAAGGACTGTGCGTTTTGCGGCAACATGTCGGAGCGGACCATGAAGGACCGCCATCAACGTCTCGCCAACTGGCTAGAAGGGAAGAGCCCGTCCGGCGAGAAGAAGAAGAAGAAATCTGAGCGGTCTTCTAAGTCCTTTGAGGACGCCCCGGCGACGGGGGTCCAACATAAGGCCAAGCACCGCGAGTCCGCTGGCACCGGGAGCGCCGAACGGTCGGGCTCTACGGGCGCCAGGCAGGGCACACCCTCCCCGGCACCATCAACCACGAGCCAACGCTCTGGGTCGGGTAAGAGGAAGGCCGAGCACCCGGCGAAGCTCCTGGAGAGGCCCCGATCGAGCTCGAAGGCCCCATCGGAGGGGGAGCGAGGCGGTGTCCCCCCCCCCTCAAGGATAAGGCGGTGAGCGCACCTAAGGTGGTGAAGGCCTTAATCCATCCGGCCAAGCCCTCTATCGAAACTGTTGCGGCGGCCCTGGCTCAGCCTGTGCAGGCTACACCAGTGGTGGCGACCTCGGGGCTCAGAGTCTCCCTGCCACCTTGGAGGGAGTCATCTTTTGTGCCCATCGATAGGACCCCCGTGAAATCCCCCGTGGGGAAGAAAAAGGGGGGGCAGGGCGTCGTCGTAGATTCGGCCTCAACCTCGGAGGAGGAGCTGGTCGAAGTCTTAAGCCTCGGCGTGGAAGAAGACCGACCCGTCGGGATGGATCCCGACGCAGGTGACGACGACATCGTCGAGGGTACCGACGGGGCCCCTGATCGCCCGTCGGATTCCCCTCTGCCAGCGCCGCGAGACAACTCGTCGGCCATTTTGTTGGCTATACAGTCCTTATGCTCAGAGATAAGGACGAGACTACCGTTGCCGACGGAACCTCTCCCGTCGGGGGACCCAGAACCGGGACCTTCTGGTGTTCCCCCTACCAAGAAAAGAAGGACAGCCGTCGCGCCCCTTCCAGCCCTCCTCCCCGTCCACCCGAGGGGATGATACGGGGACTGACACGGCAGCGACGGGTACGGACGACGAGGTATACGACGAGGATGTACCGTCGTCGCCTCCCACCAGGGCTTCTCCGCCCGACGAGATTGGATCGTTCCACTCCATGATCTCCAGGGCATCCGAGCTTTTTCAACTCTGCCCTGAGGAGAAGAAGAAGGAAGGTTTCCTTTATCAGCGGCGCGAGGCCAAGAGGAAGACGGTCCTCTCAGTGCCTCTATTGGACGACATTTGGGATGGGGGCCTCACCCTCCTCAAGAACCCTTCCACGACGCCAGCTAGAAGAGACCGGTACGAGAAGAAGTACCGGGTCCCGGACACGGCCCCCCTGTGCCTCCGGGCGCAGCCTACCCAGGACTCCGTCGTCTCCGCGGCGGCCAGGAAGAAAGCGGGGGGGGTGCGGCCTCCACATCGACTTCCCCACCGGACGGTGAGGGAAAGAAATTGGACGCTATGGGACGCAGAGTCATCTCGTCGGCAGCGACGACGATTAAAGCGGCCAATGCCTTGGCTATCGTGGCCCGCTACGACAGGGAGCTCTGGTACAAACTGGCTCCCCTGCTGGACTTCCTGCCGGTCGACAAGAGGACAGAGGCCCTGGAGATCCTGCAGGAAGGTGAGGTGGCTTCGGACCACGCCATTACCGTTGCGACGGACATCGCCGACACTGGGTTCCGCCAGTTGGGCAACGGCGTTTGCCTTAGGCGGCGTGGATGGCTCAAGGCTAGACGTTCAGACCAGAGTCCTGGACATGCCCTTCGATAGGGGAGCAACCTGTTTGGCAAAACAGTGGACGATTCCCTTCAGGCCATTAAAGCGGACACTGAGACGGCCCGGGCCCTGGGAGTTCTGCAGCAACGACGGACGCCCTTTCGGAGCAGCGGAGGCAAGGGCGCCTCCAAAGGTTCCGGCGGCGGTTTCTCCACCTACCGTCAAGCGGCCCGCTCGTCGTCTCAGGAGGCCTACAGAGGACGAGGCAAGTCTGGCGGACTCCGCCGTCATCGCCAAGGAGGTCAAGGCGGCAAAGCCTCGTCCAAGCAGGATTGAACCGACCGTGGGGTCGGGCCCCCACCGAAGCACCCCGGTGGGAGGCCGGCTGGCGAGCTTCGTCAGCGTGTGGGAGTCCATCTCCACCGACCGTTGGGTGCTGGACGCCTTGGCCCGGGGCCACGCGCTCGAGTTTCAAAGAAGGTGTCCACGCGTCCCCCCCGTGGCCAGGAAAGAACTTCACGTCCCTCAACTTCTCCTGGAGGTAAAGGCGATGCTCAGGAAGGGCGCCATCGAACTCGTCCCAAAGAGGCTTCGGGGCTCCGGAGTGTACTCGAGATACTTCCTCGTGAAGAAGAAGGCGGGGGGGATGGCGCCCCATCCTGGACCTGCGACGTCTGAACAAGTTCATCAAGGCGCAAAAGTTCCGGATGGTCACCCTCCAGCACGTCCTGGGTCAGCTGGAGGAAGGAGACTTCCTGTCGTCGTTGGATTTGGAGGATGCCTACTTCCATATTCCCATCCTAAAGGTGCACCGAAAATTCCTCAGGTTTGTGGTCCAAGGGCGTCATTACCAGTTCAAAGCCCTCCCCTTCGGTCTACGGTCGGCACCCAGGGTGTTCACCAAGTGCCTCGCACCGGTGGCGGCGCAGCTGCGCCGCGAGGGGATCCACGTCTACCCCTACCTGGACGACTGGCTCATCCGAGCCAAGACGAGGGAGCTCGCCGTGGTTCACACGGCAAGGACCGTCCAACTTCTCACGGACCTGGGATTCTCCGTGAACTACGCCAAATCCCACCTGGTACCCGCGCAAGACGCTCTGTTTCTGGGAGCGAGGCTCAACACAGTGTCCCTTCTGGCCTCCCCGTCGGAGGAGAGGACCAGGACCATCCTGGGCAAGGTGCAACGGATGTTGGTGGCCGACGCGGCCAAGGTGAGGTCCATCAAGTCCCTCCTCGGAATGATGTCTTCCTGCATCTACCTCATTCCCATGTGCAGGCTCCGGATGCGCCCGTTGCAGGAGTTCCTGGACGCGCGCTGGATCCAAACGACGGGCAGCTTCGAGGAAAGGATCACACTCGACGAGAGTTTCCGACGAGCGATCCGGTGGTGGGACACCCGCGCGCATCTGACGGCGGGCATGGACTTCCAGACCGCAGCCCACCAGGAGACAGTGACCACGGATGCCTCCCTGGAAGGGTGGGGAGCGCACACCGAAAATCTACACGCAAGGGGCCTTTGGCTCCCGACGGAGAAAGCCTTACATATCAACGTCCTGGAGCTCTGTGCAGTGTTTTGGGCCCTCAGGTCCTTCCTTCCGTCCCTCAAGGGCAAGGTGGTGAGGATCTTCACCGACAACACCACCACCATGTTTTACATCAGAAAACAGGGCGGAACCAGGTCCCCAGCACTGTCCAAGGAGGCGCAGGACCTGTGGCATTGGGCAGTCGCCCAAGGGATGTTTCTGGTGCCGTTTCATCTGGCAGGGATAAAAAACACCATCGCCGACTCACTCAGCAGGGAGCTGCGCTCGTGCCACGAGTGGGAACTACGGCAGGATCTAGTGGATCGCCTCTTCCGACGGTGGGGCACACCCCAGATCGACCTGTTCGCGACGGCGACGAACTCCAAGTGCCGGAGGTTCGCCAGCAGGTTTCCCCAGGCGAGGAGCATGGGCGATGCTTTCTCGTTCCCCTGGGAGGGCCTGTTCCTCTACGCGTTCCCTCCTTTGCCACTGCTAATCCGGCTCGTCAACCAGCTCAAGAGGTCACGGTGCAGGATGATCCTCGTCGCACCTGCGTGGCCGAGGCAGATATGGTTCCCGGACCTTCTGGACTTGTCAGCGTCCCCGCCAATCAAGCTGCCGGTGGACGCGGATCTGCTCTCCAGGGAAGGAGGCGCCATCCTCCACCACGACCCGAAATCGCTGAACTTGCAGGCCTGGCTCCTGCAGCGCTAGAGTTTGGAGGATACGACATACCGGCCGACTGCAGAGAGGTTCTTGCAAAGGCCAGGGCGTCCTCGACTCTTAAATGCTACGGACACAAATGGAAGAGGTTCTCTGTCTGGTGCCACGCACAGAAGATTAACCCTCTACGGATTACGGCTCCCCAAGTTCTGCCGTACCTGCTGACGCTGGCCAAAGCTGGACTGGCACACGCGTCCATCAAGATTCATCTGGCTGCGATCTCCCGATACACCAGGACCACGGGACGGACGTCCTTGTGGTCTCATCGTCTGGTGAAAGAGTTCATGAAGGGACTGTTCAGATCGTTCCCGCCGGTGAAGGCTCCGGCCCCGGCGTGGGAGCTCAACGTGGTGCTGACCAAGCTCATGGGACCTCCGTTCGAGCCTCTGCACTCGGCCCCGTTGAAGTTTCTGTCGTGGAAGACAGCGTTTCTTGTGGCCATCACCTCCGCACGACGGGTGGGAGAGATCCAGGCCCTTTCCTGCAAGGCCCCGTACTTGACTTTTCACGACACGAGGGTGGTGCTCAGGACGCACCCCTCCTTCATGCCCAAGGTACCGTCGGACTTCCATCTCAACGAACCCTTGGTGTTGCCTGTATTCTTCCCGTCGCCTTCGTCGCCGGCTGAGAGGACTTTGCACTCGCTGGATGTGGCTAGAGCGCTGAAGTTCTACGTGGACCGCACGAAGTGTTTTCGGAAGACGTCACAACTCTTTGTGAACTTTGGACCTGTCAATCAGGGGAAGGCTCTCTCGAAGGCTTCCATTTCCAGATGGCTCTCCGGCTGTATCAGGTACTGTCATCGGTTGGCAAACCGACCGCTGCCCGGCCGTCCGAGAGCCCATTCCACCAGAGCGATCGCAGCTACCACGGCGTTCCTTTCTGGTGTGCCCCTGCTGGACATATGCAGGGCTGCTACGTGGAGGTCGACGCACACCTTCACGAAGTTCTACTGCGTCGATCGGGATTCCAGGGAGGAGTCCAGGGTCGGCCAAGCAGTGCTGCGCAACCTGTTCGCCTGAGGTGAGCCTGGTGAGGAGGTAAGATGCTTAATGTTGAGTTTGATGCAATGCTTAATGTTGAGCCTTTGCCACCTCCCGTGGTTGTGCATGTGTGTACTGCTATGTATTCTTTATTCATGAGCATGTGAATCCATGCCAGACCCCATGCTGGAGAAGGAACAAGTTACTTACCTGTAACTGTTGTTCTCCAGCATGGGTCTGGCATGGATTCACATGCGAACCCTCCCGCCTACCCCTCTGCGGCTCTTCACTTGGTCATAATGCCACTTCACGTGCTTCCAAATCTGAAGATGGCTGCCAGAGGCGGTGCTTAGGTAGAGGGCAGTCATTGGCTGTGGTCAGTATGACGCAGAGACCAGTGATTGGTTGTTACTACGAAAGACAGATCAGAAACGAAACTGATACTGGTTTTTTCTTTACCGAGGATTCCCAGCCTGACGACGGGGAATATTCATGAGCATGTGAATCCATGCCAGACCCATGCTGGAGAACAACAGTTACAGGTAAGTAACTTGTTCCAACCAGGGACTGAAGTTCATAGTCCAAGTTTTACACTCCAAAGACAATTGCACGCTTATAGGAACAATACAATAGAAAGGCATCTGACAATAGAACACCCTCTGCTAAAAAGAGTAGAAATTTGCAAATTATAAAGACTCCCTCCTGCCCACAACCTCCATTCCCAGGTTCCATCCTGCAACAGCCTGCACGCCCACAAAAAAAAATAGAATTTTAAGGACAGGTAAGGGAACGTCCAATCAAAGTGAGAGTTGTCTGTACAACAAAAGATATGAGCTTTCTTTCAGCAAACAGGTGTTAGGGTGGATGAAACAAAACATTGTATTCCATACTTTAGAAGGACTCGGTGACATACGTCCATCAAGCTCCAGTCTAACAAGCAAGGGACTGTGGGGAGATGTACTTGTTCGGTTACTTTTCTTGGCAGCTTTGCCTCCTTAGACTGTCAGTTGCCTCCCATGACAGTTTGACCCCTCATCTTCAAGATTCTGAAATTGACATGTGTAAGTATCCCTTCCTTCCCTAGAGGTTTCCTTTCGGCTTGACTGTCCCACCTGGAAGAACTTGTGGAATGGGCAGGTGCAAAGTTTTATTTTTATTTTTTAAACCAATGATATTGGTTTTGAAAAACAAACATGTATGTTAACATTTATACATCTGTGAACTTCAACATCACCAGATTGACAAGAAATGTACAAACTACAACAATAACTACATACCTACTCCTATACCCTCCTTTCCCTACCCAGAGAACCTCCACCCCCATGTTGCTCAATGATCTCAGTGTTTTGCCTTTGTGAGTCATGCAATAATGGGTCAGGTACCGCACTTGGGGAGGACAGACGTCCCGGCTCAGCTTCTGAAGGAGCTGTAGAAAATAATGTATGTGTGAGAGTGTTCCATGCTGTGATCTCCAAATTAGTGTCGCAGGAACCTGCCTGCGCTGTTCTCAGCCAGACCGTTGTCTCCACCTGTGCCCAATCTTTTAGGTGCCACCACCAGTCCTCCAGTAGAGGGCCTCTAGCCGATTTCCAGGTCATAGCTATCCGACGCTTTGCTAGTATGTACGCTAAGTCCTTCATTTTATCGACAGCCCACAGTTATCTGTGGCGTGTAAAGCTTCTGGCAAGTGTGAGATTCTGCCCCCTGCCGTAGGTGTTCTCCTTGGCTTTGCTGTCTCTGCCTGTGTCATTTCATGTAGGGACGTCCCAACTGGGTTAGTCTGCAGAGAATGTTCTTCTCCCACCTACCTGTACCAACTCTAGGGTCTCTGGGTTGATGGCCTGCTCATTGCCACACTAGTATGAAATCCCCCACCTTTATTTCTGGTAAAGGGAATAGCGTGTCCCTTACTGATTCTCTCCTTCAAATGTCTGTCCAAATAGGACCTCTGTGTATTGGATTAATAGTCTCCTCTGGAGCTGAACCCCATTTCCTGGTCCCTAGCTCTGCTCCAGGTGACTCTTGGGGTCCTTTGTTTTTGTGCTCTAGTAGTCTTTTCGGCTCATTTTCAAAAGGCTTACCAATGTGAGAAACCTTGGGTGTTTCTCCCAGGCTGTTCCCGGGGATCCTTTGTTCAGGTGGCCAGGGGAGGGCCATTCTTCTTGGATCCCAACCCTCGGGCAGACAAGCGATGAGGATCACCTGGGCAGGGGGTCCTTGGGGACTATGGGAGACACGCCCTTGGGTGAGGCATGCTTTTTCTCCCGTTCTGATACACCCCTACCCGACATTGCCTCAGTTTGCATTGGATATTGTCAGCAGAGTCCCATCATACCCCAGTACCTTTCTGTAAGAAAAAGGAGAAAATGACCAGGGAAATTAAAACCATCTATAAAATCAAAAGAACCCAATAGAAAATCCATTCACCCACCACAATACAAGTATCCCCTTCATCCTGACAAAAACCTACATGGGTTTTCCATGATCTCCGGAAAAACCTACAACTCCCACAATCACTACTTCCATTCTAGTAGCCCAACTACTGGGACAAAGTGAAGGCAGATGGGAGTCATGAGGATTACCCATAGTACTCAATGAGCAATGGATTCCTATGGGCAGTCTCCATGCTGTCCCGATAATGAAGTCATGCAGGGAGGGACAACTACTCGCACCCGACTCCAATTAACTCTAGCTGGGAGTATAAAAGCAGCAGCCAGAAACAGCATTTTGAGCAAGCTGGGGATGCTGAAGGAACTGTGAAGACCAGAAGGAGAAGTCAGCAGCTGGACGTGCCTGGGGAAGCCAGAAGGTGGGACGGACTGCCAAGACATTGAAGCCTGTGAGTACAAAGAGGGCCAGTGTGGCAAGGGAGCCGTGCCTCAGGGAACCAACACTGCAGTTACACTTTTCTAATAGTGTTGAAAAATCGGTGCTTGCTCCCTGGGTGAGTTCCAGAAACCCAGGTAGTTGAGAGCAAGGTGCTGGGACTCTGACCTCAAGTTAATCCCCATTGAGGATCTGCTAACACCTCATCCCTGAGGGTAAAAGATGGAGACCCTGTGACTTGAGGGAAGCTAAGGTGGGATAACATGTTGTATCAAGAACTTTGTGTAAATCCCAAAAGTGCCTGTAACTGGTGAAGTGGGAGCAAAACATTGAGGGCCTCATCACGCATTTAAGGGTCCGCCAGATCATGGCCTTGGCGGTAATAGTGTGAATTTTCCCCATTGGGCCCAATGGGGAATGAGGAGTTCCTGAATGGGCCCAATGGGGAATGGGCACTAACCGTTCCGCCAAACCCATGATCCGGCGCTAATAGTGCCGGGGGTTTGGCGGTACGGCTAATAGCACTGGTGGTAATACCGCCAGCGTTACCGCCCAACTCGTGATGAGTCCCTGAATGTGCATTTTGGGACTTGTAGTCCAAAAGATCAAAGCTGTCAAACAGAGTGGTCCGGCAACGTGTGTGTGCCCAATCAAGGTCTCTGTAAGGTATCCAGCAGAGAAGTGGCAGACATGAAAGTTAAAAAAAAATTGTAAAGAATTGTAAATCGAAGTGGTCTTGCGATGGGTCAAGCAAAAACCTGTGCACAGTCGAAAGTCTTTGATTCTGGTGTCAAAAGGGTCTGAGCCCGGACCAGGGGAATCCATGGTTCGAGTTCGGATGAGGGAGGCCAATTTGTGAATTGTGAGTGTTGTACAAAAGGGGTCTGAGCCTTGACGAGGGGGAGCCGTGGTCCGAGCCTGAAGGAGGGAGACCATTTGTGAGCTTAATGTGAGAATCTTGACAAATGAAAGGAACGTTTGTATTTTGTTTGCTACATCAGACCGTCTGCCATAAGAGACTTTGAATGGCAAAGAGACTTTGGTGCAGAAGGTCCTGATACTGAGATATTGAACTGTACGAGTAACAAAAGGAACTACAAGTACCAGCAGTCATTGGGAAAGAAGGTAATATTGTAACATTGTGTGTTTTGACAAGTAAAATTAACTTCTTTTTCAAAGCAGAGGAAACCTGTATTTTGACAAGAGACATCTCATTTGAGAGTCCTTTTTGTTCCTTAAAGACTTTGCCAGAGTGGTATGAGACCAACTGAACCATTGAACTGTGTCCTTGTGCCGAGGAAGCCAGAGTGTGCACGAGGCTCGAGCATGCTACCTTGCCCTGTGCTGAAAGCGTGGGAAAGGAAGGCCACCTGCTCAGCTGTCCCGACATATTGTTTCTTGAACACTTTTCCTTTTTTTTATGCATACACTACTGTCCAACACCATTTTATATTTAGAAGTAAGGATTGGCAATAGGTTTATTAGCATAGGCCATTTTATTTTGACAGACTCAACTAGGACTGCATTATTATTATTATTATTATTATTATTTGATAGTTGTTGCTTGCTCCCATCCTTAGATTTAGGTTTAGACAGGCGTTTAACCAACCCTTTAAAATCCAATGAACACCCTTGAACTGTGTCTCATTTGTGTCGGTCTTCATTGATGATACCAAGCCTGTGCACCTGCTTTTTGGCACCCTCTTTCTTGCCATTTAGCGCTGTTGTTTTTCTCAATTGTGAGTCCCCATTTTAGAACACGCTGTCCTCCTGTACTTTTCTAATCCAACTCAATCTTCCCCTTTCTCTCTTTTATGCCTCCTCTTTCAAGTGGTCCTTTTCCTCATTCCACTTTCCCCTCTCCTCATTTTCAATTGTGCCTTCACTATCCCTCCTCCAGCTCCAACCTTTCATTCTCTTTGCTTCTGAATCATTCCTCCCCCTCCTCTCTCGCTAGCTCTTCTCTTTCTCTGAAATACCAGCTTGCAGAAACGCCACCCATTCACTCACCCAGCTAGTGGAAAATGATTGCCTTCAGTGGTGCAACTTTGCCGAGAATGTGTGGGGGGCATGACATTCAAATGAAGGGGGCCCCTGGCATATGAGTTGGATACAATGGTGTGCCACAAAAGTATTTTTGGTGGGGGGGGGGCACAAACACCCTTGTCCCGCCCTAAAATTAGACCCATGATTGCCTTTTATATTGTAGGTAAAATGATAAGTTGGGTTCTGATTGTCTGGACTGTTCCCTTCTGGTTTTCCCTGGCACTGACTGGCCCTGGCCTCTTGTAACCACCTCCTCCCCTTTTGTCCACCTCCTATCATTGTGCATAAAGCACTCCCCTCTTTAATGTCTGATGTTGGAAGATTTCTACCATTTTAGGTCATTTGCCTGCCATTTTATGGTCAAGCAGGGGTGCCATGGCTATATTATTGCCTGTCTAAGAGATCCTTTTTGGACGTTCCATCTCCCTGCCTATAAGTGCGCATTTTCTTATTTGGCTATGGATTTCCCATTGACTATTGACAGGGGGTAGCTGTGCCTTAGACCTCAGAGGCCAATCGGAGGGGTAAGTAAGCTCTGGAGAATCCCCTATTTACTGCCTCCGGTAGTTGCATCGCAGAGCATGTGGCTCCCTCTGTTTCCCAGGCTCTCCTTTCTGGTAGGGTCCTTGTGACTATGTCACACAACACTAAACAGTGGCATGATTTAGGGCTTCCTGGACACCCTCTTTGTTTTCAGGGAACCCCCCAAAGAAGGTTAATATTTTGCAACTAACTCCTGTTTATCAGGTGTTTTGAAGCCTGGGGAATACATTGCCACCAATTCCTTTTATTTTTCCTCAGTGGTACCTCAAGTACATTTTTTCCTAATGGCATCTCCTTTTGAGCCTTTACTGTCTTTTCAACTGTTATTGTTGACTCTGAAAGTTGCTTAATTTTTTGGTAAGGAGTGTTTCCATACTTCAGGCTCTCTCTCAATTGCCTAATTTTTTGGCTGTTTATAAAGGAAAGGTAACCTTGAGTATATGTCCTTCTTTCTTACCGGGGTGCAAGAGGGGGGGCAGAATTCCACTAGCAGTAGGAGATCTGCCTTCCGGTCTTTACTCCCAGTGGCGTAGCGCAAAATGTGGGCGCTCCCTGCGAGCCATGCTGAGTGGTCCCCCAAGCTCCTTAACAAAGCACAGGGTACGCCTCATTCCGAGCCAGCCTGGACCACCACATGTGCGCAATGTACATGATGATTATGCCGCTGGAGGGCCATGCACTACTCCAAGTAAATATGTTTTTAATCAAAGCTTAAATGTTTAACCTAGTATAGTAAGATAGGGGCGGTGCCTGGTCCCCAAATATACCAGCCACCAGTAGTGGCTGTTGAGTTATTCTATTGGACGGTGTAAATATTTGCCGTAAGTAAGCAATTGCGACCGAGCATAGCCAGGGAGCCTGCACTAACAAAAACTGGTTTGGGAGATTTGGTAGGGGGGATTCTTCCCCCTCCCTTGAGAACATGTTTTGAATAATGGATTAAAATGGTGCATTACACAGCACACTTTGTGTGAAAATTTGGTTAAAAGGCCAGATGGTTTGCAATCTGTTTTGTAGGGTGACTCATGAAAAAAGTACAATAAATGTAAGTCACCAAAAAAGCAAGAGCGCATTTCCCAATGCATTGTTATGCCGTTCCCTGCATTATATGCCAGTATAAAAAAACCTGTTCATGCTGGCTGTGCCCAGTCATTTTCCACGAACATATGCTAGTATTCCCATGTAAGAACATACTCCTATTCACTTTTAAAAGTTTTTTTTATATAATCTCATTACTGGCGCAAGGGACAAAGATGGCTCTGCCAATATATGCCAGTACTTCTATGTAAGAACATACTCCCGTTGGTTTGGCCATTAAAAATGACATGTCACAATAAGAAAACATGGCCAAACTGTTTCCAATGTAAGCCATTCTAGACCCATAAGATCACCTATCATGCTTGCATCATTATAGATGCTCAGTTAATAATATGTCATGCTACAGTAAGAAATATACAGGCCGCTACACCAAAACATCAGTCTACCGAGGTAATACTACTTATCATGCTTGCTACAAAGATGCCGAGTTATAAATGTCATCCCACAGTAAGCAATGGCTCATCTGGCTGCACAAAAATGTCAGTCTAGTCAGGTAATGACACACATGAACTTGGTTTTGCCTGAAAATACCAGTAAGGATACAAAGTCAATAAAGGATGTGTAAAACATGCTATAGAGATCCCCAGTCTCTCTCTCTCTCTCTCTCTCTCTCTCTCTCTCTCTCTCTTTCTCTCTCATTCCTACTCAGTCACTCACTCATACACCTTCTCATACATCCACTCTCACTGCATTCTCCACACAGGCACACTGACCCACCCAGAACATTAAAAAAACACACTATTGTATTATTTTTATTAAATGATTTAGTTTTATTTTACAAAACGTTTTCATTACATCTCTTGCTTCCTTCAGAACACATCCTTCAAAAATAGCACATATGTTTTTCAAAATTAAGAGAAAAAAAAGGGAAAAAAAAGAAAGGGGTAAAAAGTGGAAGAAAGGAAATAGTCATGACCTCAGTCTGGTCAATAGCCCATAAAGGCCAGATGTTCCACCTTGATATTACTTTTCGTTAGGCCCCTCCCTCATGCGCCATGTAAGGGATTCTTTCAAAGTCGGCCAGTCTTTTCCGGCTTAATTTGTCCAAAATTGTACTACGCGAAATATCAGTTTCTTATTAGTGCCCAGCATCAATCTTGTCCATCTATCTTCAGGTGAGAGTACAATTGGCTCTGGGGGTAACATAGCAGCGAATTGTCTTCTTTCATCAGTCAATGCAGTGCAATCCCTAATGATATGGAATCAAATATATGTGATCATGTTTTTGCAAAAACGGCAAGTAATGGAATTGGCCCCAAGTTGTTTTCTTGTCACTGGAACCTCTCTTGTAGGCAGTATATTAAAACACATTCTGGGAAAGAGGTCTCTAGTGTATTGGCAGGGGAAGAGAGCAAGAATTGAGGGGAGTTGATTTAACGCTCTGTTTTCAATCACTCCTCGTATTGCAAGTTGGTACAAGGCTTTCTTCTCTATTGTCTCTATCCAATCAGCTCTTTGGATTTTTCTCTTGATTTCAAGTGGTTGCTGCATCAGGGTTTCCATCGGGCAGTTTAAGACACCCATCATCCGGCTGCATGCTTCTTTCTACATTTTAAGAATTGTATTGTGTGATTTTTGGATCTAGATCTTAGAATATCAATCAGTCGGCTGATGTCATCTATCAAAGTTTTTCTATAAAGGTCCAGAGATTTCCATGTCACAATTGATTTCATTGATTGCACGGCCAATTCGAAACGGATTCGCTGCACAGGAAATGACTTTGGCACGGCTAGAATTTTTCTCCAAAAAATTGCCTCCAATCGATCCCACGTCTTCCAGTGTAGATTTAGCATGGTTTCACTTTCGTAGGTAAGTATCGCCACTACTTTTTGCCGATAGAATGTAATAAGAGGCTTTAATGAGAACTTGCCATATTTTTTTATGTAACATTAAGCCTTGCCGAGCCAGAGCTTCTGTTTTCATTCTCAGATGATCATTCCATTCTTTTTCACATATACTTGGGTTCAACCAAATTCCCAAGTATTTAATGGCTTTAACATGGTCTAATTTCTTTGCACTTAAGAAGACTGTCATGTCTCTCTGCTTTTTTCCAGGTTGATGGGCCAATGATATGGCTTGCGACTTTGATATGTTAATAATAATGTTGTTTTCCTCTTCATATCTCTCTAAAGCAGTGATTCACTTTTGTAGCCCCACTTGTGTTTTGTCCAATAGAACAAGATCGTCCGCGTACATAAGATACGATACTTGCGTTACATTTAGGATGGGTGGATTTACAGCTGGTAGATCTGTGACAATGCAAGGTCTAAAGTATAAAGGTTCAATAAGGTGGCTGCCAACGGGCATCCCTGCTTCAACCCATTCCAAGTTGGGATTTCCTTTGATAGTGTACTGTTTATTGATAATCTTACTCTTATGGTCGTATTGGAGTATAGAACTTTGAACACACTATCACATTCCTTCTCATTCACCCACCAGACACACACTCGTCATGCACCTTCTCTCGCGTTCACTCACTCTGCATTCTCCACACAGGCACAAGCCCACCCACCCAGAACATTCAAACACACTATGGCATGCACAATCATTCGCCCAACTCACTCATACACCTTCTCTTACATCCACTCTCACTGCATTCTCTACACCGGCACACCAAGCACCGGCCTACCCAGAACATTCAAACACACACTCACATTCATACTCATTCACCCACCAGTCACTCACTCATACACCTTCTTTTGCATCCACTCACTCTGCATTCTCCAACCCACCATGGAAACCCAGAACATTCAAACACACAATATCACATTCATACTCATTCGTCCAACAGTCACTCACTCATACACCTTCTCTTACATCCACTCTCACTGCATTCTCCATATAGGCACACCAACCACTGACCCAAACAGAACATTCAAACACACACTATCACATTCATACTCATTCACGCACCAGTTACTCACCCATACACCACCTCTTACATCCACTCTCACTGCATTCTCCAAACAGGCACCCACCTACACAAAACATTCACACACCATCACATTTCTTTTCATTCAGCCACCACTCACTGACAAATAGAACATACATACATCTGACATTCACTTCACACAAGCAAAATACACATCACATACAAAAAACATGTAAAACCCTTCTTACCTCTTTTTCCTGCTGTGGTCCATCACTCCAGGCCACCCTTGGCTATTCCGTGCTGCTGCTGCTCACAAATAGGAACAGCTTCCCAGTTCCTGTAGATGAGCCGCGAGGAAGAAGGGGTTCGAGCTGAAGGTGGCATGTGACATGTGGCACATGTCATGGTCAGCTCCAACCCCTACTGCGCGTCTCCTTGCGGTACAAGCCCCGGCCCAGCCTTCACCCTCATGGGTGAGGATTGGGCCTGGCTCCTCCACCCCCAGACCTATTGTGGCGGGTAACCCGCACCACAGGGGCTGCAGGTGCCACTGCTACACCAGTGTTTACTCCCCCACCTAACACTCTCATCTAAGACCGAGAGATTTCACTGGATTCACCCAAAGTGGACTTTTAACTTCTTTTTGCATAGGATTTAAAAATGTTGGCAACCTGACCAGATGTTTGTAGGCTTTGCTGGCTCCTGAAAGGGGAAGTCAATTTGCATGCATTTAGTCATCTGTATCAACACTTGATATGAGCTGGTTCAGAAAGACGTGACTTTTAGGCTGAGCGCACATTTCACTGGGAACCAGTCAGCAACTTCACCCTTGGACAGAAGGTTGGCCTTGTTAGATATCTCTGAGGTGGCTACAAGGCAAATGTCCATTCCTTTTCAAAGTATTACTGGCTTGATTCTCTTCTGGGGCAGGATGCTCAAGTTGGTTGCCTTGTCCTACAAAATATCCTTCTGTAGGACAATTTCTTTGCATGCTTTCCTGTGTCTTTTTCTGTATAACTACGGTAGTCTTTCAGGAGAGAAGTCATCATTGGGAGAAAGGTATCATGACTGAGCACTGATAATGTGGTCATGGAGAGGGACAGAGAGACTCTAGGCAAGCCACCTGCTCTGTGATGTGACCCCTTAAAATGGCATTTGGGGGATCCCCTAGAGTCCACCTAGTACCCTCCAGAGATCTGCAGAGCCATCCAACCAAAGAAGACCTATCATTGTAGTCCACCATGGGATGTATTAAATATGAGGTAGAGAAAGGTCTCTCATATTAAAGGATCAACGTTGGAATAGTACCTAGGGCCAAAACTATAGTACATCAGAGGAGGGATAGGTAAGACACAGTTCATGCCAAGAATGTAACGCTCTCTGTGTGCCTGTTTATGCAGTGGGATAAATCCTCACCATGCGCCTCATAGGCAGAGATGTTTGCTGGTGGAGTGTGGTTTGGAATTTAAAGAAATGTGGATACTCATGTTCCTGGGGAAGCCCACATGTTACATGTTCACAGGACAGTGCTGATGTTAGCCAGAGAACAGTCCCCGGCAGTGTAGCAAGCCGGAACATGGGACTTGTGAAGGTCTCATGGAGGAAGAAACAGAGAGCAGACAAAGTTCAAACAAAAGATATTTATTAGCTTAAATGTCAAGGTGGTAGAAGGCCTAACTTTACCTATGCTAAGGTAGGATTCCCCTACCTGAACGAAACTAAGGACAGTCTGAGTCAAAGAGTTCAACTTAAAAATCTGTCTGTGTCCAAAACTTATGCTTGCCCTCACAACTAAAGCTAAACAGTGTATAGGGATGTCAATAATAAGAAAATGATGATCAACACACATTTCTGAGCTTCTTCCAGTTCTTAGCTTCCTCTTCAGCTCCCCTTCCCCAAGTTCAAGAAAGTTCCACAAAAGTCTCAAAATGACATTCCTCAAGTTCAGAGTAATACAATTCCACACAATCCTCCGGGTTCCCTTCCCCATGTTCCAAGCAACACTTTTCAAAAGAAAAGGGTCAAAGCTTCATTCTCAAGACAATACTTGAGACTATTCAGGGGGCCCTTCCCCAAGACTTTAGCTCAGCCACTTGTAATTGTTTGTCTTTAAAAACGTATAACACAACTCAAGGACAGCGTGACCGACTTTCTGTATTGCCTCACCAGTTCACTTGCAGTGCTTCTCCTTGGTTTGTTGCACAGTGTATTTAGTATTTATTAAATTTTATATATAGCGCCTTACGCCAAAGCGATTTACAAGAGGAACAAGCAGAATACAACAAGCATTACATAACAATTGAATCAAAACCAGAAAACAGTACAAGGAACAGTTAACATTAGTGATGAAGTTAAGCGTGAGTGGAGAGGGACCAAGGTGAGAGAGGGAGTAGGAGGTGTGGATAGTGGTAGAAACAGAAGTAAGAGAGGAAGCAAAAAGGTGCTAAGGGGTGAATGGAAGAGATAAGATGTTAGAGAAGTGTGGAAAGTAGGGGAGGAGGGAGTATAGCGGATGGGGGAAAGGGAGGCCGTTCCAGTGAAAAGGAGCGAGTAGTTGGAAAGAGATGAAGCGGGAAGGGGAGCAGGGTGTAGGAGGAGAGAGTAGGAAAAGATCAGCAGAGCTGAGTGAACAAGGAGTATAGAAAGTGAGAAGGGAGGGGCAAGACCATAGATTTGGAGACTAGACAGGAACTTAAATTTGAGCTGGGAGTGAAATGAGAGCCAACCTAGTGAGGTGACAGAAGAGGAGATGGAGTCATGAGGTGAGAGAAGGCAGAGGGAGAGGATGGCAGAGTGGTAGACGGATTTGAGGGGGGAGAGGTGAGTGGAGGGGAGTCCAAAGAAAAGAGTGGAGCAGTAGAAAAGTCTGGAGAAGATCAGGGCAGTGATTAAGAGTTTAGTCGCGTGAAAGGTTAGGAAGGGTCGAATTTTACGGATGTTATAAAGGTGAAAGCGGCAAGATCTTGCAGTAAGAGAAATGTGGTGAAATAGAGAGAGGTGGGGGTCAATGTGAAGACCAAGGTTACGGGCATGAGGAGACAAGGGGAATTGGGAGGGGGAAAAGAGAATGAAAGGAGGAGGGGAGGGAGGAGGAAGTGTGTTGGCAGGGAAGAATAGGACTTCGGTTTTGTCTGCATTTAGTGTAAGGAAGTGAGAGGGCATCCAGGATTTAATAGCAGAGAGGCAAGAAGAAAGCTTATGGTGGATGTCAGGAGAGAAAGAGGAGAAGGAGAGGAAGAGCTGGGTATCATCAGCATAGAAATGATGTGATACGCCAAAGGAGGAGATAATAGGAACTAAGAAGGATGTGTAAAGTGAGAAGAGAAAGGGGCCAAGGACAGAACCTTGGGGGACACAGTGCCTTTGGTTCTCACAGTTCAGGGCTCACTGGTCTAGGCACAGTTGTTCGAACCCACGGTCCACCCATCACAGGTCATGCAACCAGGATCCCTTGGCCCCTCAACCCACACAGGTTCTTCTAGACTTGTCCCTGTGTACAGAGTCACGTTACTTTAGTTTCTCTTCAATGGCCTCTTGGCTTTCTCTGCAGTACTTGCACTCCTCTTGGTTAGCCTATTGGCTCTGCCATAATGTGTCACACACCTCTTGCCAGTCTTTTGCCTTGCTGCACTGCATTTACTCACAAGGTTCACTTTGTAGTGGTGTTGCTCATGTCCCACCTTTCTATAGCACTCTTTTACACTTGCGCGCTTTCCTATATGTTGTTTTCATATGGGTACTTACTCTTTGGCTGTCCTCTGTTATTTGCCCATAATGTTTTGCTTAATTCCTTATTCAATAAGCTTAATTGTAAGGTTAAATTCAGTTTGGTATTCAATATGCATTTGATATGCTTAAGTTCAAGTTTCCCTTCAGTTCGGTATTCAATATGCATTAGATCTGATTAAATTAAAGTTTCTATTCAGTCTGGTATTCAATATGCATTCAATATGCTTGATTTCAAGTTTCCATTCAGTTTGGTAAATCATTACCTATTTGCAGCCTGCTAGGAACGCCCCGGCGGATGAGTGCCTCTCCCTGACACTCGCTGGTCCTTTGCGTTGTTCCTTGGTCGCTCCGGCTGATTCTTTCCTGTGTCAGTGGGCCAGCTTGGTCCAGCTTATGAGAGCCCTGGTTGCACACCAGGGCCTGACTTCCCCATGCTGGTAGCTCTGCTGCCTCTGGGTGGAAGCGGAAGGTGCCTTGCTTTCTTACATTTTTGCAGCTCCAGCAGCTGATTCCTCGAGATGGAGGCTCCCCCTCCTGTGAAAGTCCAATGGCCCAACTCGTCTTGGGCTAAACAGGCTTTCTGGGCTGCTGGCCCGAGTCCTGGCTCCTCCACAGGTCCCACCACGGCTGCCTCCTCTGAAAATGGGTCCCCTGCTGGTCTCCTCACAGGCCTCCCTATTTCTCCCTGCTGTGTTCCCAGGCTCTCTCTTTATACACCTGCAACCACTTAACAGGTTGCAGGTGTGGATCCTTAATTTGGCATCTTCCTCGTCCAAGTACCAGAGTGGTAAAATGAAGATGTAGTGTTCATTACTCTCAGTCTCCTCTTCCTCGTCCCAGTACTTTCAAAGATTAAATGTGGGGAAATGAGGAGAGAGGTCTTGCAGTAGCCCATAAAGGTGGTGGGAGGGTTAGGTTGTTCATCTATAGGGAAAGGGGGATACCATGTCTCACCAATGTATGCCCAACCTTTAACCCTTCTCCTTTTCATCCTCTTTCTGATGCTTCTGAACTGATAATATCTCCTGTCGTTCTCTTTATCAATGGGGCAGGGATAACAATATCTCACGACTGCCTCTGGTATAGAGGACTCTTCACGAAAGGGGAGTGCTTAATCCCACGTCTCACCTGAGGGCATCTCCGCCCCAATCCCCAAGGACCCTCCACCCAAGTGACCCTCCCTCGCTTCTCCACTCCCAGGGTCAGGATCCAAAAGTGATGGCCTTTTCCCTGGCCACCTCAGGAGAAGGCCCAAGGGGAGTAGATATGAGTATGCCCTCAGGTTTCTCACAGACTTCTCATCCACCATGATGGCATCGACTGATTCAAAGATGGTGGCTGGTGTAACTGGGCGCTTTGTCTGTGAGCACATAACCAAACCTTATAGAGCACATCGATTTGGGATCAGTACCTCAGAGCAGAGGTAAGGAGGAAAGTGCTGAGCCTTTCAATCCCAGTATAGAGATACTAAAGTAAAAAAATACATCATAAAGGGAAAGCAGAAGGAAGCTATCAGGGAGGCAAATAGACTGCCAAAGAGTTGGTATGTTAAAAGAGAGTCAGTGTGTTAACCAAGAGTAATAGAAAGAGATTCAAGCAGGTGGATGAGATTTAACAATAAGGAGAGATTGCTTCAAGCAACCTTCTAGGAAATATTACCCCGAAGCTGGCAAGAGGCAGAGCCCATTTGGAAGGAGCATTTTTTCTATTTGCCTGCTGCATTCATGCTGCAGCCCAGTTCCTGGCGGTACTCCCAGGACCACCAAAGTTTGGCTAGAGAAGCATTGCTGCCCTGCTTGGACTGGAGCCAAACAGGTGCTGGAGACCTTCACAACTGGAGAAGAAACTATGATGCGATTAGTCCCGACAAAGAGACCTTTGGCTGGTGGGTAATAACTTTCATCTGGAGGAAATTCAGGCAGTGTTGGGGATGTGGAAATTCCTGCTGGCACCTGTGTAGGTGTCCCCCAGGCCAAGGAATGGCTTGGTCCCACGGGCTTGTTCCTGCTCTGGTAGAAATATGCAGTAACTGCAGTTTACTCAGCTGGAGCAACAGTCAAGGCCAAGAAAGCATCCTGAGACTTTGACTAAACTGAAGGACACTCTTAGGGTGCAATAACCCTGAGATCTTGTTGGTTAGGATAGGGAATTGAACTTTGGACTAGGGCTTGCATCTGTGACAAGGGAGATGCGGTCACAACTGATGTAAAAGAGCGTGGGTGGCTTATTACATGTCCCAATGGTAAGTGATGCCAGACTTTGTCAGTGCAGGGCCACGCAATGCTATGCTGCCTTTCAAATGTTTCTGGACGAGTCTGTACCTAAAGATGTACTTCAACAGATGAGAAATTTGTAGGAGGAATATGTGACGAATCCTGCAGAGTCATCATGGAACCCTAGCCTGAAGTCTCCTCCCATGTGGCCAGGGGAAGGCAGCCACTACCTGATCCTAACCCCAGGGGTTGTATCAGGAGGGAGGATTTCATGGGAGCAAATGACTATCAGGGGGAAGTGATGAGTCCCTTGGGAAGTACGCAGTACTCTTCCTCTTATGAGGATGAAAGCCCTATAAATCTCAAATGCTTAATTGCATGCTGTCATTGTACAAGTCCCATGAAACAGCCCAAAGAACATCCTGCGAAATGTCATCTAATCAGAGTAAAATGTGTACCTTGGGAGTTCAGGAATTACATCTGCCATCCCTGAATTGTCACGATTCGGTTTTGGGTAAAGGTCCTCACACCAATGTTAAATCAAAAACCTTTTCTCTAACATTCCCTGCCTCTAACAACTCTCATCTCACCAAATACTCACAACCAAATAAATGTCAAAGGATTAATACCACTATGGACATCAAGGCCTATAATGCCATGTGGTACTGGGACGAGAAAGAGGGACTCGGAGGCAATGAAGATCAAAGACACCATTGAACATAATGAGCGTTCTAGTTGTTGTAGGGAGAAACACCTGAGCAACACATTTAAATCCCAGGATAAGCTACATCTGAGAGAAGAAGCTAAAGGCATAGTGGAGGCAGCTGCAGCTCAGAATGCAGGGTTTTCTGTGAAAGCAGAAGGAACACCAGCTGAAGCCGATACGGGAGAAGGCGTGTGGCAGTGCAGAGAGAGCACAGCAGGAAGCAGCGTTGTGGAAGGCTGCCGGAAGGGAAGCCCAGCAACATTATAGACGGGCTCCCAAAACAACATGAACCGCTCCAGTGAAGAAGTGAAAGCGGAGACCCCACAGAGCTGTCAGAGCTCCAACGAAGAGCCGTGCAGACTGCTACACTAACATGGGAGCTGGCAGCAGAGGCAGCATAATGCTGAAGGTCTGCCGCAGAAGTAGCGAAGACGCCACAGGAGACCAGTGAGTTGACCTGATACAAAAGGTGACCCCGGGGCGCTCTGAACAGGACATTGGGCTGTGCCAATAGATTTAAATACCGAACATATAAAGTGCAAGGACACAATTCCCCTTTCAAGGGATACCTTTCTGGGGAAACCTGTAACCCACATTGCCAACAGCCAAGAGGTTGTGAAGGAGAAGTAAGAGGCAGTAAGGGCGCAATTCCCCCTTCAAGGGATACCTATTTGGAGAAACTTGTAACCCGCATTGACAAAAGCCAAGAGGTTTTGAAGGAGAAGTAAAGAGGCAGCAAGACCGCAATTCCCCTTTCAAGGGATACCTATCTGGGGGAACCTGTAACCCACATTGCCAAGAAACTATAAAAAGAGGCAAACCGTGTTCAGCCCTCCTCCCAAGGGATACTGGTGGAGAGAACTCTGGAACATATATTGCCACTGAAATTACTTGACGTTGTAGGAGTTTCTTTTCCTGGCAGGAGAGTGAACCAGGAAAGGGACCATTAGTAGTTAGTCCTGGCAGGTGAGTTTTACAGGGGATAAGAAGATGAGTTGAAGCAGTGTGGTGGAAAGAGGTTATGAACGCATATCATTTTGATAAATTGTGACATCATCAAAGGTAGTTGTTGTGTTATCCTGACAAAAGTATTACAACTAAAGAGTAACAATGTTGTGCTAATTGTTTTGCATCCTGAGGAAAACTATTGCCTTGTTGATGAACTTTTGTTTTGAAGGAGAGACTTTTGCCTTACCAAGAAGGATATTGTGGAGGATAACAATTGTTTTGATTTTTGAACAAGTGTGTTTGAAGGGGACATTTAATTTGCCAAGTGAAAGGACACAGTGGATTAAAAAGTAATTGTGTGTTAACCTGAATGGAACTTTGCTGGAACAGAACTTTGTCAAGAATATTCCTGAATTGATCCAGGGGAAGGGAGTCCAACCCTGGTCACAAGGAGTGCTTACTGATTCTATAAGTTTGAACTTTTATCTTGTTTGTGAAACTGAAGTCAGTCAAATATTCGTTGTATATTTTTGTTGTATTTATTAGTGTGAGGGTCAGGGACATTTTGGACATTAGGTCTTCTTTCTTTAGTTTTAGTTTGCTAGGTAGGGACATCCTCGCTAGGATAGGGAAAGAGAGGTGTTTATCTCAGCCCTTTTTAATTTTAATAAATGGCAAACTTTGATAAACCTATACCTTTGTGTCCATTTCACATTTCTGACCCCCCCACAAATACTACATCTATAAGTAAGAACATTACCAAAGCTAAGTTACTTGTTCTACCATTGCAAGACATTGGCATGTTGCTTTGCACTACATGATTACAGCCTTTGCTTGAACGCCTGCAATAAAGAGATGCCTGGCCTGATGAGAGAGTTTCATATTGCTGATTCTGAACCTGTTCACTGTGTTACTTGCTTTTTTAGTCATGTGCCTGATTTATATTCCCTTACATAAAATGATTCTGGAAAGTACTACATTTTTTATCTGTTTTCTTTTGCCTGATATTGCAGGGAACCAGATCACAGGGAAAAGCCTGAAAGCTTTTTTAACAGTTTTAGAGAACCAGATTCAAGACACAAAATTGATTCCAGGGACAACACACCACACAGGACTTCTGCGACTGTTGATCTCAGTGAGTAATGTGCCAGCATTGATCTCCTTTGTAAGAGTATTGTGCATCATCAAACAATACAGTAGCTAAACCCAGCAAGCATGCAGTTGGTGATGCTAGCCACGCAAGCAGAACTCTACAAGGTTGTCATAAACCTATTTCGGAAGCCCAACAATGTGTTTTCTTAATGCAAGTCGGTGGGTGCAAGTAGCCATCCTCCTGATATATTGACTCAAAGTTGTGTTCTTTAAAACTTGGTTAATGTAGCAGAAATGTTAGTTGGTAGTCTGTTGAAGTGTTAGGACCAGCATCTCCTTATTTTAGCAACCTGACAGCACCTCTCTTTTGATACGGATGTTCACATTTTCTGGGAGTAGGTGAAATCTGTAATACTTTTGTCGTCTTGAAGCCAAAAAAAATATTCTGCTGTTCTTCAAACCTAAATATGGGCTGGTCTTTTGTATCTAGAGCAAAACATGCTGTTTATCAGCACTATTAATGGAGCCCGAGCTGTAGATCCGATTCTATTTCATCTCTTACAAATTCATAGTGTGAAGAACAATGTTGGTATTTTTTACTGATTGAGCCCTTTTAAAACGATGAGTTGTATGATTGAAAGGTTTATCAAAACTGTAATTCTTTAGATATGTGGAATGGACCATGGAACCTTCAATGCATGTCTGTATACCTCTTGCGTGTGGACTTCTCATAAATCTGATAAAAATCATAGATACATCTACTCCAACCTACTGCCAGATGTAGAGTGGTTTGTTCATAAGCTCATTTCTGGTGACACCTGCTGTGTAAACTCACTGTAGTTACTTCATATAGTCTAATTCATTGGATTGCTTTTCTCCTGCAGATTCCTCATCATGATAGATATCCATCTCCAGCTTTGCTGTTCGGAAACTTTACGACAGGGGCGTAGTGGACCTCGACTCTGCCGTTGATCCGTCTTGTTTGGCTCACGATCGTCGGTTCCTGACATGATGTCAGGCGTCTTATATATACCATGTCAGGCGTCTTATATATACCATGTCACTACGCCCCATGACTTAGTTCCTTTTTTCCGTGTGCTTGCAAGCTGCATTGAGAACACTACTCAAGTTTACTCGACATTCTTATTGTAGTTTGTAAGCTTTTTATTTCGAAAACCTTGTTGCGTTGTCGTTCCACAGGGTTTTGGGCTTCAAGCGATGCTGCAATTGCGAGGTCAAAATGTCTATGACCGACCCCCCATGACGTCTGTCTATGGTGTCTGGGTGCTAGTCATGACACAGAGGCCTGTTCATCATGCACAAAGATGCAGCCTAAATCCCTGCGTGAGAGGGCCAGAAAACCTGCCAAGTCTCTGTCGCAGTCACTTGTCCGGGCCTCGGATGCTGTGGCTGAGGAGCCTACCCCCGTCAACAGGAAAGACTGACATTGTAAGAAGACCAAGAAATGGTCCCATTGCATGAGACACTCCTCGTCTTCCTTGCGGAAGAGGAAGCGGCAACACCGCCATCAACGCGTGTCCAGCTTGTCTTCGGAACGAGGTAAGGCCTCGGCAGGGCCAACCACTCGAGAGGCGTGGGAGAGTTTTAAGAGCTCTATGTTAAAAATATTTAAGACGCAAGCGGCTGTAGGTGCGACTCCGGCCCCCAACCAGCAATCTTTGGCGGTAAAAGTGGCGCTCCCGACCCCAAGCCAGCCACTCCATCAGCGGTGTCGAAAGCGTCTTCGGGTGTTACTCCCGTTAGGAATAAGTTGACGGACAGCCGTAGAGTTCAGGCTCCCGACGTCTCTCGGTTGCCTGAGCTTCCCTCTGTGCCGAAAGTATCCTCAGCATCGAAAGCTTCAGCTTCCATGTCTATCCTCAAGCCTTTGCTGCCGACAGTCGGCGATCGTTCGTTTGTGCCACTGTTGAAGATCGGGTTTCTTCGATTCTATGCATTCCATTTCCGGAATCAAGGAACACGATGACCCTGAGGACATGGTCGACCCCCCCCTTTACACGGGAGCAGGCAGCGTCAACTATTTTGATGACCCTGGCTGCCTTCGACGACTCTAAAGTATGTCTACCTCAATGGCACCGTTATGGTGTGAGCCCCTTGGGCTAATCTTCTCCTCTTCGACAGGCGCTTCCCTAGCCTCATCAATTTCCTTTCATCTCCTGCTGTCCCCTCCTCTCCACCCTCGGCTACCTTCCCCCTCTTTCCTCCTCCTCTGTCCCACCTCGAGATCCTTCTACTCCGCTGGCCGTACCTCTGATTTGTAATCCTCCCCTGAAGGTCTTTAAGGCTGGCAACCTTCTTCATCTTGCCACTCTCAACTCTCGCTCTCCTGTCAAACACTCCTATGACATCTGCCACCTCCTTGAAGAACATGACCTCAACGTCCTCGGTCTTACTGAGACATGGTTCACGGCCAGCTCAGTCACAAGCGTTGACACTCTCCTCCTTGATGGCTACAAGATCCTCTCCGCACCTAGATCCTCTTGGTCCGAAGGCGGTGTAGCCCTGATCTTTCCTGAGTGGATTCCTGCCTCTATAATTGCCACTCAGACTTACTCCTCTTTTGAATGCCTTGTCTGCAGGCTCTGTCTCTCTATCTCCTAGCAATTCTCTTACTGTGGCTACTATCTACCGGCCTCCTGGTCAAATAACCTAATTTCTTTCTGAGTGGACGGACCTCTCCTCCTCCCTCCTGGCCTCAACCACTCAACTCCGCCTCCTTGGTAACCTCAATATCCATCTAGACTCTCCTTGTTCATCCTCTGTACTCTTCCGTGACCTCTCCGACTCCCTCTGCCTTTCTATCCTCCCCTCTGGCCCAACTGACTCTGCAAGGCACACACTTGATGTCTTGATCTCCTCTGACCTCTCCCTCTCTATCCCTCTGACTACTCCTCTCTCCTGGAGCGATCACTCTCTCCTCTCCTCTAATCTCTCCCTCTTTTCCCCCCAGGCCAAGCCTACCCCAACACTGCCACCTACCTTCTTGGACATCTGCTCCATGAAGTGTGTGTCATTGGAGGCTTTCACTGCCACCTTATCACTCCCCACTCCTCTGGGTAACTAATATCCTGACACATCCTTGTCTCTGCTCTATTCTTCTATTTCTGATACTCTTGATGCTCTTGCCCCTGTCATGAGGATCCGTTTGAAACCCAAAGCCAAGTTCAATTCTTGGTATGACTCTGACTCTTAATAGTAAGTGTAGGGCGGTTGAGAGGAAATGGAAATGAAGAGGAAGTGCCATGTGTCATCCACACTCCAGCCACCATACTTTCACGTCAAAGTATGTGACATATGATGAACAAATAAACCAGCAAAGAGCAGCTGTTGGGCTGTGCCCAGTGCCTATTAGAGTAACAGCACCTATTGCAGTATCGACACCTAAGAAAACATGGACAGTAAGGTACCCATTGAGAAAGCCATATCTACAGTCAAGACGGAATGACGGTTGTCAGAATGGAATACCCGAAGAAGCCAAGAAGGATAAAGGAAGATAAATGGTGATGTCATAAGAACTCGGACTGACGCACATATAGGAGATATAATGACCTGAGAATACTGACAAAGAGACGAAAATACCATGAATAAGTGACATCTTGAGCCTAAGGTGAAGAAGGTGATGTCAAGATGCAGAAACGTATGCCATATGCACAATGAAGATATTCAGTTAGTTTAAATGTGTACAGATTTAAGAAACCGCAAGAAGCAAAGAAATTGTTAAGCTTGCTTATGCTTAGTAGTAAAATAGATTGCGGGAAGCGCCAACATATACATATATATACCTCAAAAGTTCTTTATACATGAGTGTAACTCCACTACGCACGTGAGCAGAATTGAACAAACGTTACTAAAGGTCTCGAGAGGAGAGTGTTGCAGCAAACAAATTGAGAATTAAAATGGAGCGAAACCCAGCTGAAGGTAACCATGCCAAGAAGCCAAGGTCGTATCTGGTTGGAATAGGCCAACAGTGGATACACTTAAAGAGAAAAGAACAGGGTATCCTGTTCAGAAAGGTCAAGATAAACCACAGATGGGAGAAAACTGACAGAATTAAATGAAATGCACGAAAATACATGAAGAAGAGGCCAATTTCACAGTGTCCTAGCCACGTGACAAGGCAGGCAGGAAGGGATGAGACTTTCACACCTACAGATAGATCCCTGCCATACTCGTACTCCTTCTCAGACCAAGAAGCAGACTCGAGGCCAAACTACAAAGCAGTAATTGACACATGACCACTGAGGTGATGTTTGATTGAAACATAATTGTAGGGAAGCTGGGGTGCAGACTAACTCCCTGCACCTGGCTGGTCTTTCTGCATGCTGCTAGACGTAAGTGAAAAAGTATGAATGGGGTTGATGCCAACCCAATCATAGTGAACCGTCGAATCTAGGGTCCTATAGTGAGTAGAGCCAATGGGATGTCGTACTTTTAGTGACGTTCATAGTGGCCATTTTTAAGCAAGGGCTTAGTTGCCCCACCTGACATTGATTGTCCAATCCCTTCTCCCCGTTACCACTTACAGATATATTACCTATGATAAAGTTACCTTCCTATAACCAATCACATTGCATGTTAGGTTTTTAAGATTGAGTGTCAGTGATGACGAGTTTTTGAGGGCTGGCTGAGACCATCCAGTTCACTTGGTAGCAGAGATTGATGGTTTGATTAGATAAGATACCCATTGGCCATCGACATAAGTAACTTTGGGTCCTCGGCAATATCACAAGTCCTTTGCCATCCGGCTGATAGAATGAGAAGCTCCCCGTAGATAGTGGTTAGTTTAATTAAAAACCCTGCAGGTTACGGCTGAAGGGACCCTTTCTTTCCCCCAAAAACCCCTTCCCACTTCTATGAGCAGCTGATCGAACGAGCGGCACAGAAAGGCGGTAACGAAGGCGGTGATCCCGAGCGTCCAGAGAGGAAAAACATGCGAACTGGTGAGTGAAAAAGACTGTTTTGGCAAAAGTTTGCATGCCTTAAAAACAAGTAAAGGGAAGGTAACGAAGGGAGGTGGGACAACAATAACGTCAGAGTAAAAGTACAACGTAAATGTATATATAAGGGGAAAACATTGACTCGAGTGTGGCCGAGCAATATAAAGAGATATTGTGAGTGTGGCCGCGATAAGAGTATACGCCCAGTGCCTGGGTTTTAAAGAGCACTAGAAGAAGCCTTCCTTTAAAGTCCTGATTGATAGGATGACGTAGTAGACTGGATCGATTAAAGATGATCTGAAAGAAATGGGCTTAAATTACACGTCAATACATATAGGGGCAGGATGCATCTGAGGAAGCAGATGGCATGACATTTGTGTGGTTGGCCAGAGTCTGTCTGTCTATTTTATGTGTTTTAGTTAATCTAAGACATAAAGTAAAAGACTTTTTTGAAATGGCTTGAAAATTGCACGATTGTAAGGACAAAATGTTGCATGGCATGGATTGATGGTTGTTGTTACCAAAGGTAAAAGTAAAATTATTGTTGACAAAATGGGATTGGAGCTTGCGACGATTGGTGCTCGCTCATACTGTTGATTTTGTTTGTGAAACGTAAAGTATGATAAAGTGTTATATAAGGAGAGGATAAACAGGTTAAGAATGTAAGACATTACCCCATTGATAAGCTTGTGCAAACAGTTGCTGAAGCATGCATCTAAGCTTAAACAGTACAGTGCAGAATGGGTTAAAGGGATCATAAACAAAATGTTTATGCCAGGCCCCAAGGAGGATCGCTATCTAAAACGGTCCTGCATCACATGACAACATACTTACATGCCACATATACAGGAAAAAAGTTAGACAAACGCCTGGCTAGTTTAGAACTCTGGAAAATTTACCAAGAAGAAAAGGAGGAGGAGCCACCATTAGATTGGATACTGAATATATGCACAGAGGGGGGTGAAAAGCCTTATGTGCCACCCGCCCTGGCTGAAACAAAAAGCGAAGCTAGTAATGACGAAGGATTGTACCCGTTGAGGGAACTTAAAGCAGCCACGGGATATAGCAACCCATCATATGAGTCACATACGCAAAGTACTGACGAAAGCCCAGAAAAGGACAGAGAAAGAGATAATACCTCCAGAGTCCCGAAGTACAAGAAGAGTCGCGAGAAGGAGAAAGGAGATCAAGCACATGAAAGTACATCTCTAGGTACGGGAAGAGAGGTAAAGAGATGGAAACAAGATGAGGATAGGACTGATGAGATAGCATTCACAAAGAACGAATGGATGGGAGGTCAGATTTTATTGAAACTCGATGGTAAAGGCATTGAGGATATGAGACAAAGGGGAGAACAGGACGAATTATAAGGAAAAGAGAAGGAAAAGGAAAAGCGGTTAAGAGACTAAGTGGTTAGGAAAAAAGATAGACAAAAACGAGAGAAGTTATATCCTGATGAGCAGCTCAGAAAATAGGAAAAGGCAGAATAACAAAGAAAACGCGATCATAAGCAGAGAACAGCTGATGATCAGGAAAGAATAGAACAAAGGAGAATAGAAGAATAAGAACAAAAAATACGAGAAGAGAATAAAAAGACAAAAAGATGAGGAAATACGAAGGGCAAATGAACTAAGAGATGCGAGGAAGCAAGAGGAAGATAGGGTCAGAGAGGAAGCGAAGAAGCGTAGAGAATTTGATAACGACATAGAATGCAAACGAAGACAGAGAGCACGGGATCTCGAATATCTGGAAAGAGAGGTTAAAAACTTGATACCGTAGTAGACAGGGAAGATATAGAAGAATTCTTTCCTGAGTATGATTCACTACCAGGCACGTCTAGAGCAAATCTAGAAGATGACTTCGACGACAGAAGCATCAGAGAGACAATCGATAGAATATATGATGAGATGGGGCTAGAAAAAATACCCCATGGGATGGGAGAGGATGAGCGTCTGGAGAGCACCCAATTGTATGATACTGAGGACGCCACCCGAAGTAGCAGACATAGAGAGCTGTCCTTAGATAGGCTGACTCTAAATAGAAATGAGGAGGATGAGAGAAGTTGCACGAGCTGGGTACAGACAATATTGGATGCAGAAAGAGAAGACGAGAGAAGTCGCAAAAGGCGCTTCTCTAGGGGAAAAGGAATAAGATGGTTGGATTCTACTGGGACTGCACCTAAGGCATCAGAATTAGTCATACAATCAGATCGGCATGAAAGAGTGACACACGGTCAGAGTGGGGTGTCTCCACCACCATAAGTGAGCAGCTTAAGGACATTGCCAGGTAGACGGCGATGCAGGAATATTACCCCTGCGGTAGACACAAAAATGATGAGATAGGAAAAGGAGTTTAATGTGTCGCAGTTCCCCTTATTAGAAAAAGGAGGAACAAGGCCACAATATATACCTTGGCCGCAGATGGACAGAGAAAACCTGAAAAATAAGCTCCCAATGTTGACATCTGGAGCCGGAAAATGGATACATGGGTTAGAGAAAATGACGGGAGGGAACACTTTAGCTATAGGGGATATAAAGGGTCTTTTAATCGCCATACTTGGTGATAGAGCTGACGACACGTGCAGGTTACCCTGGGGTGACCACAGTTAATACTGCGCATGACGGACCGCCGTTTAACAATTGCAGAACCGCGGTATGGAAAGCGCTTTGAGTGCTATACACAGACACTTCTGATATGGGTTCTATAATGACACCCAAGATGAAGGAGGGAGATGATCCGTTGCTTTATATTCAGAATTTCCAAGACGCATGGGTATTGGAAACGTAGGAATCTTGGGGGAAATCTATACCCATGTTTTACCATATATTATTCCAAGGGCTGCCAGAACAGGTACAGAATCAGCTCAAGAAATTGGTAGGGATTGAGGCTAAGCCATGGTCTGAAATACAGCTGACCATCGCGCACTATTGCAGGCTGCTGCAAGAGAAAAATCGCAAAAAAGAGGCTGCACGAAAGGGTGAAGAGGCTAAATTAGTGCAGAAAAGTGCGATTGAGGGGGCAATGATAACTAATACAGATGAATCAAACATGCAGCAGGCCAATAACCAAAGGCACTTTGATCAAAGCAATCATGGGTTTTACCCAAGAGGAAGAGGCTTTCAAGGAAGAGGAGGGCAGAGCAATCGGGGAGGTTTTCAAAATATGCAAAGTTGAACCCAAGATATGCAAAATGGGCAAGTAATCAGACCACCGCCAACATGTTGGACGTGTGGGATGATAGGACATCTAGCACGCATGTATAGAGGTCAAGTAATGGTGCAAAATGACCAATTCACAAGTGGAGGGATGGTAAATCCACCTGCATTCTCGCAGCCGGGTGGAAATGGATTTGTGCAGAATCACACGTTGCAGCAGCAAGCGCCAAGAGCACAGAAAGGCTTGCGACCACAGCAGAAGGTGACACATTTTCCATAGGGGCAGTCTCTGATGCAACTGTCATAAACAGGTACAGGACAGGTGCTGAATTCTGGAGTAGGAGATGCCACTGGTGATGGAGGAAATCCATTCACTCAGTGTGGGACAAGATTATATATGGACTAGGACAGCTCACTGGGAGACCTGATGTGTTCTATCCTATCAGTGACACCGAACCCTCACGAGAAACCAAGGGTCGATGGCTTTATAGGGGATAAGGAATATTCCTTCTTAGTTGACACAGGTGCGACACGCTCGTGTATGTGTGAAGGCAAGTTTTCTTTTTCTGGCGCGCCATAAATTCTCAGGGCTTTACAGGAGCAACAAGTCGTGTTCTTTTTACAACAGAACTTCCAGTTTCCATAGGAGAATGCGACATGCAAGTGCCACTGCTATATTCAAGGCAGACTCCTGTAAATATATTGGGACGAGATTTGATGACAAAGTTAAACATGACGATGTCATTCACAGAGAAGGGCATAGTATGTTCAACTCCAGGAATGCATTATTTGAACGTGTGCAAAATAATTAGAGCCATATACAGGACGAATGGCTATCAGAGCTACCAGAAATATTCGCATATGGAGTGTGCATATTAATGTCATGGCTACGAGGCCTTGCAGACAAAACAATGAGAACCCCCGATGAGTTTCTGTTCAGACCAAGAATACCTATGCATGAAGAAAAGGGACGAGTGTTTACCTTAACAATACAAGCAGCCATAGTGCAAGGAGAGATGGCTTTGCTTGATGGTTGTGATGACAAAGGCAGACAATGGTGCACAATAATTGCCATTGGGGATGGTTTCAGATTGACTGACATCACAGATGATGATCTATTTGAAAAGCAAATAGGTGAAGATGAGATGACATTTGAAGTAAATCTCATTTATTGGGTGGAAATGATTAAAAGAGAGGTTCCTCAGAAAATGATGTTGGCACAAAAGCGTCCTGAATATTTTGATGACGACATGGCAAAGGTGCCTGTCTCAGTATGGACTACAGGCCCTTATGACGTAGGTTTACTGAAAGGAGTCAGAGAAGTGAAAATTAAATTGAAACCAGGAGCAATTCTACCCAGAGCACGACAGTATCCCATGTCCAGGGAGGCAGATGAAGAGATTTTTAAGACAATTTCTGCCATGATGGATCAGGGCATCTTAGTGAGTTCAGAGTCGTCATGCAATACTTCGATTTATCCTGTGAAAAAAGGGAAGGGGGGTCTTGGCATTTAATACAAGATCTGCGCCTGATAAACCAGATAGTCGAGGCCGAGTTCCCTCTAGTCCCGAACCCGTCCACGATCCTATGTAATATACCCGTTGAAACACGGTATTTCACGGTGATTGACTTGAAAAATGCATTTTTCTCAATCCCATTGCACAAAGAGTCAAAAGATTTGACGTAATTTACGTTCAGACAAGATTGTCTGAAAAGCACAGGGCTGCCTCAAGGGTATTGTGAATTCCCTTCAAATTTCAACAGGGTCCTGCAGATGGTTTTAAGCAATATTGCATTAGAGAGTGTTGTCTTGCAATATGTGGATGACATTCTAATTTGCAGCACAACATAGGAAAAGTGCAGACGCGATTCCATTCAGATATTGACTTTACTTGCTGAGAAAGGATTTAAAGTTGACAAGGAGAAGTTCCAATTTTGTCAACAAGAAGTGCTATACAGAGGCCAGATGATCTCACATGAAGGGAAAAGGGTTTCCCCTGAAAGAGCTGAAGCCATTTCAAAAACAGCCACACACGATAAAACAAATGCAGAGTTTTCTAGGGTTATGCATTACGTCAGGGTATAGGTCTTTGATTACAGTTCATATACTAAGCCCTTATTACAAGCCTTAAAGAAAGCACAGGCAACAAAGGAAATAATCGTGTGGACTAAAATCATGGAGGAAGGGTTTGATAAACTAAAAAAGGCCATTTGCACAGCCCCAGTTTTAGGGTTTCCCAATTATGCAGAGGAATTCTACTTGTTTTTGCACATGAATGGCAGTGTTATGACAGCAGTCCTTACACAGAAAACCACGTTGGGGTACAAGCTCCAGTCATACTACAGTGGGAATTTGGACCCAGTATTGAGAGGTCACTTCCCATGCAAACAAAGTTTGGCTGCCTCAGCGTTCGCCATAGAAAAAGCTACAACCATTGTGATGGGGTGCCCAATGACGTTATTCGTCGAACACGCATCATTTGCCATTTTAGAGAAACCAAAAGGCACATTGACATCTCCGAGAGCTTCTGCTTATGAAGTGGTCATATCAAATCCAGCGATTAAAATAGTTTGATGCAAAATAGTGAACCCAGCTATGTTTATAGCAGAGCCAGTCACTGAAGGAGAACCAATCCATGATTGCGTGACTATGAAGAATTTTATGATGAGATTCCCAGAGTGAAAGAAAATGCATTGGCTGAAGGAGAAATCGTCTTCATTGACGGTTCTTCGAGGATCGATCAAAATGACGGACAAAGATATACAGGTGCTGCTGTGGTGAAGCACACAGCAAATGGGGAATTTTGAGCACTTATTAGTGCATGGTTACCATCACATTATTCAGCACATGCTGCAGAATTATTGGCATTGATGCTCACACTCGAGAATCACGCAGACCAGGAAGTAATTGTGTACAGTGACTCCGCCTATGTGACGTCGACAGTGCACGCAGGCTCAGCGCACTGGAAAAGGAGGGGCTACCTCCGAGCTGACGGCATGCCAGTACAGCACGCCACCTTATTGGACAGGCTCATTAAGGCACTGCAGCTCCCAGTGGGCATAGCAGTCGTAAAATGTGCCGCCCACACGAAAGGGACAGATTTTTATCTCATGTGGAAATAAAGCAGCAGATACTGAAGCCAAGCGTGTGGCAACCGAAGATGAAATAATCATGAATGTGGAAATGTCTGATGTCCATGAGAAAATTATTGTTGCACGAAGTGAGCAGGAAGGCTATAGCAATATGCCAAAAACACTGTTAATGGAGCTTCAAGGAGAAGCACCACAGGAAGAGAAGAATCTATGGAAGCGAAGAGGGTATTCGTTTAAAAAATATATATATATATATTTTTTTATTAATTTTACAACAGTTAACATGTAACTTCCCCGTCACCCCTCCCCCCGAGATGTTTTGTATGTCAACGCAGTGTCCCGGGACATCTCAATTCCTCCTTATTTAAATAAGTCAATTATCTTTATTTTATGTGGGCACCACTGTTCCATGTAGTTGCTTTGAAGGTAATCAAGGGTTTCTGCCCAATCGTCACTGAATTTCTGATTGCTCCATTGCAATGTGATATATTCCATCGTTATGTATGACCAGACTCTTCTTATCCAGTCCAGTGCCAAAGGAGGGTATTTCTGCTTCCACTTTTGGGCTATTTCCAGCCAAGCTCCGATCAGTAGTCCCATAAAATTTTGTTTCCGGGTTTTCGATATTGTCTTATCTCTCGGGTCCCACATTCCACATAGCCATACTTCCTCTCCCCAGTCCCCCATGCCTGGGACCATTTGCTGCATATGTGCCTTCACTTCCCTCCAGTATTGCTGCAGGTGTGGGCATTCCCACCAAATGTGACGCCAGTCTCCCCCCCCACAGCCCCTCCAACATACATTGGGGATTTTCCGGAACATTGCATGTAGTCTTTCTGGTGTGTAATGCCATTACACACGTACAACCTGCACCTTTTTCAAATCCGGGCCTTTAAAGTGTCATTACAGTTCACACAAAGAATAATTTTCTTGTTGTAAATGAAGCACTTTTAGTCTTGGGCTCAATCCCACCTGAAGATTATGATGCTCGCGCTACAAGCGTCGGATTTCCCGATGCTTGTATCGCGAGCATCAGAATTTTTGTGTGAACCGTAATGACCCATTAAAGGCCCGGATTTGAAAAAGACGCAGGTTGTACGCCGAAACACGTGTCATCCAAGATGGGCTGAAAATTCAAAATAAAAAACTTTATCAAATACAACAGAACTTTTGGATTTGTCATTCATAGCAAAAGGAAATACACCAGTAATTTATCTTGGCGCAAATAAGTGCAGGCACAGTTGCAACTTTTCCTATATCTATAAATGGTTGAGACATATTTTTTCTTTCCATCGTGTGTCATGATGTAATTTTCGAAGGGAGTTAGGTCATTGTTGCTGCTTCTTTTACTCTGGGGGCGTCTAACCAATGATATAATTGTTCATATTTGTATCTGTCCTTAATATTCAAATTGAGCAGCTCGGTGCATTCTTCAAAAGACCCTATCTGGTGACCCTGGAACATGTCCCCGACCATTTTGCATCCTCCTGCCTCCCACTTGTGGAGCGCCCTTTTCTCTGTTCTTCGTGGGAATTCTGGATTTCTGTATAGAGGCATAAAAGGGGCTGGGGCTTTTGTTAATGTACCTTTCTGTGTTGCTTTATCCCATACTTCTAGTGTTTCTTGCATGATTTCACGAATCTGTAGATTGGGATGTCTGTTTCTTCCCGATCCATAATTGGGCCGCCTCATAATATTTTCTAAAGTGTGGGAGGGCACACCCCCCTTGTTTCCTTGGGGCGGTTAGGACCATGTTCGATACTCTCAGGGTTTTCCCTTGCCATTTTAGTCCTTGACGGCTTTCGTTAGGGATGTGAAAAAGGCTGATGGGAGTCTTATCGGTAGGGCTTGAAATAGACACATCAGTTTGAATAGGATGGTCATCTTAATGACCGTTATCCGCGCCCACCATGAGATTGTTAGGGGGTTCCATTTCCCTAAGTCTTGTTTGATGTGCCTTAGTAGGTGAGGGTAGTATTGGGAGTATAGATTTTGTATTTTGTGTGTTAGAGTGATTCCCAAGTATTTAACCCCGGCCTCTGCCACTTTTAGATGTAGATCGGCTGCTACTGATTGAATCTGCGGTTTGTTTCCCGCCAGTATCAGAACTTCTGATTTCTGCCTGTTAATTTTCAGCCCTGACAGGGAGCCAAATGTTTCTATCTCCTTCATGAGGATTGGGAGGGAGTTGCCGGGATCCCCCAGGATCACCAGCATATCGTCTGCATATGCTGCTATTTTATGTGTATTGCCCGCCATTTCTATGCCCGTTATTTCCCCCTTATTTCTTATACATGCGAGTAGTGGCTCCAAGAAGATTGTTTTGTCCCTCTCTCGATCTGAATTTTATTGGATAGTCCTCTGTTAACCGCAAATCTTATATTGGGCGAGTTATAGTTGGCTTTAATCATTCTGATGAAGGAGTCACCCACCCCCATTCTCTGCAGTGTGTGAAATAGGAGCGTTCATTCTACTCGATCAAACGCCTTTTCTGCGTCCAGAGCGAGTATTATTGCTGGGGAAAGTGTTATTCCTACCTTCTCCACTAAGTGTAGAACCCTCTTGATGTTGTTGTGTGTTTGTCTTTCTGTAACGCTCACCTGATTCCCACGGAGGCGCAGGTCTGGCTTCGAGTGCTGATGCTTCTTCAATGGTGAAGCGCAGGACTCTGAAGATGGACAGGAAGGGCCCTCTACTCTGGCTTCTCCGGCTCGCAGGAATATTCCCCTGTGCGTGAAAAGGGAGTATTACCTACTGACTGAGTTATGCTCAAGCCTCCCACTCTCTTCCAACCCTCCACGATACCCTTCCGCGATTCCCCGTGAAGTCTCACCTTAGGGTCAGGAAGGATGAGCTCTCCATCCTGCTTCTGATGCAGGGGCGCGTTGAAACCCAGTTACTTCACTGGATTGAGGATTGATGGGAGTTCAGGTAAGCTTGACTATTCAGGTAAGGCTCTGTAAAAGTTCTGTTGCAAGTTCAAAAGTCCAAGCTTAATAATAATGTTCATTGTCTTTTTGCAGCAAGCGCTAATGCTTATGTCTTTTTTCCCCTTAGGGGCCGGGGTTCGGAATGCCGGAGATATGGCGCCGACCCGAAGTGAAACGTGCAGTTCCAGTTCCAGTAAATGGCAGGTTAGTTCTGGATGAGCGCTCGGGAACTGTCTTTGCATACGCTCATTCAATGTCTTTGTCTTTTTTCCCCCATAGGGGCCGGGGTCCGGAAAATGCCTGGAAGTGGCAAGACCCGAAATGAAATGGGAATGACCCAACAGGTAAGTCTTATTCCCTTCCTTCTCTCACCTCTTATTCTTGTCTTTTTCTCTAGGCTCTGGGAAGTGGCTGTGTATCCGGATGATCGCTGCTGAAGATGGAGGAACCCTGGAAAGGTGAGTGAAATGCAGCGCTGCAGCGATCGTAACGAAATGCTTTTAAAAATAATGTCTTCCCTTTCAAGATCGTCGGTGATGTCTCCGTGGTGCAGTTTTAGCTGGTAAGGTCTCTTGTCTCCCTTTGCAGGTGACCCAGGATGCTGACAGGCGTGGCTGAAGTCCAGATGCAGGAGCTGACACAGTGAGTGTCCAGCTGCGAGGAGCAGAACAACGCGAAGCGTGAGTTGCTGATCGGGTGTGGTTTAAATATCTTTGGAAGAAGTCCCAAGTGTGTATCCTTCCTCCGATCAGGTATGTATCCTTCCCCGACCACACCCGGGTGGAAAGTAGTCCCACATGTAAAGTAGTTCCATTCAGGCCTCAAGAGGGCCTGGATGTGGCAGCATGGTCTGCATCAGGTAAGTGCACATTAAAACACTTGAACACATGTCTAGCTTTATGAGCCTGGCGCCTAAGGCGCCAGGACAGAGGTCCAACATGAGCCTGGCGCCTAAGGCGCCAGGACTGTGTCCAAAGGGCCCCAGCTTGGGCCCGCTGGCACTCCCCTGGGGGAAATGATGCCTGCCTCTGGGGTTGCTGGGTCAGACCTGGCTCCTTGGAGGTAGGCATCATGACACTTTCGGGGACTAAGCCGGATTGATCTTGATGGATCAATTTAGGGAGTACTTGCGTTAACCTGGTGGCTAGGATTTTGTTGTACAATTTAGCATCCTGATTTATCAGCGCAACCAGACGATATCAGGATGGTTGCTCCGGATCCTTGCCTTGTTTGTGTATTACGAGCAGCTTGGCCTCATTCATCGATTGGGTAACGTTCGCTTTGTCTTTAAAGGAGTTAAACAGGTCTGTGAGGACGGGAGGCAGTATATCACTGTAGGTTTTATAAAATTGTGCTGTATACCCGTCTGGGCCCGGGGCTTTATTTCTGGGGAGGTCTCTAATCGCTGTAGTTACCTCTTCCTGAGTGATATCTGTATCTAGTGCTTGCCTCTCCTTGACCGATAATACCGGAAGACTTGTCCCCTCTAGGTAGGTCTTTTGTAGGGATTCGTCTGGTTGGTCTGTCGAGTATAGCTGGCGGTAAAACTTCTCGAATATGGCTCCTATTTCCGTCGTTTGTGTCTTTCTAACCCCCTTATCATCCATCATCGCCATCACTGTGCATTCCTGGACTTTGCCTTTTAGTTGTCTAGCCAATAGTTTATGCGCTCTGTTGGCCTTTATGTAATACCAGTGTTTTGTTCTGATCAGTTGCCTCTCGGCTTTTTTGGTGCAGAGAGTTTTGAGTTGGCCTTGTACGTGTCGCAGAGCTTTTTGTAACTTCATTGTGGGTTTCTGCAGTATTTCTGTTTGAATTTTCCTAATGTTTGCCTCTAGCTCTTTTTCCCATTGGAGGTTGAGTTTCTCCCATTGGGCCTTTAAAGAGATTGTGTCCCCTTGTGACCACCTTTAGCGCTTCCCATTGGGTTTCTATCAGTATTTCTGGGAGATTATTGTTCATTAGGTATTCTGTAATATGCTCTCAGAGGGTGTTCCCTAGCACTGGGTCCCGGATCATCTCCACTGGGAGTCTCCTTTTCCACAATCCGGGAGCCTTAGGGGTTAGCGTTATCTCTGCCCACAGAGGAGCGTGATCTGAGAGTGTAATAGTGCCGATCTCTACCTTACGTGTCTTCCCCAGAATACCTGTCGAGGCCCAGAGGTAGTCTATCCTTGACATTGTTTTATGAACATGTGAGAAGTATGTGAAGCCTTGTTGATTAGTGTTTGTATGCCTCCAGATATCACCCAGCGCTAAATTGGATATTTTCAGTTTCAGGACATTCGAGGTGGAGCCCTGCTCCTGCTGTCTGGGGGCCGATCTGTCTAGGTTGGGGTCCCACGCAATGTTCAAGTCTCCCCCCAATATTATCTCCCCCGTGGCAAACTGTTCTATTTTATCCATTGTGTCTTTGAGGAAGCCCTCCTGCCCCGTGTTGGGAGCATAGAATGCTGCCAGCGTGAGGGGATATCCTTCCATTTCGATGTTTGCTAACAGTTATCTCCCTTGTTTATCTGCCTCGATGCAGAGTATCTGTACCTTTAGGAAGTCCCGGAAAGCGATCATAACTCCCGCTTTTTTGTCTTGCGCGTTAGCCTAATCTTCTCCTTGTCCTGTCCTCTGACATGTGTTTCCTGGACCATTATTCTGTCATATCTACCTTGTTTTAGAAACTGCTCCACCTTTTTCCTTTTGACTGGAGAGTTTAGCCTTCGAATATTTTATGTCAGTATCCTAGTCCCCATCTGTAGTCGGAGGCTTGGGTCTCTGAATGTGTGTCTCAACGTGTTCCCGGTGCCTTAAGAAACATCTCAGTTTCCTCCCTGCCCCAACTTAGCAACCCCCAACTCGCCTAATTCCGCTCCCCCCCCCTAAACTGCCCTGATGTGGGCTCTGGTTCCTATGATCGCTCAGGTGTTGCGCCTTGCGCGCCATGCCCATCCTTCTCAGGGGTAAATTGTAGGGTGTTCTAAACCCTTTTGCATCCAAGATGTCCTTAAATACTTGGTGGACTGCCTCTCTTAGGTCCTTGTCCTCTACTGATTCTGCCACGTTCTTTATTCTGATGTTCGACCTCCTTGAGCATTTTTCTGAATCCTCTGTTTGCAGTTCGAGGTTATGGGTCCGACGCAGCAGTTGTTCCTGGATCTCTGTGTACTGTTGTGTTTCCTCGTCTAGATTTTGCGTTATTTTCTCAAGGGTATCCGTCCTCTCTCCTAGATTTGTAATCTCCTTTCTCAACTTGCACTGCTGTTTTCATATCACTTTTCATAGTCTCAAATTGGGTCTGCATAGAGGTCATGAACTGTGTCTGCAATTCCCCGAACCACGCCTTCATCTCTTCTTTGGTTGCCATTTTGGAGTCTGCTGAGTCCTTGCAAGTCTTCGTGGCTTGTTCTTCTTGGGTTTTCTTTCTGGTCGTGATAGATGGGGTGGAAATTTCCGAGCCCCAAAGTTGTGGCAGGCTCTGGTCCTGCTTCTTCAGAGGTATCTGTTGATTGGATTGCAATGTCCTCCCCCTAGATTTTGACATAGGTGCTGTTGACCTTCTTGTGCTTCTGCCTCTCCCTCTATGCCTGCTCCACTGAGATATTTTCCTGCGTTTCTTGCGTGGCCCCCACTGGTACTGGTTGCTGGGGATCTACACCGTACCCTCCTCGATATGGCTCCTGCTTAGCATTGAGGGTGGTCCCCGCTTTGTGTTATCTGTTCTGTTGACTTCCCAAGTGACCGTTTTCACCTCCTCCCCACGAGGGAGCCTTTGCGTATTGCTGGTCGCTTGATTCGGGGTGCTTCTCCTCCTGGGGAGGCTTCCTATGTTTTCAGCCCTTCTTGTGTCCTTGTCGGGAGCCTTTTTCGGGCTTTTCATTGTCCTCCACCACTTCAGAGTATGGTTCTGAGTGGGGATCAGTTTGTTGTGCTGTAGGGGGGCTTTATTCCCCCTGTGCGTTGTGTCCCTGTGCCCCTCCCTACTGTTTTCTTGGTTTCCCCGGTCTGGGGGAGGTTCTTCGTATTGTGGAGGGGGGGGCCGGGCCCTCTGTGATGTCTCTAGGCGGCTTAGCTGGAATAGTTAGGTCAGGTGAGAGGGGGGGTTCCCCCTACTTCCCACTTAGTTGGGGACACCGGCCCCCCTCTTTTGAATGCTGCATGTACCTCGGCACTGTGTCTTCGTGCCAGTGAGCACCCTCCGCATTGTGCAGACCTGGGCTTTGCTTTTAGTGTGGGCCCCTCAGCTCGTATTGCTCCCTGGTCCATGTACCTGTGGGAGCGGATAGGAGATCTTGCTTTTGTTGGTGTTGCATTTCTTCTATGGGTCCGCGATTTCTTTCCCTTCTTTGTCCTTTGCTCCGGAGGTCCCGACTACCACCTCTTCCGTGCTGCTCTTGGTGCGCGGAGCAGGGATCTCGCTGCTCCGCTTCTGGAGGCTGCCCTCTTTCACGATGCCACCCCTCTCTGCTGCCGGGCTCTTCCTATGTATCAGGTTGTGTCGCCTGAAGCCTCTTGCCCTCCCGGTTCCCTCGGGTTCCTATAAGCCTGGGTGTCTTCGGGGCCGCGTTTGCTGGGCGGACCTGTCTTCATCGGTGTCCCAGTGTTCCCCTAGACTCGGGTGCCGTTGGGTCCTTTCCTCGTCCCCGCTCAGAGGCGAGGATATCCTCCACTTCTCTCTCAGCTCCTCCTATGGGCACGGTCACCCCACTCCGAAGCCACCTGCTCTGTCGGGCTCTGCCCATGTCCGGGTCACTTCCCATGGGCTCAGTGGTTGGCTGTCTTCCGAGTACGCCCGGCATCTGGGGGGCTCCTTCTCTCGGTCCTTGCTGTGGGTGTCGGTGTACCCCGATGCTCGCCGTGTGCCTCGTCCTCTGCCGTATCGCTTATCCTCCAGCCACCTTAAAGTTTATTAGTGTTTCCTCTGCTTTATTAAGAATCTTTATTGTAGCGGCCTGGAAGGGGGGATGGAGCGACGCTCAGGCACGTACACCTGCCATCGCCGCCATCTTGAAAAATCGAGGGCGTTCTTTAAACCCCTCCGAAAGCTTGTGGCAGCAAGACAGCACTGGTAAACCGGTGATGCCTGTAGCCTTTTTGAAGATAGCACTAGAACAGTTACACTATCCAGTGCACATAACAAAAGAGAATCTAGCAGCAACAATTGCTGAAGACTGTTTTATACCAAACTTGGCAGAACACGTTGCATTTTTATGGTAAACTGCATAATCTGTCAGCAGTTCACGGCTGGGCATATACTACGTGTGATTAGAGGAGTCATCCCAAGGCCTAATGGGCCTTTTCAGCACTTGCATATCAATTATGTCGATATGATTCAAGTATGTAACGGGTACAGGTATTTAATTGTTGTGGTGTGTCCATTCTCTAGATGGATATGATATGATAGGTTATTTATAACACGCTTAATACATAGAGGTTTCAAAGCGCGGACCCGGGGATAGAACCTGTGGTGCTCCGTGTCGTCTTGCTTCCAAGGCGAGCACGTTGCCGCTGAGCTATCCTCCCGAAACTAGGAATAGAAGCAGGTCCATGTACACACCCAGATTCTACATGTGTGGCCAAATTCCTGGTGAGGGAGGTGTTTCCCAGATGGGGAGTGTGTGAAGTAATGAGGTCAGATAATGGTCCTCATTTTGTTAATGTAGTATTTGAACAGATCAGCTTGTTGCTTGGTATAAAGCACACATTTTCATCAGCGTATCATCCTAAAGGGAATGGGATCTGCAAGAAGCTAAATGGCTTGTTAAAGGAAAGGATAGCCAAGGGATGGTTACACTGTCTTCCACTGGCACTGTATGGACTCAGAAACCAACCTGGTTCTGATCACCATCTCACGCTGCACAAAACCGTGCCAGGCAGAAGTATGCGAACGCCATTAATACCTCGGTCTAGAACTAGATGTGAGGCTCAGCCAACAGAAGAAGTGTTAGGATTGGAAATGCAAAACTACTTGAATTGCATGACATCTTGTTTTTCTGTCATTTAAAGACAGCTGCAGCGACAAGAATGGTGTAGGGCAGTACAGAACACAGAAGGAGATGCTACAACAGATAAAGTTCCAGAATTACGTGTACCTCAATTATTCCCTGGGGACTTAATGAGAAATCCCGCAAGGAAAAAGTGGGACGAGCCAAGGTTCTATGGCCCATTCACTATAGAGGACGTTGCACTCTCTGCAGTCAAGTTACAGGGAAGAAGAGCTTGGATCTTCCTGGGCGATGCCAAACCATACATCGGAGAAATCCCTCTGCCCACACCCCACCACGAGGAGACTACAGACAATGGGGAAGAACCACAGCACGTGTAGACTAGATCCATGATGAGGAAGAAGGACGCATGACCAGTCAAGCAAAGGGCAAGAAACCTTTGTGCAAAGTTGTGACTTAGTTCTGGACATTTCCTTTAAACATATGAAGGGAAGAAGGGCACAAAACACGAACGCTCTGTGCATCCTAGTTGTAGGGTGAAGGAACAAAACTGCATTTATAAGCCACAAAATAGCTTGTTGACTTTGAACTTTGGACTGAGGCACATTGAAGCCTTGATAAGAAAAGCTATGCTGAATTTTGAGCTAGGATACATAAACTGGAAGAGAATACAGTATCCTGAGGCCTTCACACAGATTCTTTGTTTGGACTCACTTATGGTGTCACGCAATAATGACCTCACCAAAGACATTCTGATCTATTTCGAGTTAGAATTGAGGTCCTACCAGTCGCTGGTGGGAAGGCTCACAAACATAACAGAGTTCCTTCAAGATCCTGAAAAAGAAAAGACAATAAAGAGGCTGCTCACAGTGATTGCAGAACAGTTTCTTTTACTTCCGGAGTACAGCGAAGACAAGACAAATGTCCCTATCACAAGAGAATAACAGACTAGCCAATGCTGTGTTTTTTCGCTTAATTGAAGACTTTCCAGAACTTGTAGGGAGACATGCCAATGTCGACGTCCTCACTTTCATCAGAGATCCAGCAAACACTACACATCTGAGAATGCTCCTGCATAGCATTGTGATTCAGGTCGAACTTTCCAGTCATCGAAATCACAGAAGAGTGTAGAAACTTTCCTTCGAGGGACAGATCGTGAAGGTTTTGCCAAGGACTTCACTTTTGTTTATGCTGACAAGAAAACAACATGTTGTCTGGAGTGAAGCAGATTAGAAGCATAGACTGGGAATTGGTCTATATGAAACATGCAAATTAAGACTTACTGAATTTATTGCCTCATTTGGAACTTTCGTTCGTGGAAAGAAGACTGTTTCCAGAGACAAGAGACAGTCTATTATTCGGACCAAGAGGATAATCGGTCCAGCACTTGTGATCTACAAGTAGAGACAGCAGAGTCCAGATATAGTGACACTGTTTAGCATGCATTAAAAAGATTAGTTTTGCTTCCTTAGATGATGGAGATGGGAAGCCAGAACAGCAGCATAATCCTCCCCCGTGAGGAGAGACAGTCATATTGGCCCAGGAACAAATGCTGCAAGATCACCTACAAGTGTATAATTTACACATGCATTGTGTTCATTATCATACTGTTGTCATGAACGATTAGAACAGCGTTTTGTATAGGTGCACAAAGCATTCAGATTCCTGTGCGCCCAACTAATGATGTACGCATGAAACCTACAAAGGTGCCCAGACCTTACACAGTCATTCCAGTTCCTAGAAAGAATGATAGAGTGACTGAGCTGATGGATGTGATAAACAATGGCATGCACACAGCACTTGTATTAACAAATGGATTGGAACGCCGGAGACCGGGTCGTAAAAGTAAATCAGATAAGGGATTGATGAAAGGTACATCTACACAGATAATAGACACATACACACCTGGTCTAGTGTCAATGGCATCAGAATCACATTCTAGAGAATGGGGAAAGTTTGCACCAACAACGATGAGAAGTTCTACGCCAAAAGAAGTTGAGCGAAAAATGGAGAAAGCTGAACATTTAAAGGTACAAAAGGCTCTAGAGAATAAGCAAATAGAGACAACACCGGCAAGCACACCTGATACAACGAGACATAATATCAGGACATTGCCTGAAAGAAAGACATGGACAGAAATTTTGAGAGACATTTTCATGCCAAGTTGGTATGTTGAAAGGATGAAGCATATTGCACTTTCTCCTACTCGAATAATACAAGTGGAAACGCCCAGATCATTGATAGAGATGCCTGAGAATCTTCCAGCAAGAAGGAGCTACACAGACGTACTGCGTGACATGCTTGTCAAAGCTCATATCAAAAGAATAAGCCAGAAGAAGCACACAAGAAGAGAATAACAAATTGAACGATTACCTGGACAGCACAGCACACTTGGGAAACAACATATGGTACCAACATATGAATGAAGTTGGAAGACAAACTTCAGATGAAGAATGCTGTTAGTGCACTCCTACCGTACAGCATGGGGACGTCAAAAATCTTCGTAGCTGTTGAGATAGATGTCAAAACAGCACACTGCCTATCACATATAGCAATGTGCACGACCAGAGGCCAGCTCATGGGAAGTGATGCTTCGCTCAAATGGGCATCTGAAGCACTGATCCAGATGAATATGATTATGTCCAAGACATAAAGACGAGAAATAATGGCAAAACCAAGAATATTGTGACAAGATATGAGAAACCTGGAGTAAAAGGAGCAGAAATCAGTAGAGAAACAAACAAAAAGCTGAACGTCAAAGGAAAATCTACAGAAGACGCTCGAAGATGGAAGGACAGAGGTCAAATGCAAATATGGGGAACAGTGCTTTCTCCAGAAGGATGGGAGAAAGGAGTGGTGATCTGCAGAGCATGGATTATATTGGCTACTATAAATAAACAATTGAAAATGCACAAATGATATGCAAACCATTATGGCTGAGGCTTGCAAGACTGCTGACATGGGTCGAAGACAGAGGAAGACCCTTGCAGATAGTGCTCTTGGATAGTACCAAGCTCTGCTTCAGAAACAGTGGTACAAGAAAAATGGGAGAGAACCAGAACTGTGGACGAATCTTCGATGCAACAGGAATGATGCATGGAACTGCAGTGATCATGGATCATTATTGGGCGTGTGGAGCCAAAGCATATATCAGATTGCCAAAGAATTGGGGAGGCATATTTACATTGGTGAACGTCCATGTACCAGAGTTGGTGATTCCAAAGAGTGATCTGAATATTGACAACTTCCCAAAAGCAGATGCTCACCTGAGAAAGAAGAGATCTGTGGAAGTGATAAGCCGAATCAAGAGAGAAAATTACTTCTCTGCCAAATCGATAGAAGCCTTTGATGCAATTCCATATGAACACAGGTTGTTCAGCATGACCTCATCTGTGTTCACAACAATCCTGATGCCAAGAATTCAGGTTGGAGCAAATACTAAATGGTTGTAGATAACCAGAAGGGAGTTACTGCAGACCATCAACACGACCATAAAGGGATTTAATGCAATCAAGGAAGAGTTAAGACGCTCCAGAACAGATACGTCCTAGACATGATCACAGCCATGGATGGAGGTATTTGTGCAAAAATCGGAGAATCATGTTGAACATTTCATACCGTCACACGATGACGAACATGGAACCTTAACAGAAGCCATAGGTATGCTGACACAACTACAGAATCAGATGATAGATGAAGTTGATGATGACAGTTGGTTTGGAACACTGTTTTCATGGGTTCCACAATGGATGGCAGATGCATTCAAGTTCCTAGGAGCCATGTTGGTGATGATATTGCTTGGATTCTGTATAATCAATAATAATCTCTCAGTGCCAGAAAACTGCAAAAAAAGGCCATAGGGATGAAAATCATGATTGATGTTGGGTCAGGATGGAAGCCCAAGGACCTGACTGACGAAGAAATAAGAGATTTTGTGAAGGCCAGAATTTATGCACCAGAAGGAACAAAGTTCATGTATCCTAGAAAACTTAGAAAATATGTGGGAAGATGGATCTACTGCAATCCAAGTGGAGAATGTCAACTAATGACATGGAACAAAGATGAGCATGTGAGAACCGCAGGATGCTTGAAGGGAGTCATAAAGATATGGAACCCAAAGAAGCATTTATTCAGACCTAGATGTCTAGATCCAGAGGATGAAATTAAAGTGGAGCTAAAGAAGGAATTGAGAGTGGTTGATGAATTGCCCAGAGGGGGGAGTGAAGAGGAAGTGCCAAGTGTCAACCACACTCCAGCCACCCCTTTCGTAGTACCCAGTACTTTCACATCAAAGTATGTGACGTATGATGAACAAATAAACCAGCAAAGAGCAGCAGTTGGGCCCTGCCCTGTGCCTATTAGAGTAACAACACCTATTGAAGTACCGACACCTAAGAAAACATGGACAGTAAGGTACCCATTGAGAAAGCCATATCTACAGTCAAGATGGAATGACGGTTGTCAAAATGGAATACCCGAAGAAGCCAAGATCATAAAGGAAGACGAATGGTGACGTCATAAGAAATCGGACTGACGCACATATAGAAGATATAATGACCTGAGAATACTGACAAAGAGACGAAAATACCATGCATAAGTGACAAATTGAGCCTAAGGTGAAGAAGTTGATGTCAAGATTCAGAAACTTAAGCCATATGCACAATGAAGATATTCAGTTAGTTTAAACGTATACAGATGCAACAAACCGCAAGAAGCAGAGAAATCATTAAGCTTGCTTATGCTTAGTAGTAAAATAGATTGCAGCAAGCGCCAACATATACATATATATACCTCAAAAACACTTTATACATGAGTGGAACTCCACTACGCACATGAGCAGAATTGAACAAAGGTTACTAAAGGTCTCGAGAGGAGAGTGTTGCAGCAATCAAATCGAGAATTAAAATGTAGCGAAACCCAAAGAAACTGAAGGTATCCATGCCAAGAAGCCAAGGTCGTATCAGGTTGGAAAAGGCCAACAGTGGATACAATTAAAGAGAAAAGAACAGAGTATCCTGTTCAGAAAGGTCAAGATAAGCCACGGATGGTGGAAGACTGGCAGAATTAAATCAAATACATGAAAATACATGAAGAAGAGGCTATTCTCACTGTGTCCTAGCCACGTGACAAGGCAGGCAGGAAGGGATGAGACTTTCACACCTACACATGGATCCCTGCCATAGCCATACTCCTTAAAGAAATCTCAGACCAAGAAGCAGACTCGAGGAAAACCTACAAAGCAGTAATTGACACATGACCACTGAGGTGATGATTGATTGTAACATACTTGGAGGGAAGCTGTGGTGCAGACTAACTCACTGCAACAGGCTGGTCTTTCTGCATGCTCTTAGACGTAAGTGGAAAAGTATGAATGGGGTTGATGCCAACCCAATCATAGTGGACCGTGTAATCTAGGGTTCTATAGTGAGTAGAGCAAAAGCAGATGTCCTACTTTTAGTGATGTTCATAGTGGCCATTTTGAAGCAAGGGCTTAGTTGCCCCACCTGACATTGATTGTCCAATCCCCTCTCCCCGTTACCACATACAGATATAGTACCTATGATAAAGTTACCTTCCTGTAACCAATCACGTTTCATGGTAGGTTTTTAAGATTGCGCGTCAGTGATGACGAATTTTTGCTATATATATTGCGTTTTTTCTGAAATTAAGTGGGAGTTGAAAGAGAGAAGATTGAGCGGTTGCTGAGGTTCGTTGTACTCCCCATTTTATGTACTTGTCATTAAACAGACTCCCTTTGCCAAACTATTGAGTTGTTATGGTTATTTGATGCATGAGTATGAATCTGCAACCCCATCTATCTTGAGGGTACTGCTACTCATCTTAAAGGGCTGTTTGGAGATCCCCAATCAGAGGGCTGGCTGGAGACCATCCAGTGCAGAGGGTTTCTTGTTCATCCTCTGACAAACTGGCCTGTCACCTGCTCCAAAGGCAATACCGACTCTCTGTCCACACCAAGAAGAGAGCCCACATCCAAGCCTGTCTCTCTGCGGCATCTAATAACTTGGCTGAACTATTTAAAATCTGCAAGGAGCAGGCCAACCTTGCTGCAGTCTCTACTCCTCCTGTCGCCTCACAGGCTCTTTGCAATGACCTTGCCTCTCACTTCATCTCAAAAACCCAGGACATCCTGTCCACCCTCCCCTCCGCCCCTCTCCTTCTGTGAATGCTCACCCTCCTTCAGCCACCCCCACACCCTCTTTCTCATCTTTTCCTTTTTTCTCCCCTGACAAGGTCGCTAGACAAGTCCGATCTATGAAAGCCTTGTGAAAACAGGTTAATCCCTGTTCCTCTAAAACCATCAAAGGACCACATTGATTCCTTCGCTCCAGCCCTTGCCGATATCTGCAACCACTCCTTTGTCTCAGGAGCCTGATCCCCTACCCCTCCAGAAGCATACTCTTGTGCTTCCCCTTCTCAAGAAACTCACAGCGGATCCTTCTTGCCTGGCTAACTATCACCCAATTTCCATTACTCCTTTTCTGGTACAAATCCTGGAAAAGCTCACCATCTCTCAGCTTAACCTCCATTCTGATTCTGTTGGCTTTCTCCACGAACATCAGTCTGGATTTAGAGCTGCCAGAAGCACAGAAACTGCTCTCCTGAACCTCTGTGAAGATGTGCTCTCCAACCTTCACTCTGACATTCCCTCAGTCCTCATCCTTCTCGAACTCTCTTCTGCGTTCGATACGGTCAACCATACCATCCTGCTCAAACGTCTCCATGACAACCTGGGTATCACTGATCAGGCTTTGGCCTGGCTGACCTCTTTCCTCTCTGATCGACCCTCCCAGGTCCAACTTGGGTCCTTCCTTTCATATATCTCCTTTTCTACTTGTGGAGTTCCCCAGGAGCCTAACCTCTCACCCTGGCTGTTCAGCCAATACTTGGCAACTCTTGCCCACAGCATTGCCATTTTCTGTTCCAATATCCAGTGCTATGCTGATGATACCCAAATCATTTTCAGACATCCCTCTGCCACCTCCTCTCCTTCTCTCATCTCTGATTGCCTAAATGCCATTCAGGGATGGTGTGCCACCAACAATCTCTGCCTAAATGACAGCAAGACGGAGATCCTCCTCATTGGCACACCTTCACCCTCCTTTCCCTCACTCTCTGGCCGGCCTCCCTTGGCCGTCCTCCTACCCCAACCTGTGAGGCTAAGAACCTCGGGGTCATCTTGGATTCCACGCTTTCCTTCTCTGCCCACATCTCTGATGAATCTAAAAAGTCTAACTTCCTCCTGCATCTCCTCTGAAGTACTCTGCCTTTCCTCTCCTTCCCCCAGAAGCCCACTGTCTCCGTAGCCCTGGTTCTCTCTATTATGGACTGTTGTAACAGCCTCTTTCTAAATCTACCTGCCTCTACCCTCTGCCCTTTACAACTCATCCAGAACAGGACTGCAAGACTTGTCCTTGTCCTCAAACCCTGGGATCGTATCTCTCCAGCCCTGAAATCTCTCCACTGGCTCCCAGTGGATGCAGTGAATACATTCAAAACCTTCTGCATTATCCACAAGGCTTTCTGGAGCCTAGGTCCAAAATACCTTCAGCTATCCTTACGTAAATACCTCCTCTCTCGAGCTCTTCGCTCCTGTACCTCCAACTCCATCAGGGTCAGTCATTTTTCAAAGAAACGAGCTGGGGGTAGATCTGTCTTCGGCTGGGGCCACCCTATGGAACAGCCTTCCTGCCACTCTGAAACTTGAGGAGAACCATCTCTGGTTCCGGAAGCACCTCAAGACCTTCCTCTTTGCTTCTGCCGTCGCCCTTCCTCTCCCCTGCTGATCTTCTCTCTCTCAGCTCCATTCACCTGGCCTACCCTCTGTCTTCTGGGCCCAGGTACCTGCCCACCCTGCCACCCACCTGCACTGCCTCTGGGCATTCCCTTGCACTGGGGTCTGTATCTGTAACCATATAGCCCGCCCTTTTTTCCTGCACTTAACAGGCATACCCTGTCTGCTGCCTTAAACCCAGCACTTGCCACTTGCTGGCTGCGCTACCACTGTTTGTTGCCTTTTATTATTTATTTTATATTATTTCTGTTCTCCTTTGCTCCACACTTTCCAATTCTCCCCTCTCCCATTCACTTTTCCCCTTTCCCTCTCCCATGCACTTGCACGTTCTCAATGTCACTGGGCCTACTAAGATCGTTGTTTTTGTTCTCCCTTTTTCTTCTCCCTTGCCTTGTCGCGCCCTGAAACACTTGTGTACGAGCGCGATACAAATAAAATATCATATCATACCAGGTCGATTTATTGACTTTGGGGTCAGGGTTTACATGATTCCAGTGGTCTGGATACTTCTGCAGACCTGGAATTATAGCAAAAACAGCTCTATGCCCACACTAGTGTGAAGTTCAGGGAGCTGATGCACAGGGTAGTTGACACCCTGGGGTTGAATGCGTCAACTGCCCCTCTTCAGGGGTATGATCTTACTGCCATTTTGGACGAGAGTTCCGCAGTCAAGAACAATATGCCTTTCAACCCAGCCATTGCAGACCCTTTAGCCTCCTTATGGCAGCACCCTTGTACCATTCCCCCTTTGAAAACCAATTTCACAGGGAAGTATAGGCTGGCAAGATTCGATCCTTCTTTCCTCGCCACACATCCTTCCCCGGAAGGGTTGGTTATTTAAGCTGCCACTGTTTCCAGCAGACCTGCGGCATCCACCTCTAATCTGCCTACGGAAAGAGAGGGGAAAAATGTGATGCTTTGGCCAGAAACGTGTTCACTTAAGGTAGCATGGCTGCTGAAAGCCACTAACGTGGCGTGTGGTTTAGCAAAATAATCGTTTGGCTTGTGAAAAGCATTAGAACAGGCTGCTGAGTTCGTCCCTGAGGGTACCATACGGGATATCCGTTTACAGCTGGTGGAGGATGGGAAGGAGGTAGCCAAACAGTTGTTACAGTCGGGCCTGGATGTAGCAGACTGTGTTGGCAGAGCAATGGGGTAGCAGTTGTGATGAGACATCAAGCTTATCTTAAAACTTCTGGCTTGTTCCCAAATGTCCAAGACAGGTTGCTGGACATGCCTTTTTTAAGTTGCATGCTTTTCAGGCAGAAAACAGACAAATCTTTGGAGAAATTCAAGGAGTCAAAATTGACTACTAAATCTTTGGGCCTAGCAGCGCAGCTGGCCAAACCTGCCTTCAGCTTTGCCTCCAGGGGCAGAGGCTGTAAACGTTATGTGCCCTATGGCAGGAAGGCACAGCTCCCGCAAGCCAGGCGACGGCAGAGGCTTTTCTCGTGTCCCAGAATGGGCAGTAGGGCCTCTAGAGGCCAACCAGCAGCAGCAGGGTTACCCGTGCCCTCTAAGCCGCTTTGAATTTCCCCTCCCACAATGCACCGGTTGGTGGACGGTGGACAGGGCATTGTCACCAGTGGCAGGAAATAACTTCTGACGCCTGAGCCCTGCAGTTGATTCGGTGGGGTTATTGTCTGCCTTTCCTGAAGAGGCCTCCAGACAGACCTCCACCTCCCCCAATCCAACCGGACAGGAGCTCCAGGAAGAACCGAGAGCCTTGATGTCGAAGGGTGCTGTGGCTGGTGTGGATAGACCTACAGGAAACTTATTTCCATGTGCCAATACACCAAAAGCACAGGAAGTTCCTATGATTCCTCATTGGCAACAAGCACTATCAGTTTAAAGTGATTGACCTCTGCGCCAAGGGTCTTCACCAAGCTCATGGCAGTAATTGAGGTTCACCTCAGGAGATTCCGGGGTCCATGTATTTCCGTACCTGGACGACTAGCTGATCCGAGGGAAGTTGGCAGGGGAAGTCTTGTCTCATCTGGAAGACACCTGCCTACTACTTCACAGGCTGGGCTTCTCTCTTAACTTCAAGTCCCATCTGATGCCAGTCCAGTGGCTTCAGTTCGTCGGAGCAGTCCTAGACACCAGAGTAGGGAAGGGTTTTCCTTCCAAGGAGAGAGTCAGCAATTTTGCCCAGATGGTGCAGTTGTTTCAGAACCACGCCACTCTTCCAGCAGCTTCCTTCCTCTGCCTATTTTCTCTCATGGCCTCCTGTATTTTTCTAGTGCCAGAGGCCAGTCTGCGTATGCGATCACCCAATGGGTCCTGAGGGACCAGTGGTCTCAGTACCTGGGAGCACTTGCGGATCGCCTTTCGGTGTCCAGCCAGGTAGTCTGCAAACTCGGCTGGTGGAACATGCACAGCAATCTGTTGGCGAGAGAACCCTTCTGGCCTCCTTGACCCCAGGCCTGAGTGGTCCCGGATGCATCCCTGAAAGAGTTGAGTTGCCCACTGCAAGGAATTGCAGCTGAGCGATCTCTGGTCTTTATCAGAAGCCAAGTGTCATATCAACAGGCTGGAGTTGCGGGCCATCTGGTTATCCCCGAGGGCCTTTACCCCGTCTCTCAGAAGGAAGCATGTTCTCATCCTAACATACAACACGGTGGCCATGCATTACCTCAACAAGCAGGGTGGCGTGCGCTCTCGCACACGCTGCACATTGGAAATTCAGCTGTGGTTCTGGTTGAGAGAGAACCAAATCTCGGTCTCAGCATTCCATCTGGTGGGGACAGAGAACACCTTGGCTGATGCTCTGAGCAGGCAGAGCATGGTCTTACATGAGTGGGAAGTGTCTGGAAGTCCTAGAGGAGTTCTTCACTCTTGGGGGAACCCTGCAGTGGATCTGTTTGCCACAGAGTCTTAACAGGAAGTGCAAACATTTTTGCTTGAGGGAATTCCCAGCGGACGGGTTTACTAGGGGACACGTTTCTGGTGGATTGGACCTTCCCTCGCCATTACACCTTTCTTCCGATTCCCGTCATTCCTTGGGTTCTCAGTAGGTTGAAGAGATTTTGAGGATGATCCTGATCGCCCCGGATTGGGCGTGGAGAATATGGTACTCCAATCTCCTAGATCTGACCATCTGTCTGCCTCAACGGTTGCCCCTGCGCCCGGATCTCCTCACCCAGTCGGAGGGCCGGGTGCTCCTACAACCTACATGCATGGCTCTTGCGAGGATGAGGTATTATGACTGGGACCTCTCAGAGGAGGTACTTGAGGGATAGCTGGCTGCAGGCAGACCTTCTACGAGATCTCTTTGTGCGTGCAGGTGGAGAAGATTTGAGGCGTGGTGCAAGGAACGCGAGACTGACTCTATCTCTTGCCCCACCACCACAGTGATGGAGTTCCTTCTGACACTAGCCTCTTCAGGTTGCTACAGTGAAAGAGTATTTGGTGGCCCTGTCTGTGTTCAAGAGATCCCCATACCAAGGATAATTTTTCACCATTCCGGTCATGGCCCAGTTTCTAAGGGCCTTCTCAACAAGTTTCCGCCAACCCCCTTTGTTGTCCTAAATTGGGATCTTAATCTGGTTTTGACCTTTTGACTGCGGCTCCATTTGAGCCTATGAATTCATGTTCTTTGTGGCTGTTGTCCCTTAAAACTGCCTTTTTGGTCGTAATCACATCTGCCAGGAGGGTTAGCGAACTGCAAGCCTTGTGCTGCATACCTCCATTCCTGAAGTTCTTTCATGAGAAAGTCTCTCTTGGTCAGGCCCGGATTCCTTCCTAAGGGGGTTTCAGAACTTCATCTGTCCCAGTCTATTGGCTTACCTGTCTTTTACCCTCCTCTGCATCCCTCGAAGGAGTAAGAGCATTTCCACTGCCTGATCCCAAGAGAGCATTAAGTTTCTATGTATTTCGTAGGTCTGAGTTTAGGAAATCAGACCAGTTGTTTGGAGCCCGTTCCCTGACTAGAAAAGGCCTTCCTGTCACTAAACAAGCCCTGTCACGGTGGATCATCCTGTGCATATCTGAGTGTTACCAATCGGCAGGCAAGGAGCTTCCAGCGGGCATCAGCGGTCACTCGACCAGAGAGGTCTCAGTCTCTACGGCCATCCAGAGAGGGGTCCCTGTTAGGCATATTTGCTGGGTGCCCACCTGGTCATCCTTACATACCTTCACCAACCACTATGCCTTGGACGTTACACAGGGCGCTGATGTGAATTTCGGTAGGGCGGTTCTACAGAATTTACAGATTTAAATCTTTCTGCCCTCCTCCATTATCCTAACTGCTTGGGGAGTTTATCATGTTGAGGAATCTGTGGGAGAAAAGCAATCCATTGAAGGAGAAATTACCTTACCGTAAGGTTCTTTCTATGCGTTCTTCTCCCGCAGATTCCTCATCGACACTCCCATCCATCACTGCACAGAAATGTATATGGGTTGTGGCTTCTGTCCAAACGAGAAGGCATCTGGTTATGGCTTTGGGTTGACCGTTTCTGTTAAAAAAAAAAAAAAAAGGTTTATTCTTCACACATTGTTGGGGTGTACCCTTGTTAATGTTTTAATGGCTTGTTATACTACTCCTGTGGTTTTCTTCTGCAGCGTTCAATTGCAAGGGGAAAAATGTACAGGAACTAAGTAGTGGGGCGTAGTGATGTGGTATATATAAGGCACCTGACGTCACATCCGGAACCGATGATCAATAGCCAGACAAGATGTTGAAAGGTTTTCGAAACAGCGAAGCTGGAGATGAATATCTATCATGATAGGAATCTGCGAGAGAAGAATCCATGGAGAGAACATTACGGTAAGGTAATTTCTCCTTTTGTGTCAGTCATTCATGGACCAATATTCTTATTGTCTGGTTTTAGAACTTTGGTTGTGCCTACGAAGAATATATAACTTTCATTGTTGGGATGCCAAATTATCCCTGCAGCAATAATGTGGGATCCCGTTTCCAGGAGAGTAGAAAGCAAAATGTCAGTTTGTGGAGGGATCCAAACATCTTAGCATCAACCCTGGCTTTAGATAGCAGACCCCCATTTTTTAGAGCCCCCAAGCAGTTTGTTCATAGGCATATGTGAAGGATTGCAGCAGTAAGTGTGTGGCTCCACCATGCCAATTTTACTGCATGCATCACGGGCTTTGGCACCACTGGTCTAGGTGGTGCAGATGTGGTTGAACAGCCCCATTACTTTGAGTAAGGATCTCATTGAGTCTCTGCCAGGCTTGTCTGAGCAGTGTAGAGCCACAGAAGGTCAAGGAAAGGCAGAGTGAAGCCCTGTGGGCCAATTACTGCATTTTGCACAAGCACAAACTCTGACAACTTAGCATGTCCAAAATATCTCTGTATGCTCAAAATGCATTTGCATACCATAATTTCTTCATTAAGCAGACCCCTGGTATCATCATAAATGAAGGGGCCGTTGATGCAGAAGGAGTTTGCCAATGAGAATCCTTGCATCACATCGAGGAAGAGAGTAGAGGAATTATTGAATGCTCAAGAGCTGGTGGATCAGGGAGTGACTTGCAGCCCTTCACTTCGGAAAGAGCATTTCTGTGACTGTGATCTTTATTGCTCTAAGCAGAGGGAGTATTTCATTGATTATCTGCTATAGGAGGATAACATTACTGGACTACTGCAGGAACAGTGTTGCTTTTTGTGTGGGCTTCCAGTGGCAGGGGAGCACTACATTAGGGCTCGAGAGTGTGCTCAGGTGGTGGGATTTAGATTAGGATGTTTTGATGAAGTAGTATTCACCTTAACTAAAACTTGTTTCAGAAAGTGGTTGTTCACCCAAGTCAAGATGGAGAAGTCCAAGTGGTCAGTGAGATGAGGTAGGTAATTTGAAACTCTGACAAAGGTTCTAAACTGCCTTTCATCAGATGATCTTTAGGGAGCAGTACCATTCCTTAAGTAGGCCCATTAAAAAGCCTAAAAAAAAACAGAAATCTGAAATTGAACAAAATGTGAAGTCATCCTTTGTAAGAAAGGATCCAATTTGCATGATGGGACAGTAACATTTTGTAGCTAGGCGACTGAGAAGTATAAGTCGGTTACAGTTCTTGTACCTATTGAAGTAGCATAGGAAGTAATTGCGCAGTTCTACTCTGGTGACAGGCTGAATGCAGTAAATATGAGGTGCCTGACCAGAGTATTTAATAAAGTGTTTTGTAGTTCTGTGCGCACACTCCACTATAAAGAAAGGATTCTGTGCATTGTGTCCCAGTGCACGTGCACCCCTCCATGAGGCCCGGCACGCTCCCATCTGAGCAGGAGCTGAAAAAGAGTGCGAGTAGAAGGCCTCAGACTCTGTATGAGTTTGAGATCCTGATTGCATTCAGTTTGTTACTGCGCTTGAGGAACCAGGCTGTCCAGATCTCTGCAGCGGGTGTCTGAGCTCACATGCACGAAACACTGTCCGCTCTCATGTGAATATGAGACTGCACGCAGCATCTAGAACAGAGAGCCCACGTCGAGCGGATTAGCGGAAGCCAAGTTTTGGTCCTGCATCACCATGCAGCAGCAAAGAGGTTGCTGTGACCAAAATCATTTAAAGGAGAAAGAAGATAAACAATTGGTCCTTCACTATAAAAAAAAGAGACAGAAGTCATTTTAACAGAAGAAGAAGAAACATTAGGAAAATGAATGTTTGTATACACATAGAAGAGCATTCAAAGGTTAGAAAGAAAGCTACAAGAGAAGGAAAAAGATGAGAAAAAACTCTCAGTGAGAATAACCTCAACATGTAAATAGTTAGATTAGGATTAGTAGAAAAGTACAGTTGGGGTTTAGGGATGTAGAGCGGCGCAGAAAAAAAGATGCGGGTAAGAACTCTGAGGTTGTAGACTTGGATGAGCACTGATTCAGCACGGATGCTGAGTTTAAAAGCAGTCAAAATAGCAGTAATTAAGGACTGCTAATTCTTTGACCTCTTGGCATTCAGCAGGGGTTTCCCTGGTATGTTTAGATCTAGGGAATGGGGAAAAAAGATTTTGAGCACCTCCCATCTCTTTTTAGGTCTCCATTTCCAGAAGACTGCAAGATGTTTGTTATTGTGCCCCATTCCCCTTTCTCTTAGGGCAAAAGGTGCGCCATCTGAAAATTCTAGGGCTGTGCCTTTGATGCTTTTGAGGGTCTGCAGGATTTTCTTGGAACCAGACGCGTGTCCTGACTATTTTGAATGGGCAATTACCCATTGCATCCTCTGAGGAGTTTTCCTTTTATATGGCCTTTTTATGGAGAGCTTGACAATCTTCAAGCATTTCAGTGCTCAGCAGTACTAATCAGCAGTCCATCTTGTATCCTCGCCGCTACGAGGTGAGTGTCCCACTTCGTGCTCTCTGTGTCTCAATTTTCACCACTTTCTGCTGTTTTTATGCCACTTTCCCCCCTTCGTCCTGTTTTTGTCATCTTTCCAGGCCTCTTGCTCCATTTTCGTCACTTTCTGCTGTTTTTCTGCCCCTTTCTCTCCTTTTTAAAAAAAAATATTTATTTATATTGTGCCGCAGCCCGCAGGGATTGGGCGCGGGAAAAAAACACACAGACAAAATGAAAGAGGGGACAACCAGTAAGGTAAGATCAGTGGGAGGGCACTGAGTGGAGATACCTGAATTATTCAAACAACCAGGTCTTCAGTTGGTTCTTAAACACTGAAAGACGTGACTTAAGATAAAGGCTCAGGGGAAGTGCATTCTATGCTACGGTTGTGCAGACAGCAAAAGAGCATCCGAGACCCTTAGATTTTTTAGATCTAGGTACTGTTAGGTATCCTTGGGTCCTGGAGCAGAGATGTCTAGAAGCAGTGTAGGGAGTTAGGCATTTTATCAGATAGGCGGGAGCATTCCCGAACGTACATCTGTGGGCTATAGAGAAAGTCTTGAAATTTACTCTGGCGGATACAGATAGCTAGTGTAGGTCTATTCTCGCTTGAGAAATGTGATCTCTTCTCGGGAGGTCTTGTATAATCTGAACCGCCTCATTCTGAATAGTCTGAAGTTTAGATATGCAGTGTTTGTTAGCACCTAACAAAAGGGCATTGCAGTAATCCAGCCGAGGGGTGATAATAGCTCGAACCAAGATTTCATGTTTTTTCTGGGACAAAAAGGGCTTGGCTTGCCTCAGAACTCTAATATGATATTGGGAACTACTGACCACTCCATCCACATGAGCTTTCAGTTAAGGGAGGCTTCCAAGTAAATGCCCAAAGTTTTGACATTGTCACGGATGCCTGTGCTAATACACTCTACGTCATTGTCCTTATAATCCAGGCTGAGTTTTGTTCTAGCTAGTTGAGATCCAAAAATGATAAAGCTCCATCTTGGAAGGATTACGACAAAGCCAATTACTGGACATCCAGTCCTTTATCAGGCTGTAGATGGAATTCAACCTAGAAGTGTCGGTCTTATGGTCACCACTCAGCTTCATTGCGAGCTGAATGTCATCCGGATAGTTGACAAAGTAGACATCACGAGAGGTGAGTATGTCGAAAAAGGTTTCATATATACGTTAAAGAGGCCAGGTAACAAACAATCACCTTGTGGGACTCCATACATTATGTTGCTCACGTCTGAGGAGGCATTGCCCCAGCAAACCAGTCATTGTCTGCTACTCAGGAAAGAGTGAATCCATTGCACGACTTCATCTGAAAACTTCCCAGTGGTGTATCGGCGTCCAGTAAGCGTTTGTGATCTAACAAGTCAAACACGACAGATACGTCCAAAAGAATGTGAAATGTCATCTTTCCAGGCCTCTGGTTCAATTTTTGCCACTTTCTGCCATTTTTCTGCCTCTTTCTTCCTCTACTGTACCTGGCTCTCTTAGGCAACCTCTGCCCTGCCCTCTTTCCTGCCTCCTTCCGCCTCCCCTGTTTGAGTCCCCCTCAAAAGGCTTCTTAAGTGTCCGCCAGGGCAGCCTGTTGGCTAAGGGCCCCAGGGCAAAGGGCAGCTCCAGACCATTTTAGCCTGTGGAACCTGCAGCTGTCAACCAGCAGAGACTGACAAGGTAGGCAGGGTCTGGAGGGGAACAGCAATTACTGCTCCCCTTTAGACTGTCCGACCCATCTTATTACCCCATTACCATATTATCTAAAAGCTTGTAGTTTGTTTCACATACGTTTATCAGTCATATCCTACGCCTAAGCTAACTGTGTCACTTAACCATATCTCACATCTGGGTAGACTGTTAGCCAGCCATGTCTTGCATCTAGGTAGATTGTGTTAGTCAGCCATATCTCACATTCAGACAGATCGGGTCAGGTAGCAACATATCAAATTGTCCACTGTTGTATTCACAGCAAAGGCACTTACCCTCCGCCCTGATATCCCAAACCTTGTAGTTACTGTCTGCACTGTTCTACCCCCATCAAAACATTTCTCCCTTTATCCAGGTGTCCCAAATCTAGGTGCTACTGCATTTTACTGACTAATGCTGTATCCCCATTTAGGCGTCTCTCCCTCTATCCAGGTGTCCCAATCGAGGTGCTACTGCATTTTGCTGTCTACTGTTGTATCCCCATTTAGGCGTATCTCCCTCCATCCTGGTGCACAAATCTAGGTGCTACTGCATTTTACTGTCTACTGTTGTATCCCCATTTGGGCATTTCTTCCGCTATCCAGATGTTCCAAATCTAGGTGCTACTAGGTTTTACTGTCTACTGTGGTACAGGCGCCCCTCCACACTCTATCCAAGTGTCCCGAAACCAGCTCACACATCTACTGTTATACCCAGTTGGAGGTGCCCCCCTCTACTCAGTCACATAATCCAATGCGTTTGCAGAGGCACACAGTGACAGACTATTGTCCTCCCCTCACCCCCTGCCGCCCACTTCCCCTACAGGCCCCACTGCTCAGAATTTCGTTCCAGAGAGACCGCGAATATCAAGACCAAACATCGCATTGGACCAAGAAAAAGAACATTGCAGTCCAACTCCATCCAAGCACATGGTATTTTTATTTTTAAATATTTTTATTGGCATTTTGCGTTACATAAGGTTGGTGAGGATCATGCAGCGATGCCAGTTTTTGATGATAACCGTCAAACAAACAAAACAAAACAGGTCAAGCGGTTTTCAACTACGTCCGGGGTGCATTTCTTGCCCCTTTCTCGAGGCATCCCCCCCAGTTCTCATATAGTAGGGGTGGGCAGTTTGCCGCATGGGCATGGGGGGGCACACTCCATGGGGGTCTGTCGTCGTATGGGTGAAACATGTCCCACACCAGTGCTTTCCAAGCAACCCATTTGTCGTTGCCATCCAACCCTGATCTATTGACCGCCTCCATCCATACCTTAGTTTCAGCCTCTGCCCATCTCTCGAATTCCCTGTGCCAGTGTTGGTATTGTGGCCCCCCGACCCTCTTCAATGACATGGCGATGGTTCTCTTGGCTAGGATGCATGCGAGGTCCATGAATCTGAGCACATGTTCATGTTTGCTGATCCTGGGGTAAGTTCCAAGCAGGCACTCCTCTGGTGACCACTCGTACCTGACAACACCGACTGTCCTGCAGGCTTGTTCTATCCGTGACCAGAAATCCCTCACCCGCTCACAGCCCCAGAACATGTGTATCATTTTAGCTTCCTCCCTTCCACACTATGGGCATCGCGAGCTAGCGTTCTTATTGAAGGTGGCTATCCTGTGTGGGGTCATGCAAGTGCGGTACAACACATTTAGCTGTATCAATTTGAAACAGTGGTTTCGTGACACTGCTTTGGGGTAGCTCAGTGCGCTCTCCCAGTCCTGTTGCATTAGTGTCGTACCCAAGTCTTCCTCCCATTGTTCTTTTAGCGCTGCGCTCTTAGGGTTGGGTGTGTCTATGAGCATGCTATATAGTCTTGAGACTGGGCGCCAGCCATCGCTAAGGTTGTACATCAGAATGAGGATTGGTTCAGCTTGCGGCTCATCCGGCCAGCCCTCCCAGCGATCTCTGGCCACCTTTTGAACCCGTTGGTACCAGAGGAACTGCCCTCTGGGAACCCCCTACCGTTCCTGTATTGAGCTGAACTCCCTGAAGGCCCCCTCGTCATACATGTCTCCCCACGTGTATATCCCATTCCCCTCCCATCTTCGCAGCACCACCAAGTCTGTGCTGTCCTGGCATACGCCTGCCGCTATTGGTATTTCTGGGGAGTAAGGGTGCGTGACCTTTAGTAAAGCTTGTGCCCTCTTCCATATTTTCCACCCCAGTGTTACCACCATTGGAGTGTGCTCCGCCGCCCCAAGAGTTACCCAGAGTGCTTCTTTCAGTGTGGAGGGTGCCACTAACTGTTGTAGCAAGATAGTCTCGGAGGTGAGGTGGGGTTATCGGACAGCCATTTAACCACGTGGCTAAGTTGGGCTGCCAGGTAGTACTTTTCCAGATTTAGCAGTTTCATGCCTCCCTGGTCAGATGGCAGGTATAGTGCTTTTAGTGAGAGTCTGTGGCGAGCAGCGCCCCATAGGAACCCCTGGATCAGCTTCTCCAGTATGCGAAAGAAGGAAGCTTTGATATAATAATGCACATTGTTAAAGAAGTATAAGAATCTCGGGAGGATGATCATCTTGGTGATAGCTACTCTGCTTAGTAGAGATAACGGTAGCTTGGCCCAGAACTTCATGGAGTTCCTCATGCCATGCAACACTCTAGCCGTGTTATGTTCGTGTAGTTTTTCAGGCGTGTGTTTGATGTTGACCCCCAGGTACTTAAACAAGTCCGTTTCCCATCTGAGGCCAACCGCAGGCAGCATGCTGGAGTCTCTCCCTCTCAGTCCGGCTATTGGGAATATGCAGGATTTGCATCTGCTAAAGCTGATTCCAGGTACCTTGGCATAGTTGTCCAGTATGTCTAGGATAACTGGGACGTTTAGATGTGGGTCCCTGACATATAAAAGCACGTCATCCGCGTAGAGTGACAGTAGGCGCCGCGCTCCCCCAACCCAGATACCTGCGTCTAGGTACTGTTTCCTAAGGTATATCGCTATTGGTTCGAGGCCCAGGACGTACAGAATTGGGGAAAGCGGGCAGCCTTGCCTAGTCCCCCTCTTTATGTCCCAGATTGCAGACACCAACCTCCCTGTTTTTACCCTGGCCTTGGGATTGGTATAGAGGATGCGAACCCATTGAATAAAGACCTCCCCAAATCCAAACTCCCTGTGTGCCACCAGCAACCACTCCCAGAAGATTGAATCAAACGTTTTGATAGCGTCCAAGGAGAGTATCGCGTATTCCTTTTGGGATCCCTCGGTCTGCGCCAGAATGTGTTGTAGTCTGCGCAGGTTTAAAGCAGTGCTCCGTCCAGGTATGAAGCCTGTTTGATCGCTGTGTACTATGTCCCCAATTATTCTATTCAGGCGTTTGGCAAGGATTGTGGTGAGGATTTCGACGTCATAGGGCGATAGGAGTCGCAGATTTCCGTTGGTTTCCCAGGCTTCGGTATCGGGACAATTAATGTTTCCCTCATAGACCCCGGTAGTACCCCATTGGTGAATGCTTCTCGATAGACCTCAAGTAGTACCGGTGTGATGATAGAGTCATATGTTTTGTAGAACTCCGGGGGGAGTCCGTCGCTACCCGGTGTTTTGCCGGAGGCGAGGGACCCGATTGCCTCACTAATATCTTCACCCGTTATTTCAGCGTCTAGGGCCTCTCTATGTGTTACCTCTATTTTGGGAAGGCCTATTTCTTCCAATGTGTCTAATATATCTGAGTGTGCCACTTGATGGTCGTGGCTGTATAAGTGGGAGTAGAAATCCCGGAATGTATTGTTTATATCTTGTTGTGTTTTATGTGGTGTGCCTGTTTCGTCCTTAATGTCGGTTATTTGGTGTCGTGGGTGTTCCCTTCTACATAACCATGCTAGCAGCCTGCTTGTTCTGTCACCCTCAGCGTGCGATTTGGCTGTTTTCACTGTGTAGTCAAATTTGGAGAGCCTACCCCATGCTTCTAAGCAATTTCCTCACAGCAATGCTAGTTCTTCCTCCTCCCCCTGTGTCCTTTTGGTGTTGGCTTCCTTGTGTTTTATTTCCTCTTCTGTTTTTTCCAGTTCAGCCCTTAATGTTTTCTGTATGCCGCCTGCTCCCGTGATGGCCTCCCGTCTGACAACCACTTTCATTGCTTCCCATACTGTACCCCACTGTTCAATACTGCCCACGTTTATTTCCATGTACTCTTCCAGTTTGTCCCGTAACCCCTCCACAAAAAAAGCCTGGTCTGTCAGGGCATCTGGTGACATGCGCCAATGTGGTATGGGTGATCTGGGGCCCCTCACTTTCCCCATCACCTGCAGCGGGGAGTGTTCCGATATTTACCTGCCCAAGTATTGAGCCGAGTCCATTTGTGGCTGGTAATGTTTGGGTACAAATAGTCTATTCTGGTGCGCAGGGCTTGGGGGGCGGAGAAGTACGAGTACTCTCTGTCCATTGGGTGGAGTTCTCGCCACACGTCGACCAGGTCCAAAGTTTCTATCAGCGCGTTTAGCACGCCGGTCGCCGCGTTATTCCTGGTTACTGGTGATTTGGATCTGTCCAGTTCCCAGTCCCTAACGCAGTTAAAATCGCCCCCCACCCCGCCAGATGCAAAGGCTGTCTTGGCAGCTGGCTAGTTTGGCTCCCAGTGTGTCCAAGTGTTTTGGAATTCTGTAGTTGGGGAAATATGAGTTTATTATGCTGACTTCGGTCTGTTCAATCCAGCCCCTCACTACCAGATAACGTCCCTCCTGGTCTGCCTCCCAGCTCGATACTTTGAATGGGACCATTGGGCTAATCCAGATGAGCACTCCCCGGGCATATTTGGAAAAGGGGGCCCCGTAACACTGCCCATCCCAGTGATCTCTCAGCACCCCCAGGGTTTGTTGCATCAGGTGGGTCTCCTGAATCAGAGCAATGGACACCCTCTTCCTATTAAGGAAAGACTTAATTCTCTTTCTGCGTATGTAGGTGCCCAAACCCCAGACATTCTGCATTAGGATTCTAATGTCGTTGGCCATTTCGGTGTGTGCGTCCCCGCTGGTTGGCTCCGGGGTTGTCCAGCCACTGATCTCGCCCCAGCTGACGGGCTGGTCCACCGCTCCAGCTGAGACTTCCCCCCCACCCAAAAACATTCAACAGCACACCCGTTGTTCATGTTACATGTCCCATTTTGCTTGTATGTTCCAAACAAACTTGTAACCATACCAGAATTAGGTAACTGCGCTCAGCAGCCACCTTGTGTCTGTGGCGCTCGAGCGCCCCCGCAACTGACAGGCCCCCCAGGGCCAAGGCGTGCGGGCTGTGATGTGTCAGCAACCGGTCGACACTGAACGGTTCGTGGGGTGTGTACTTTCGCCCTGTCTGAGGCTCCCGCCTCGCTCCTGCCTCATGACAAACTGTGGCAATCTTCTTGGTTCTTTACTTGCGCCCATGAGAGCTTCCTTTGTTGCATCCCACCCCCCTCCCCATGGATGTTTCTCATGTGACCGCTTCCCGGCCATCATCCAGGTTGTTGTGCTCTAGTCACATATTGGCCACATCCGGCGTTTCTAGAAAAACGGTGCGCCCTTTTTAGAGGACCTTGGGCTGGGACGGATACATCAGCATGTATTTGAGGTTCAAGTTTCTGAGTTTCAGCTGGGTTTCAGCTTGAATGGTACGAAAGAGTTCCGGGCCCTCTGCACCTCTGGGGTGTAGTCCGGGTATATGGCTATGTTGGCGTTGTCCCGGTGGATCACTCCTCCTTCTCTAGAGAATTTCAGAATTGTTTCCCTGTCGCGAAAGTTCAGTATTGTAGCTGGGTCGAGGATGTGAGTCCATGGGCGGCCTTTTTTACAATGATCTGTGGGCCCGTTCCACCGTGAACCCCTGCGATAGTTCCCAGGCTCCAATCTCCTGGAGTATCATGTTTTCAACGAAGACTGTTAGGTTTGGACCCTTCCATTCCCTCTGGGACCCCCAATACGCGTATATTGTTGCGTCGGGCATGCCCTTGCGCATCTTCTGCTCGGGCTTCCAGCATTGCGTTCTTCCTTCTGAGCTCCGTCAGTCGCCTCCCCAGGTCGCTAGTGGTTTCTGCTGTCTCCTTCAGGGTCATTTCGGCCATTGTGACTCTTTCCGTGACGTTTCTCATGTCTTGTCTCATCAGTTGTACATCCGACTTGACCTCCTCGATCTTTGTGTAAATGAAAGTGCATAGGGCTGCGATTGCTTCGAGCACCTGGTTATCCTTGCTGGCAGAGCCCTCTACAGGCTGTGCCGCCTGTGTTTCTGGGGGGGTTTGTAGTTGCCCCTTTTGTCTGGCGACGTTAAAGGAGTCCATGATCGTTGCGTCCTTTTTCTGTTTCATGGAAGGCATGCCCCCAGTGGTGGTTGGGATTGCATGGGGTATTGTTTCTTCTATGCCGGCGTGCCCTTTGCCGTTTATGCAGTGGTGTATCGCTCGTGGGGAGGTTCTCGGGTTGGTTCTGTCTGGTGGTTTCCCTCATCGCAGTTTTTGTGTCTTGGGTTTCAAATTTTCTACTGGCCGCACAGGCGGCAAGGGTGCGGCAATATTATTTAATGCCCTGGCGCTGTGTTGATGATGCTGTGTTGTCTACTGCCGCGCAGGCCGTGGGCCTCTCTATTCAGCTAATGCAGTGCTCTGATTCTGCCCTGCACTGCCCGTGTTGTGTTGTCGCCTCCACGTGGGGTTTTGCAGATCAGCCCCGCCGTGTGCCCACTCAGGATCGTGGCCATGCACCTGGCAGGTATCGCTTTGTGTCAGGCGCCCCCTGATGGGTTCCGTCGCTGTCGAGTGCTGGTGACCGTCTCCAGATCTAGATATGATATTCTCCTTAGGGGGCAGGGGACCGTGCCGCCAGCCACAGGCACCGTAGCAGGTCCAGAGCACTCCGCGTAATTTGTGTGCCGCAGACCCTCGTGTGTGGGGGTCCATCAGAGTGTTGTGTCGCACGCCACTCCTTGTCACGGCGTGCTCTGTTCTGGTTCACAGCTCACACAGCCCTCCGTGGTTTGTGGAGGTTGTGGTCTATTGCCCCAGGATCTGAGCTTTGGTGCCCTCAGTTAGGCACAGGATGAGTTGCCCCCTATGTGATATGGCAGGCAGTGGTCTCCAGCACCCTGCCCAGTGCCTTGTGGTCTCGGGGATGGTGTCCCAGCTCTGGGTTATCCGTTGTTGCGTGTCTCCGCCCACGGTATAGCCAGCATTCCCCCGCGATCTGTGGGGGACCGCAGGTGGTTGTGTCCTGGTTTCACAGGGCCCCAGCCCCCGTGCTCGCAGTATGTTTAGCTTTGTGTTCTCTGGGAGCGCAGGTGCGCCACGTATCTTTCGTTCCTCGCTATGTTTCCCTGTACACATGTGCGGGGGGTGCCAGTTCCTCCCCAGCCTGCACCGGCCGATCCTTGATCAGGGCGGGTCGCTCCGTCTCCGCCCGCCACCAGCGGGCCGCGCTGCTGTGCTTCAGGGCAGCGGGCGCGTGTCATGGGCAGCCCAGGCCGCCCGCAGCAGGAGACGGCCCACCTCCGAGCGTTAGTCTGCAGTCCGGCCTTAGCCCACGAGGGAGTCCAGGCGGCCACAACAGCAGGTCTCCATGTACCCCGGCGTCTTCCTCAGCACCTTCTCAGTGTGCCGGAGCACACAGCGCCGGCGAGCTTGCTCGGAGCCGTGCGTCCCAGCCGCTCCTCCCCCTCACTGCCAAGCCGATGTCGCGTCGGTTGGGGAAATGCCTATTATGTCCGCTGGTGTGGGCAAATACACACGGTTGTGTCTTTTGATTGAAGAACGCAGGATCTTTCCAGGATCTGGACAGGAGCCGCGGGTGAAAGCGTCCTCACGGCATGAGCTCAGGCCACACCCCCCAAGCACATGGTATATACCTTATATGACGTCTGTGGAAACAGGCCCCAGGCACAGCCACCCATCCATGCACCCTAGAATACAGCTTTGGCTATGCTATTCCAGTCTATTCCGGTCTAGCAGCTCACATAGCCGTCCACACTGAAACCCCTGACATACCTCAACACCTCTGCCATTAGTATACACCGACAACCTACGAAAAGTAATTTGTCTAGCTGGGCACACATTGAATCTTCAGCACTAACACTCTATGCTAAACCACCAACAGCACCCACCCACGTTCCTGAACTCCTGGTTGCTTACTGGAGCCTAGCCAGCCCACCTAAGTCCTCTTATAACCTCCTACACAAGGACTGCGGTCACTGAGGATGTTCCAACCACAAAGCGTATTGAGGCCATACAAATGGGGAAAGGGCGCTATATAAATGACGATTAAAAAACCGGAAGTGTCCAGGCTGTAAGAAACTTCTGCTTGGTGGTGTGTTGTAGCTGTGGCTCCCTGCATATTGCTAGTGTTGAGAATCGTGCCTATACCTTCATGTCTCGGGAGGATAGCTCAGGGGCAACGTGCTCGCCTTGGAAGCAAGACCACACGGAGCAACACAGGTTCGATCGCCGGGTCCGCGCTTAGAAACCTCTGGGTATTAAGCGCGTTATAAATAACTTATCATATAATTTCCAATGTGGTATCACAGTTTATGAATAAAAGATAATTGTGGTGCAGAGTTGAGGCTATTTACATCGTACAGCCAGGGGACGAAGATTAAAAAAATAAAATAAGTGGAAGGATTTTTTTCAACTGCCCTGCCCCCTTCTATCTAACCCAAACTCTGCTGCCCCACCTGGCACCCTCCTCCCTCCATCCCCCTTCAAACCCCATTGCTGGATCCTTCCTTTCCTCCAATCCTACTATCAAGACTGAACTGAAGCACTATCAAAACACAATGGAAGGAAATGCGTGTAAAGAAAGCGCCATTCTTTTGTTATTGTCCCCCAAAACATTCAGATTCATAGAGCCAATCGCTTCTAATCACCCAGTCGTAGCGACTAAAATGTGTTGTTGCTTTCTAGTAAATGCACAAATAGTTCTCGTAAAGGTTCCTTTTTAAAGCTTTTCATACGTTGGCAGGGCAATCTCTTGGCAGTGTCCAACTATGACATAAGGCAGTTCTTTAATGAGGAGTGCTTTTAGGCTCTGTTATTGTCATGTATAAAGGGGCTTTAGTATGGCCCACATATGTGTTAAACCCCAACCAAACACTCCTTGTTAGTCTAAGTTAGCCTTTTGTTTGAATCAATCACACCGCAATCACACCTAGCCTCTTGCCCGTCTGTGGTGGGGGGGGGAGGACAGGCCGCTCGTCTAGATAAGGGCGGCCCCCCACTGTGATAAATGAGGGATACAGAGACAGGGTACACTTGGTAAGGTCCCCGTGCTTACTGACTTGTGCAGCACGGGCAGCCTCTTTTATTCACTCTTGACATGTGTTAGGCAAGATCGTATGCAGTACCCTTTGGGAGACTACAGCAACCTTGACCTCCTGGCAATAGGAACACAACCTTTGGTATAAGTCTGTGCTTCACAGGTTGGTAGTGTGGCTGAGCAGCCAGGCTTATCTTAAGAGGGGTCAATGTGAGCAGTAGGGCTTTTACACAGAGATTCACAGTGACAAGTATTCAAACAAAAACTTGATTAAACAATTATTAATTTATTTAACAGTCAGTTCAATAAGCCTTCTTCAGAAGGGAGCAGTATATAAGCAACACACACATACACTTCAAAATACACACTCTTAGTTTCTCTAAATCGGGAAGTACCCATTTGGGATGGCACACAGGAGGTTCCTACACCCTGGGGTGACTTAAATAACTAGGACACTGTGGACATTAATATATCACTGGTACATTAGGACATTAATATATCACTGGTACATTTAGAACAATACTGAGTTTGGTGTCAAAGAAAAGGGTTTGAGAATAAAAACAAAGTTTACACAAATATTCTGAAGCAGGTAAGTACTTTTTAACCCTCCACTGCAAAGTAAATTAACCCTTTCCTGGAGAAAAGGTAAAACACAAAGTCAGAGGTAAGAAGAGTCTTTCAGGGAGCCAGGCCAGCCAATGTCAGTTGAACACAAGTCTAGGTGAGATGAAGCACTTCTTGCAGGTAAGTAAAGGTCTTGCACAATGTTTTAGAAGTCTTTGTAGAAAAAATAGAATCACTGTAGGGCCACAAGCTGGGTGGCTTGTGAAGAGCAAAGCTGCAAGCAACTCGGCAACTCTGCAAAAGCAACCAAGACAAGTCTCAACTGAGAACAAATAAGGCTACACAACAAAAGGTAAGTCTGCTTACTTTTACAGTACCTTTGGTTAGAAGAAATGGTTCCAGCTGGCTTCTGTTCCTGTGTAGGTCTGCAGATCCTGTTGTTCCTGGGCCTCAGTCATGGGGACAAGAGGGAGGACGTCTGGGGACTCCTGCACTACAAAGGGAAGGTTGGCGGCAGCAGTGGGCAAACTTCAGTTCAGCGGCACTTCACGGTTTCAGCTCCTTGCGTCTTTAGCAAATAGCAACACTGCGGTTCTCTGATACCACTTTAGACTTTTCTCGCATCTGGGGTCCAGCACTCTGTTGAGGTGGCTCAGGCTTGGTCAGTCCTGCTTCCTGGATTTCTGGAGGAAATTCCTGGAGCTCGGGTCCGACTTAAAGACACTCACTTGATTCTGGTGTTCTTCTCCCTGGCACTTCGGTTCCTGCAGCAGCATAGGAAGTACAGCCAGCTCCGAGAGAATTTCCAGATGAGCTTATCTTGGGGTCGATTGGCCCCACCAACCCAAGAGGAGAAGTCGTCCTTTGCAGGTTTTCTCTCGGCGAGGCGAATTCGGAGCTTCAGCACTGCAGCAGGGCTTCACTGGGCAAACCAACCAAGATTCTGGTAACAACCCTCTCGGGCACTATTGGAATAAGGCTTCGGGTGGGTTGACTCCAGTCAAGTAGTGGGGTGTGGTGCGATACACGAACTGGTGTGTGTTTCTCAAACTCCCCTTGCCCGTGGGCAATGCAAACACCTTGTTGAGGGTTCTCATCATTCTCTCTGCTTCCCCATTTGCACAGGGCCATACTGATGTTATTTTCCTATGACAAATCTGCAGTCCTGTGAGATATTCAGAAAAACCTCTGCTCTGGAATAACGAGCCATTATCCATACATATTTCCTCAGTGAGCCCACGAGTGGCAAATATCCTTTCCAGGACTGGGACTACGCCCTCCAGCGAGGTAGATCTCACAAACTCCACTTCGGGGTACCTCGACCATTGGTTTACTAGCACGATGAAATGGGAATCTCGGCAGGTGGAACCAAAGTCCATGTGTACTGTAGGCCAGGGAATGGTGCTTCGGTCCATTGATTCTATAGGCACATTTCTCTGGTGGGGCAATGCTGCCTGACACTAGACACACTTGCGTAGGAACTCCCCAACTTCACCTTCAAGGCCTGAGAACCACACCTTTGTCCAGAGTCGGGCCTTCGTTTTCACCACCCCTTGATGTCCTTTGTGGGCTAGCTCCTGCGTATGTGTTATCAGACTGGAGGGAATAACCAATCTTGACCCCTCAGCACAGCTCCATTGTCTAGAAAAGTCAGCTCGGATCATATATATTTTTTTTTATTTTCTTTTTATAGTTTATTACAAACCTTTAAAAAGCATACATAAAACAGAATCATTGCATAGACAGCATACATAGCAAGACTGTTACCAAAATGTTCTCATGTATTTGTCAGTTTGCTCTAATGACGTACGTCCTTTAATCTTCTTGGCTTTTTTTGCACCAATTACCTTCCTCTTTTTCTTACATGAACCTTCTTTTCTCCCTTTTTTCGTCTAAATGTCTTTCTATCTCCTCTAAAAATGCTGTCAAGGCAAAAATTAGTTTGTTCCTCTCTCCTAGGTGTATAGTACACCACCATTCATCTACAGTATTAGTGCAACATTCATTTAATAACTTCCCCAAATATCTTGTTCTCTCATCTTGCAAGCTGGGGCCTAAAAGCACCAAGTGTTTCGACGTTTCTTCTTCTGAGTTACAGAGACAGCCTAAAGGCTCCTCGTGCGGTCTCTCTCCTCTTTGGTACAGCGTCTCTCTGGTTTCCCATTCATTGAATCTGAAATTCATGAAAATTTGCCTCCGTTTTCTGCATGGGAATGTATCATGTATTTTGGGAGCTCATTTAGTTTTTTTGCTTCAAAGGGAGCATTTTTCATTCTTTGATGTTGACTTCTGCTTTCTTGTGTTTCAATCCAATCCTGCATTAGAAGTTTTTTTTTTGACTGCTTCAGGATTTTGTGTCCTCCCGGTCTGTTTGTGATAGCACCACCCCTAGACCAAACGGACTGGCATCCACTATGATTTCTGCATGTGGTTGAAAAATGCCATTGTGTCAGGGCATTCCTTATCTAATAAAAGGCATTCTGCTCCAACGCGTCCACTTCCTGATTCTTGGTGAGGTTGTGGAGGGGCTCCGAGAGCATAGCCAAGTTCCGGATGAATCTCCCACAGTAGGTGACAATACCCAGAAAGCTGCACACTTCCGAGACATTTGATGGTGGTCCAGCTGTTTGAATGTCTGTTCTTGGAGTCTGGTCGGACACCGTTTTCTTGGAACACAAATGCGAAAATCTGATAAATTCTTTTAAGAATGCACACTGATCCTAATGCAGCGTGAACCCCAGTTGCTAAATTCACCCTTGCACCTTCCCCAGCCTTCCCAGATGTCCTTGTTCAGTACTGGAGAATATCATAATGTCATTGCTTATGTTCATGGTCCCCGTTAGACCATCCAGGGCGCTCCTGATTGTGATTTGAAACACTCTGGCTGCGGAGGATATGCCGAAGTTAAGGTGCTTGTTTAGGTAGAGCCCTTTGTGGGTGATGAACTTAGTGATGTAACGGGAGTGCGGGTCTAGTACCAGCTGGTGGTGTGCTGACCTGAGATCCAACTTCGAAAAGAACTTAGCACATTGCAGGTCTGCTGGAGTGTCGTTAAGTGTTGGGGTAATGTGCCTCTCCCACTTTATGGCTCTGTTGGGAAGCCAGATGCCGACACGGATGCAGATGGCGTAGGGCTGTCTCTGCTTTCTGGCAACCACAGTAGGCGAGACCCATGGAGTTGGGCCTTCCACCTCTTGGATGATATCCAGGTTGACCAGGTCTTCAAGTTCCTTCTCAACTTTTGCACGAAGATGGAATGGTACTCTCCTGTGCTTAAGCGCCATGGGCTGAATTGTAGGGTCAATATACAGGCAGACTGGGTCCTGGAAACTTGCCAATCCAGAGAATACTCCTGCAAACCCGGCAAACAGGGTTTGGATGTTATGTACGTAGACCACAAAAGTGAAATTGACAATGCGCAGAGATTCGGCTGCGGTGCATCCTAATAGGGTGGCCTTGCTCACCCTGTTGATAAAGAATCTCGCTTTGTTTGTAGTATCTTCATGGTGGACTGGTGCAACAAAGACGCCTTTCAGCGGCAGAGGCACTTCTGCCCCGAAGCTCTAAATCTCATACTTGAGGATACTTCAAGAAGGGCGCATTGGGTAGGCTGTGGTAGTGGTCATTTGCCATGACACTGACGGATGACTACGTGTCTACAATTGCAGGGATTTGAGATCCACATATTTCTATGGTGCACTTTGGCTGTCGTCGTCTTGGGGTCTTCATCACTGACGCACTCGAAATTAAGAACCCTTCCTCTTCGTCGGTTTTTTCTTCTGTTGGTTGATCTTCATTGGTGAGTGTTTGATCTGCCATGGCCACCTTTCGTGCTTGTCTCTGAGGAAATTGTCTGGACGATCCTGCCAGGCCTTGCACATGAGGGGATGGTGCTGGCACACAGCAGACTCTGGCAAAGTGGTTTGCCACCCCGCATCTCCTGCAGGGGTATCCTTTAGCTGGACAGTCGGCAGAGTGCGGCAGATAGTAGCCGCAGTTGGGATATGGCGTAACTTCCGTCCAGCGTTGCTTCTTCTTGCCCCATTGCGGGCGGCTCTCGTGTCTGCGGAATTGTTTGCTCACGGCGCAGACTTCCATCGGTTGCTTCCCCATGGCACCGGGTTCCTCTACCTTCAGGAATTTCATTGCTGCACAGGTTTTGTCTGCCCTCACATCTGCCAATTCATTTGAAAGTCCGAGCTCCATGAAGAATGCTAGCGTGATACCTGGTTCTCTCAGAATTTGTCACCACAGTTTGACCAACAAGCACCCATTAATTAACTGCTGGAGCATTTCATGTTCCTCATCCAACCACATACCTGTGGTCGCCATTTGTCGCAGCCTGCATTGCTATGTGTCCAGGGATTTGCCGTCTTTTTGTAGAGCATGTCTCATTAATGACCTCTCGTAATCAATGTTTGCCATGGAAGAAAATACGCTTGGAGAGAAATCTTGGCTGCAGCAAATGTCCGGTCAGCAGGACGGAGTGACTCAGAGACATTGCATACGCCAGCCCAGCTGAGTAGAGCATGATGGATTTCTTTGTGTCGTTGTCGTCGTCGTCCTCTCCTGTGGCGGACAGAAACATATCCAGGCGCTTCACCTAAGCCGACCACCTGGGACCTAGGGCTGAGGGAGCTCTGGACTTATCAAAATCTTGAAGATGTCCAAGTTGCTCCGATGTGCGATGCTCTCTGGCAGGCGGCGGGTCAGCATCAGCGTTTCACCCATCCTTGACGGTGGCATAGGGAGCGACTGTACATGCTGGAGTCACTCCAGTTGAGCGGCTGCCATATTTCTTTGGGTGATCACGGGCGCATGAGCACTCCGTATGGGGGAGCCGCAACACAAATCATCAGGCCAACAGGTGGGGCGATGATAGGCAGAGACTTGCTGCTTACCGGAGCAAAGGGATTGTTGGAGAAGACAGGGGGTGCTCAGGCACTCCCAAAAGGGGTCATAGGCTTCTGATGTTCGACACTCGCTGACTTAACAGACTACCATGCTGATGGTCAGTTATCCGCTTTGAGCGCTGTCACTCAGTGTGGAGGAATGGTGTAAGTGCAGGCAATGTCCACAGCTTGAGGGCACTATGAATTGCACATGTGTGCTCCTTTAAGACTAAGGGCCTCATTACGACCCAGGCGCTAAGTGAAAAACGATGGCGGTAAATGATTACCGCCATCGTTTTCCGCTAGGTCCGATCATGACCCGTGACCGTTAACTACGATGCCATTAGCGGCATCGTAGTTAACGCTGCCGCTAACTGCACCAAGGACGCGCGTACGCGACATCCCACACCGTAATTACTGGCATGGCGCAAAGGTACGCGAATGCCGACCCAAGCGGACATGCACCTAACGCCATCACCCAGCCCGTTAAGTACCTTACCGCCATGGTGCTAATTACGCCATCGCGAACGAACCGTAAAGGGCCATGTAAAGTGAATCCAGCTGCCACAGGTGCACAGAATCAGCACAGGTGGAGGCAATACAGACTCAGGAAGTACAAAAAGAGCACACCCAACCCCTTCCCACACCCAGTCACACTCCACAATGATACCAATAGGACTAGCAATGTTGGGGCTGGAGGACCTGAGAGCAATGCAAGTGCTTCAACTTCAAATACAACAACAACAACAAGAGGCTGCACAGAGGAGACGCAGGAGGAGAAGAAGGGCAAGGCAGGGCCAGCAAGCCCCACCAGCACAGCCAGTGGCACCACGCAGGCAGCCCCCAATCCCACGCATCAGAGCCAGTCCATTCACCCTCACCGCTGAACAGATCCACACCCTGTACCGACTGGACCGGGACACCATCACCACCATTGTGGACATGATGCACAACATCGTCAGCATGATTGAAACACCCACCGCCACCCCCCCCCCCTACTGAAGGTAGTGTCTGTGCTCCACTTCCTGGCCACAGGCACCTACCAGCACACAGTGGGGCACTTGCATGGGATATCACAACCATTATTATCACGTACACTGATCCAAGTGCTGGATGCCCTCCTCAAGCACACAGATGACCACATCTCATTGCCACGGTCTGCCCAGGAGATTGCTAACACCAAAGTGGCTTTCCATGCACAAGCTGGCATACCTGGTTGCATTGGTGCCATCGACTGCACCCATGTGGAATTGTCGGTCCCACGTGCCATGGAGGACCGTACCGCAACCGTAAACTATTTCACTCAATCAACGTGCAAATGGTCTGTGACTCCAACAGGATCTTCACACATTGTTGTGTCCGATTCCCCGGATCAACCCATGATTCAATGGTCCTGCGTAACTCCACAAAACCACGCTACATGGAGCGACATGCAGGGCCAAGATCCTGGCTACTCGGTGAGTCTCATGTCATGAGCATGGAAATGTGAAGTGGGTAGGTGATCGACGTACCAATGCATACTTCACCTGGCAGAAAGGGGGGGGGGATGATGCATACTTCACCTGGCAGAAAGGGAGGGAGGGGGGAATGATGCATACTTCACCTGGCAGAAAGGGGGGGGGGGAATGATGCATACTTCACCTGGCTGCGACTAGCAGTAGACAGATCATACCCTGAGGCAGCACTTACGTCATCTGACACCTGTATACGTGATGCCTGACCTAAGCAGCCCTAACATGTGAATGAAGGTGTGTCCCAACCATGACACAACCATCTGCAAGTGCATTGTACAAAATGTGACCACATTGACTCCAATGAAATGCACCTACATGCACGTCACCAAACACCATCTACTGAAAGGCCTGTCCCCCATAACTGTGCCCAAAGGAGGCACATGATGGACTGGAACATCAATGCACCACAACACAGACAGCAAGGCCCACAAACTGTCCCTATTGACATCAGTATTGTTCACTGGGGTCATAATGAGGCAGACAGCAAAGTTGCGATCATGTGAGCGTTAACCTCACAGGACACGTGCCAGGTCACCTAAAGAAACGGCCTGAACGTACACAGTGGATGGGCACTCACAAGGCACTTGTCCCCCCTGCATACATTGTGTTTTGGCATGCAAAACAGTACATGAGAGCCATGAACATATACCGGTTGCATAGTGTGAATCCATTAGCGCAACTAAAAGTGGTGCAAAGTTACAGTTGAATGCAAGGCATGGTGGCACGTCATGTTCAGAAATCAATCTCATCCCTGACACATACATTGTTGCCCACATACAGGTGATGCAGGCTATCCCCTGAAGAGGTGGCTTCTTACACCAGTCCGGAACCCACAGAACCAGCATGAGGAGGACTTCAACCGTGCCCATGCACGTACCCGTGTGGTGATTGAGCAGGCTTTCGGCCTACTGAAGGCACGTTTCCGCTGCATCAGCAGGTCTGGCGGGGCACTCCAGTACCGCCATGAGAAGGTTGCGAAGATTGTCATGGCATGTGTCATGCTACACAATATGTGCGTCAGACGAAATGTGCCCCTGACGCAGAACTGCAACCACCTGAGGATGAGGATGAGGAGGGTGGGGATGGGATGTGGCAGCACCTCAAGGAGGCAGCGATGCACAGGAGGGGCGTGAAATGCGTCAGAATCTCATTGACCAATGCTTCTAGCACACACGGCGGGTGTGTGTAACATGGAGACGGCACTTGGGGCACTGTGTGTGTCTGGGACATGCACACTGTGGACTGTACAACAATGAAGCACACATACGCAATGAGCAATGTCCACACATTGGATTTGTGCTAAACGATAAAGTGTACTATAATAGTGAAAAGGTATGACACACCAACTCCTCCCTCCCCCCTCCCCCTGAACACCCCAACACACCCACTCCCCCCCTCCCCCTGAACACCCCAACACACCCACTCCCCCCCTCCCCCCTGAACACCCCAACACACCCACTCCCCCCTCCCCCCTGGAATCCCTACGAAGGTGTGGTTCAGTCTGTGCAGCAGTGTGTGATGTAGTTCTTCTCCACTGTCCGGGCACTAATGACAGTCCCCTCCCCTGGCCCCCGGGGCACCCCTGCCCGTGCTGCGCAGGTTCCTCCCTGATCTGCGGATGGGGCTGCTCTGTGCCGAGCTGGTTGACGAGGAGGGTCCTGGCTGCACATTTGGACGGCTGTCCCGAATGGTCTGCACCAGTTCTGAGAGGACGTGCCGCACAGCGGCGAGTTCTGTGCAGATGTCCTTCGTGGAGGACTCAATGGCAGCCGTGACTGTGTCTGCACATTTCTCCATGGCATCCCTTGCCCCCCCACACTCTGCAACATGTTCATTGAGGAGGGTGGATAGCTGCTGCTGCCGGGTGACAATCTCATCCAGGGTCTGCTGGTTCCTCTGGCTCATGGCCAATGGCATTGGCATGCCCATTGGGCTGCTCACCTCCGGCAGCGGGGATGGGGGATGTGTAGGGGGAATGTGGGTGGGCAGTGGGGCTTCCATCATCAATCTCCTTGATGCTCCGTGCCTCACTGTCGGAGGATGCTGCTATGGCCGCAATTTCGCCAAGGGTGCTGCTTGCAGCAGAGCCTGTCCCTTCAGTGGGCACGATGTGTGTCATGTGCGCTGCTGCTGCTGAGTCTGTGGTGACAGTTGTGGTGGCTGTCAGTGCCCTGTCCTCTTCCCCTAGCAGGGTTTGTGGCTGCTGGGCTGTTTTCCTCAGGACGGCAGAGGTGGAGGCTTGCGGCAGAGGTGGAGGCTTGTGGCCTAGGCACAGTTGTCCTGGCCCTCCTGGTGGCTGTGGAGGCAGTGGTGTCCTCATCCTAGAGGTCTGAATCAGAGCCTGTGGTGGAGCAAAGGAGGGATAGTGTTATTGATGGGTCTGCGGACATTGTGCGTGCATTGTGACGAATGACATCTTATCAGTAGGTAAATGCAGCACATTTCAGGCAGGGGCATACAGGTTGTCTGCCTCTTGTGTGGAAGTAGCATGGTGGTATGTGGGGGCTGGCAGTTAGGGTGTGCATGCTGCATGTGTACAGGGTGGATTTCGGATGTGTCTGTGGGAAGTCTCCTGCTGATGTGTTGCATTTGCACTATGGGGCAACATAGTACTTCACATGATTGGACTTTAGTGATTTTTGCAAGGCTTGATTGGAGCCACCTACCTGCATCTCCTGATGTCGGGACTCCTCTCTCCATCCCTCCGACTCCTTGTATGCTCTCCATTCCAATGGTGGATGCACAGATTTCCTCCCATGCTTGCAATTTGATGGGGGAATCAGATCCACCCCCGGTTGCCGTGCCCAGGTTCCTATTCGCCGAGAGGATGCTCCTGACGCGGAGCCTCAGGTCGTCCCACCGCTTTCTGCACTGCTGTGCGCTGCGGGGTACGGTCCCCACCGCACTGACACGCTGTGCCACCACGGACCATATTGTCTTCTTTTTGACTATTGCCTGCCTGGACATTTGCGTGGAGAAGACCACCGCAGCATTGTCCTAGAGGGTCTCAGCAAGCATGGTTAGTTCCTCCTAGGAGAAGCGGTCCTGGCGCTGCCGATAGCATGCTTTTTTAACAACTTTTGCCATTTTCAGGTTGGTAATTGGGTGGGTTATGGGTTTGGACAGGTCTCGGGGTCGGATGTGGAATGGTTGGGGAGGATGGCAATGGATTGTGTTTTTAAAGATGGCCGCCGTGCTCTTTCCCGTTCCGCCGCGATGACGCTACTTCCGGTTCCGCTTATTTACGGTGACCGCTAACTGCGGTGACCGCTAATTACGGTGACCGCTCACTACGGTCGCCGCTATGATGGGTGGCGGTAGTGCACCTTGCGAGGCGTACTATGCCGGTAGGGGCCGTTTTAGGGTCATTTACGCCATGGCATAATTTACATTACCGGCATGGCGTAATGCTCGTGCGCAATGGGTCGGAATGTGCCGCTCTTTACGCCATCGGACCACGGCGTAAACGTTCATTACGCCACGCTGGTAATGTTCAATACTTACCGCCTGGGTCGTAATGAGGCCCTAAGAATATACATGCAAATGATATTTCGCTGTATGTGCGTTCACCTTTAACTTCACTAAATCTTGCCCAGAACGAGAATATATCCTGCGTCTGGGAACACTATCCCCCTAGTCCACCGCCGGCACATCGAACAGCAGCAGGGTTGAAAGAGAGAGAGCAGGCCGCACTCACCGCCTGGGATGGCTGCCAGGAACAAGGCTCCTCCTACGCCATGGATGAATGTGTTCGGCGTAGGTGAGGGTCCATAGGATAAAGGTGCTATGCTTACATAGCAATCCCATTCTCCTTGCCATCCTGTCTGCTAGGGGCAACGACAGGCCACTCGTCCAGATGAGGATCGTCCCCCACTGTGAAAAATGAGGGACACAGAGACAGGGTGCACTTGGTCGTGGTCCTCGTACTGACTGACTCGTGCAGCACAGGCGGACCCTTTTATTCATCTTCACATGAGACGTCTACCTCACATTCCTAAAAGGGCCATGCACCACACCTTCAAGGGATACCAGAACCACCACAGTGAAGGTGATCGAGAAAAAGCAGCGCAATGTGAAAAAGGCAGAAAGAGACTGCCCCTCCCATTGCCGGATGGATTCAGGACTTCTGTTTACTCCCAGCTGGGTATAATCGCTTTTGAGCCACCTCCTTCCATTTTGCAAACCAGAAGCAGAGTAAGCATGAGAGGCACAATCTGTCAAAAGTAAACTAAGAAAAGGTAAATGATCTGTTTAGTGTTCACAAAGTTAAATACTGAGCTGTTCATGGGGGCGTATATGTGTTAAAATGTGCGACAAATTGTGTATTTACTAGCACATTAGATGAGCAACTACAGTGATGAAAACTGCCAGCTGCACATTGCACCATCTTATCAAACTATCCCACATTGTCCTACAAAAGGTTCCACTCTAGGCTGGACTGGCTGTGTGGGTATTGCCCTATAGTCCAGACAGCCAGCTAATGTAATTTCCTGCACTGCCCAGAAAGGCGTCTTGGCACTTCGGATTTCCACTGGACAACGATGCACATGTTAAAACTAAATGTTTTCATACAACGTTTGCAACAAAGTGGCATGGCTCCTCCTATAAGGCCCATGGCCTAACCGTCCAACATAACCCACCAAAATGTTAACTCATTCAGAGGGTGCTAGAGAGCCCAGCCAACATGGCTGTGAGCCCGTGAGCTCCACCACACCGATAAAAATCCAGCAAATATCCAGAGGCAATCCCGACAGAAAGCTAATGTCTGATGGCAGTGCTATCCTTATGAACAGTCACCCTTCATGAGGAGCGAAATTCCAAAATCAATCGGAGTCGGGGAAGCAGCACTCCAGGAAGTACGTGGAGGCCCTGAATTACAGCGACGCGGAGGTGAGGGAGGAGGAGCAGCCCCAGACCACGGGGGCCTAAAGCGCCATGAGCTTGAAGCGGACACCACTGCTGTAACGTGGAAGTTGAGTACACCCAGCAACGAATGCGGATTGAACAACTACTTGCTGCGCTGTGCGGGAAGGGCGACCAGCGGCTCTCCTGGCAACTGTGTAGGGGCCAGAGGACCAAGCTGTAAGCCTCCGTGAGAGCGAACCGCGCCTGGTGGAGCAGTGAATGGCGGTGGGAACTGCTGGGTGCAGGGGCGGCCCACCCTCTTGGTCCCCGTGTGGTAGTGAGGCGCTGTGGGGTGTGAGGAGACAGCTGAGCAGGTCGGCTGCAACACAGACACAGCATACCCCTGATGGTGAAGAATGGGACACAGAGCTTGCCTGGGCTCGGCTAAGGTGAGGAGCGACTAGGTGGGTCCCGGGGGCTGGGTCCAACGGAACACTGGCAAAGGGAGCCCCGTGGGAGACAGCAGCCACAAACTCAGTGGAAGGGCCCAGAGAAGCCGTGCAGAGTTCGGGCATCAACACATTATTGGAGACACCTGGAGGGCGGGAAGAGCAGGAGTCTCTCCCCACTCGAACCGGAGAGGCGGCCAAAGTGGGATCTACCAACGCAGGAGTCCCCTGGCATATCAGGCCAATCTACTGGCTGCGACAAAGGGAACTTCTCCCCGACGGTGCCGCAACGTTAACATTGGCAACCTCTCCTGAGACAGCATCACAAGACAACGCGACGGGGAGAGAAGGCACCAGGTGTGGGAATCGGCTGTATCCCGACCTCGCTCGACGAGCGGGGAGGTCGGGATCACCACTGAGTAAAGGAGTACCAGATAAGTAAAGGCAGTGGCACAAGGTCGCTCCCTGCCCAGGGTGCATACCAGCCACGAACAGACATGGAATAATGCACATCGCTCGAGTAGACGACACAGCAATATCTGCCGAGGCAGAGGAATAGGAGACTTTCTCTTACTGGAGAAATACCACACATACCATTACTCCGGAAGGTGTTACACTCAGCTGGTATCCACGGGGGCGCCACACGATAATGGATGGAGGTCTAAGCGCTATCCCGGACTCCTCTCTGCTTGGTTATGTGCCAGACGTTGGGTAGCGCCTGTGACAGGATTATGGAGGGTTAAGATACTTGTTCTGTGATGGGTGGACTCCCACCTCCCCTCTGATCCAAATCCCCTCGCTTGGGGTTATTACTCACCTTAAGTTTTTGTGCGTTGAACTCTCCGTCCTGCGTCTCTGTGCAGGGGCGCATGGTTGGTGCGGGCGTTCCGTGGACCTAGTTGCTTCACTGGTCCTTGTGCCCTTATATCTGGTCTAGACCAGCTGTGACTCCGACTCTGCTTGCTGTCTTCCGGGTGAGTTATAATGTCTTTTCCATCTTTATTCTGTCTCTTTCTTTCCCTCCGTTTTCTCTGTCTTCTCTGCGTCTTGCTCCACTACGCTGTTCCCTAACGACGTCTCTTTTGTTTTCACAGGGATGGTTGCGATCTCGGAGTTGCCACGCCGATGGCGAAGACTACGATGAGTTATTGATGCGCGGAGCGCTGCGCTGTTCATTGGTGTTAATTGCTAACCTGTGTTCTCTTCTCTTCTTTGTACAGGTTGCAGTGATGTTCCGGAGTGATGAGCGATCGAAGTGCTGCTTGGCCAGGTAAGTGCTTTGTTAATGCTGACCTTGTTCCTTCTCCCTTGCAGGTTTTGGTGAAACCCAGAGATGGGCGAGGTAAGAGAAGCGCAGGGTGCTGTCAGGACTTGCCCAGGTAAGAATTTTTATTAATGATGTCCTTGTTTCTTTACCTTTGCAGGTTGAGGCGAACGCCGGAGATGGGCGAGGTAAGTGTAACACTGTCGTATTGTCATCAACACACCTGAGCCAGCAGGTAAGTTATATGGGTTTATTAGTTAAGTACACAGCAGGAAACACCGGCACATCCTTGCCAGCCAGCCCTCTATCTCCAACTGCCCCCCATGGAACACGTATTCAGATGACAACACTCTAAGCACAGTGGCATCACCTCATTCCGCTGACATCACCACTCCAGGGAAGGAATGGAACTAGAGGGAAGACACAGGAGGGAAACCACTCATTATAACACTTCTCCCTCCCTTCATTGAATAATAGGAAAGCACCAACATTGGTTGTTTCTTAGTCATTCCTACACACAAAGTACCATCCTACACAAAACCGATACTAATACGCGTGGCCATCACGTACCTGCCCCAGCAACACCCAAGCCCACCTGGAAACTAGACCCAACCCCAGGAAACTGTCCACATGAAGCCCATTCACACACCAAGGCCAACAACAGAGCACAAACACTCTACGCCACCATAAAGGTACAAAAGTGCACCGACAGCAAAGAAAACTAGCTCCCCACTAATAAACCCAAAACAGAAAACAGGTGGAAAAATAACCTTGCACTATGACTCCTACTCAAAAGGAACACAGATCCAACCTACAACACTTTAACTACCCACTGTCCACCCATAAACTCACAAAAGAGGACCCACCGACATGAAATAAGGGCTGCACCTCCCTTCAACTGAACTAGAATTACAACTCGAGGAACAAAACAATAAAATCTGCTTCAAGCTGCCCCTTGAAGCCTAGGGCCTGCCACACCCCACCGTCCCCAAAAATGGATATACACCCTAACAACCACAACCCCTCAGTGCACCTACATCCTTCCACCCTGGTCTGCCACCCCAGGGCACCAGGGCTGCCACCCCCGGGCACTAACCCAACTCAAAAGAGCAACCACCGGGCACTAACCCAACTCTAATGAGCAACAATAAGCACAACTAACAGCATCAGTTCTCAAAAACTCCCTAAACCAGGGAACACATTAACTCTGACCACAACCAAACCAGAAAATACAATGCAAATCTAATCCCTGTGAAACAACGCACAAGCTCACAAAAAGATCCATAAAGACCCCTATATCAAACTCCCCGGGACCCCTAGTCCCTGCCACACAGAACACCTCTACAACCACGGGACCCCTAGTCCCTGCCAAAGTAAATACCACCTCCTAATGTGGGACCCCAGCACCGACTGGCTGCCACGGTGGTCACACCCATTAAACGTCCAAAACAACATGGTGTACACCACCCCAAAATGGGACCCCTAGCATCTACTAGGCTACCATGGTGGTTACCACTCAGACGCACCACAACAGGAGCAAAACCAACATGCGCACTCGCGCACAACTAAACATGCACACTCCACACGCACAACTAAACATGCGCACTGCACGCACCCACACTCACACCTAAACAAAGGACACACAATGCATGAAAATATAACTGGAGCTCTTAAATCAATGGGAAATGTTCAAAAGACACAAGAACATCATCATTATGGCTGGAAACTCCACACACTGGCATGTGCTCTATTGCAAAACATTGCCATACTAAAAAACGAAATGTCAGTAAAATTTCAACCAATCCAATTCCGAATGATATGAGTCTGTTTCTCCCGTAAGTCCCCGAGCAGACACGGCCCGAGCAGACACGGCACGGCCCTCCCCCCATTCCCAAATTAATAAAATTACATGGAGGAGGCCACTCCTCCAATGCCCCAGTCCAAACCCCTCCTAGGAAAAAACTGTTTACAGCAACACATGGCAAGTGATACCGATTACAATGCAGCAAATATTTTATGATCAGTTACATTAATAATGAAAACGGGCCGCACCATAGACATTCACTCACTCACATGCCGGCCCGACAACAAAACTGCATTAATACAAAAGGCCACAACATATTACGAGACACCATCCACACTGGCCTTAACCAACGCACCGACACCACGAACACTAAAATGTTCTCGCCACAACAGTCCGCCATGGGCCACTCCTACAGGGCTCCGCCCACCCCTCAGTTTTACTCACGGAACAGGCAAAATCCAAAAACTGCTTGTGAAAGATAAACATTGTCCGCGCTGTCGTCTGAACCCTGAAGAGCTCCGTATGACAGCTGATATATATTTCCGCAATCCTCAGGCATCTTACATTCCATAGGCTTTCCGCAGGAAAGTTCATGCGTTCCGGAGGAGAGTTCACGCGAATCACAGCAGTCTGAAAGCCCTCCACACTCCATGGGCTTCCCGATACTACAGTCCTCTTCACGTTGGCCCGCATCTCTCTAGGCAACACAGGACCCGACTTGCATTCCACTACGGCCCAACAACATCCAAGAGGAATGACGTGATCATGTTGGCTGCTCTCTTGACGCACAGAGCATTTCCCTGTTTTTGTGCGTTCCAGCTCTAGCGCTGGAACGCCTCCCGATGACTCGAAAATGTCATCATTTCACAACTCTCTCCACAGAGCACACATCTCGGATGTACTCCGTGCGGCGAAACAACTGAAGATACAAACGCCAAACGCTGGTAAACCTCACTCCAGTGTTTCTCCTGCAACGGTGCTCTTTTAACAACGTCGCAGCTTCTTCTAGACTAGGGCACCCAGCACTTGTGCACAAGAATCACCGCACACCAGCCTGCCCAGAATAGAGCATACACAACGCAAAGTGAATCCGCAGCTCGGAGAGTTGCCGCCGCCGCACTCGACCCCCTCCTGCACTGGGGAGCGCGGCGGCACGGCTCAATGAGGAACAGCAGACCTCCTCACCCAGACTACTGGACCACTTAGCGGAGGTGACTGGACCACCCGGCCTCCAGCCACAGCGGGACAAGGGACACGCTCCTCTTGCCCTACAACGTCTCCTGGAAGAGCTGCACCTCGGCCCCCCCTACAGCTGCACTTCTGTCACACCAACACCTCTCTCCAACAGAGTTAAGGACCCTGCACCTCCAGGACCCCGGCTCCCACCATGAAGGAGCCTTCTTCCAACAGCACCACCCGGCCTGCTGGGCTACAACTCCGGTCCGGACCTCCAGAGCTGCAAAACTGGCTGCTTCCCAGGATGTGGACACTTGGAGGCCGGTGTCCTGATACTGTCTCCTCCTCGACAGGATCCCATCTTCGTCGCCAGTGTAACAATGTCGTATTGTCATCAACACACCTGAGCCAGCAGGTAAATTATATGGGTTTATTAGTTAAGTACACAGCAGGAAACACCGGCACATCCTTGCCAGCCAGCCCTCTGTTAGGGAGAATTCTCTTATAAGGCTAATTCCCCAAACCTACTCAGTCCCCCAGCAGCTTTACTGGATTTTTGGGGTTTGTTTTTTTCTCCTGCTAAGAGTGAGACTCTCTTCCTCCCACTCTTAGGCATGATTTGAGGTATGTCTTTGACTTATTGTGTGCTTATGGGCTATGGGGTCTTTTACTCCATAGGGTATCATCTGTATTAGTGTATGTGTCACACCGCACCCTCAGTGCAGTACCACAGGGGTCATAGTGACCCCCAAACATAGACTCCATACCCTGGGACTGACTACTGTCTCCGAGGGCATGTAAAGTCACCATTGGATTTACTAGTCCAAAATTGGCAACAGAACCAGTACAAACCATCATATTGTGGAAGTACTGGTAGGGGTTAATTAGATTGCCCTGGGTCTGTTTCCAAGGGGGCACTGTCCATTTCCCCCCTTGTCGAGTTTCTGGCTGGTGGCAGTGGTTACCACGCAAAATATTCCACCGTTTCCTATGGGATTTTACCATTGATTTTAAACACACCGCTTTTTTGGTGCAATGTTAAAGATACCGCCGGTTTATTTTTTTTAATATAAAATCACTGGTTGGGTCTTTTCGCCAGAACTCTTTTCCAAAAGGGCGTTTGTGTCCGTCTCTGTAACTCCAACCAAGGTCGGGCCCTTTTTTCCACTTTTTGGCGGGCTTCTCCACAGAAGCCCTCCAACTGGTGCCACTCTGTCTGGGTTCCACACGATGTGTGGGTGGGGGAATTGGCACCCTGGACTGTGTTGCCTTAGCAACTCAAGTCGCACTCTGTTCTGATTGGCTCAGTGGTGAGCCGCCCGGCTCACCACTTAGCATGTATGAGTGACAGCTAGGCTGTTGAATGGGGGGTTTTCTGCATAAAAGCAGGGCCTTTGGGACTGGAACTTGAGAAGTCGCCACAGGACCTAAGAAATCTGAGTAGAGGAGAATCTGAGCCATCTGCAACGACGACACCACCTGTGGAGCCCTGCTGCAACGACCTCACCACTTTCCCGACGACAAGAGAAGATCTTCTGCTGTAAGAGTCTTCTCCCTTTGAGCTGGTGGGGACAACCAGTTCGCCATTCACCTTCCAGGATGTCCCTTGGTCGATTCGCCCGTGCCAAGCACCCCGGCGGCCGGATAGCCAAGCTTCACCACTGTGACGGCGAATAAAAGGAACGCACCTTTTAACCAACGAACTCCGCGGCTGGTCTCTTCCCTGGGCAGAGCAACGACTCCAAGTTTCCTCCTCGACGAGACCTTCTCTTCCCCTGGTTGAAACCACGAACTGCACCCGCTGCCAGGAACAACTGCCACCGCTGGAGCTTCCTCACTCTTTAAGGTACTGTCTTCTGCCTGGCCTCCCTTTCTGCGGATTGCTAAAGGTGACCCTTAAATCCTTGACTTTCCTACTGGGTTGGCCCCCGACCTTCTAACTTTATCTTTCGCATCAAACCAACCTCCTTTGAACATTCCTGCAAAGACTTGAGTGCTTTTTAAACTGTGTGATCTGGGGCACATTTCGCCGTGCTCCATTTAAAGTGGGCCTGGCCTATGAACTTTGGCTCTACAGTAGACTCTGCCTTCACTAACTTGCTGTGGTCTTAGAAAAGTGTTGGGAACTGTTTTTTTTTCATGACCTGCCTTTTTCTCACCTTTTAACTTGGGGTGCCATCTAAGTTACGCACTTACATCTGTTTTCACAAATGGTGGTGTTTTGACGTAGACTTGTCTAATAATTATTAAGGGAGGTGTGTATACTTTATCTGACTGTGTTTGAACTTGCTTGAATTAGAGTGCTTAGTGTATTTCCTAAAGTGTGTTTTAAATAAACAATTATATACTTTTGATACCAAGCTCTGGTCAGTGTTTGCTTGCTCTACTGTGTTTTTAGCCCTATTGTGTATCCTCTGTATACTGCCCTACTCATCTTGAGAGAGGTCTGAATGCTCAGCCACAGCTACCAGGTAAATCTGGGTGGTGCAGACTGCTACCAATTGGGTTTACTGCTTACTCCTGTAGTCTTATATCTTCTTGCAGTGTTCCCCAAGGGAACTGCACAGGATTCTGCCTAACACCCTCTATCTCCAACTGCCCCCCATGGAACACATATTCAGATGACAACACTCTTAAGCACAGTGACATTACCTCATTCCGCTGACATCACCACTCCAGGGAAGGAATGGAACTAGAGGGAAGACACAGGAGGGAAACCATTAATTATAACAGTAAGCGAAGCGCAGTATCGATTCAAGGCCGGTTACTTCACAGGTAAGTGTTCTTGCTCGCTAATGCTGTTCTTGTTCTTCCAGGTTATTAATGGAATCCGGATCTAGGGCTTCAGGATTGGGGCGCCGAAGAAGCAGATGAGCAGGAGCTGGACACCGTGAGCGTTATGCTGCAGGAGTGCAGAATAACATGAAGCGTGTTCTGCTGTTTGGGTGTGGTTTAAATAGCCCAGGTAATGTAGTTTCAGGCCAGGTCAAGTAGTTCCAGGCCCAGCCACACCCAAAACACTAGACCGCATGGCTTGGTTCTAAAGAACTGAGCTGTGTAAAAGGCCTCCATGTTGGATTAAGGTCCAAAACTGGTATTTCTTTATTCCTGATAATGAGCCTGGCGCCAGGCGCCAGGACTGATTCCATGTATGTTTCTGATGGAGTTTTAAGGTCCTTGGGGCCAGTATGAAGGGTTTAGCCCCACTGCTGCCAGGGGGCTGTTATACCTGAGGGGCTCAGGGGCATGGATTGTGACAGCACTCCCGCCTAAGGCCCCTCTCAAGGTATTTCCTCCGTCTGGCCCTGGTTTGGTCGGATGGTTCTGATGAAATCATCTTACCAGGCGTGGCGCATGGACGTGCATGCTAGGCTCCCATGTCCTGTCCTGAGGGCTGTATCCCTTCCAGTCCACTAAGTAATATAACTTGGACCTTGTGAGTTTAGAATCTAGGATGTCCTTGACTTCAAATTCGGGTTCTCTGTTAACCAGTACCAGATTTGGTGGTGTTTTGACCCGAGTTCCAGGCTGAACAGGTTTAAGAGTGACACGTGGAATACGGGATGGATCTGCATATTTGGTGGTAAAGCTAGTTTTACTGCCACAGGATTTATAATAGCGTTGATGGTATAGGGCCCTAGATATCGGGGATGAAATGTTCAAGTTCCTCTTATGGGCACGTGCCGAGACGCAAACCAGACTTCATCTCTGACTTAATAGTCTGGGGCTTTTCTTCGGTGTTGATCAGAGAATCTTTTCTGTCTTTCTTTGGCTTGGATCAAGTGTTCTGCTGCCTTTTTGAAGGCTTGAGTGATGGTCGTATGTAAAGTTTTCACCGTGGGCATTTCCAAGGCCATGGGGGTATCTTATTCGGAAGTACGTGGGTGCCTTCCATATATGGTATAGGATGGACTCTGTCCGGTACTGGTGTGTAAGCGAGTTGTTGTAGGCATATTCGGCTATCCACAGCACATCCTTCCAACTTTCTTCCACTTGATGTAACATGCACCGTAAGTATTGCTCTAGTGTCTGATTTGTCCGCTCCGTTTGGCCATCAGTTTGGGGATGGTGACTAGTGGACCGACGAATATCGATTTGGGTAATTGCACAACTCTTCCTCCAGAAGTTAGACACAAACTGACTCCCTCTGTCAGAAATCAGGACGGAGGGGAAACCATGTAATTGTACGATTTGCTCTAAAAACACCTTTGCCAAACTGGATGCGTTTGGTAGACCCTTAAGCGGAATGAAATGGGCCATTTTAGAGAATAGGTCAACAACCACTAGGATAGTGTTGAACCCTCGACAGGGAGGCAGATCTGTGATGAAATCGAGGGAGAGTGTCTGCCAAGTTGCAGGTGGAATTTCCACGGGTTGAAGAAGGTCCGCAGATCTTTGTTTCTGGGATTTATTATGTGCACAAATGCCAGATGACAGAATAAACTGCATAATGTCCTTTCGCCAGGTCGGCCACTAATAATTTCTTTTCACCTTGGCTAGGGTCTTGGCAATTCCTGGTTGTCCTTCTATCAGGGGTTCGTGTTAACCAGAAATGACTTGTTCTTGTAGTGCCTTATTCGGTAGATATAAATGCCCTCTGAAATACGGGAGATGGTTCTTTGTTGTGTAATGTTCACCTTGATTGGTCCAGTCTTGTAGAGCCTTGGTGTTCATTAGGAGCCGAATTTCCTTTTGGAGTTCGTCCAGAGATAACGTTGTTGTAAGTCCTAGTAGTTTGTCACCTGGAATAATGGCCACCGGGTCTGGGGTTGAATATGCGTTCTCATCAATACCCATGCGGGATAGGGCGTCGACTTTTCCATTCTGGACTCCAGGTCGGTACGTGATTATGTAATCATATTCTGCGAAGAATAAAGCCCATCGGAGTTAACGGGATGATTGAGCCTTTGCCGTCTTGAGGTATTGTAGGTTGCAATGGTCAGTGATTACTGTGATGGTATGTCTGGCGCCTAGGAGGTAATGCCGCCAAGCCTTAAAGGCTGTCTTGATTGCTAGGAGTTCCTTGTCTGTTGTTGCATAGTTAAGTTCAGGTGTAGTAAATTTCCGTGACCAAAAGTCCACAGGATGTAACTGGCCTGTTTCGGGGTCCCTTTGGGAAAGAACAGCCCCCATTGCCATGCTGGAGGCATCTGTTTCCACTACATCTGGGTGGGGGTGTCGTAGCACCGGGGCTGAGGTAAATCTTTTCTTGAGTTCCTGGAAGGCCTTCTCCGCCTCTTTTGTCCATTGGAACAGTTTGTTGTTTTTTCGTAATAAAGAAGTGATCGGGTGCACAATTTGGGAGAAACACGGGATGAATCTGCGATAAAAGTTTGCAAAGCCGAGCATACTTTGGACACCTTTGACTGAAGACTGTGATGGCCAGCTAAGGATGGCGTCTACTTTGTGCATATCCATCTGGACGCCTCTGGGAGTGAGGACAAAACCAAAGAACTTGACTTCGGTGACATGGAAGGAGCATTTTTCAAGTTTGGCGTATAGCTGGTGCTGTCAGAGTTTTGCAAGGACGGAGCGAAATGGTCCGGTTTAGAAGAGGAGTACACCAAGATGTCGTCAATGTAAACTAGGGCACATACGTCAATCAATTCCTGTAGTACATCGTTCATGAAGTAATGGAATGCAGTGGGAGCGTTGCAAAGCCCAGAGGGCCTCACCTGATATCCGTACAGCCCATACTTAGTACGAAAGGCAGTCTTCCATTCGTCTCCTTTCTTTACACGCCCGAGATGGTATGCCCCCCTGAGGTCCAATTTGGTGTAAATTTGGGCATCCTTGACTCGGTCCAGCAGTTCTGGGATAAGGGGTAGAGAATAACGGTTTTTAACTCTTACCTGGTTTATTACGCGGTAGTCGATGCATGTTCACAAGTCCCCCTCCTTCTTGCGTACCAAGAATAGGGGCCAGGCTGCCGGGGATTTGGACGGGCGGATAAAACCGTTTGCCAGGTATTGGTCAAGATATGATTTCAAGTGGAGATTTTCAGGTTCAGTAAGTGCATAACTTCAACTACACCGGATTTGTGCACCAGGTACGAGGTTGATCTGACAGTCATATGGCCTGTGAGAGGGTAAGGTATTAGCCTGTTCTTTTTGGAAAACATCTTGGAAATTGTGGTATTCGCTTGGTAGTGTACTTGTAACACCTAGTACCAACGCCTCTTTATCTTGGATAGTGTCTCTGGGTCAGACGGCATTTCCACTTGGTAGCACGCATGAGCACACTCATTGGAGAAGGCCAATTTCTTGGCTCGCCAATCAATGTTAGGATTGTGAGCCACCAACCACGGCATCCCTAGAATCACCCGGAACTGAGGGGCCTTGATAAGGTCGAAGGCAATGGCTCCCGATGTCCGTCTTGGCACAGAAGGGTCAATTCTGCTGTGCGTTGAGTTACAGGACCAGAAGCTATCTCCGTGCCGTCAACAGTGGTGACCTTCTCAGTTGTCATTTTCTGACAGAGGGGACGCCCCATCCTTGTTGCCAGGCCTTGGTCTATGTAGTTACCAATGGCTCCGCTGTCTATGTATGCCTCCACAGCATGCATCCGAGACAGTTGTTGGTGACTGATCAAAATCACAGGCAGGTCAAGGTGTGAGGTCTGTGGCTCTTTTCCTGCGCTCGACAAACGGGCCTCTACGCTTGCCGGGCCTGGAAGTTTTCCGACTCTTGTTCTCCTCCTTCTTTCTCTGTAGCTCCAACTGTTCTCCTAGGGGGTTTTACGGGACATTCTCTGAAGAAGTGGCCTGATTTCCTGTAGTACAGCCATAATTGCTGTTTTCTCCTTTTCTCTTTCGGCCTTTATTAATGGGCTCTATACCTCCCCAATTTGCATGGGTTCCGAAGTGTTTTCTGATGAACGCAGACTGTTCTCCTTTGAGCGTACATACACAGTTCGATTCTCCGTTCTGGCTCGATCTGTACTTCGATCTTGCAGCCTGTGGTCTAGCTTCACCAGTAGGTTGATGAACTCTGCACAGTCGTTTGGCGGGTTTACTACCTGAGCTAGGACATCTTTCAATTCCCCCCCGTAATCCTCGATGGAATAACGTTGTTCGTTTCTCCTCAGGCCACCCATTTTCAACAACAAGTCTGTTAAAAGTGGCGATATATCTTGGCAGCCTTGGCGGAGGGACAGAAGTTTGTTGTCCAGAGCTTGGCCCTGGGTATGTCAGGCGAACAGCTTCTCCATCTCCTGTTGAAACCCCCTGAAATCCCGCAGGAGTGGGTCATCCTGGCTTACTAACGGTATGGACAAATTCGCGGCACTGCCACTCAGATATGACAGAATGAAGGCAAACCGCGACTGATCGTTAGGAAAGGCTCGGGGTCTACAAAGAAAATGGAGGCGGTACTGGTTCATGAATACTGCATATTTTCTTGGGTCCCCCGTAAAACGTTCCGGTGGGGCCAAAGGAACTGCCCCAGGGAAGACCACCTGCACTGGATTGACAGATGTGGCTGGAACTGACGGAATACTTCCTGGAAACTGAGCCTTCCCAGCCTGTGTTTGGAGCAATTGTCTGGCTAATTCATCGGTGCGGTCCTTGGTGACAATCAACTCCCTCCTAAGGGCGTTGGTTTCTTGCCGGGCGGAGTGCACCTCGGCCTGTAATTCTCCCAGTAACTGGGCTAGTTGGTCAGTCTCTGATGTTTCCATGACGCCCAGGTGAATGTTTTAATTGAGGCTTCGTGTTCTGTTATGCTCACCTGGTTTCCACGGGGCGCCACACGATACTGGATGGAGGTCTAAGCGCTATCCCGGACCCCTCTCTGCTTGGTTATGTGCCAGACGTTGGGTAACGCCTATAACAGGAGAATGGAGGGTTAAGATACTGGTTCTGTGATGGGTGGACTCCCACCTCCCTCTGGTCCAAATCCCCTCCCTTGGGGTTATTGCTCACCTTATGTTTTTGTGCGTTGAACTCTCTGTCCTGCATCTCTCTGCAGGGGAGCGTGGTTGGTGCGGGCGTTCCGTGCACCTAGTGCTTCACTGGTCCATGTGCCCTTATGTCGGGTCCAGACCGGCTGTGACTCTGACTCTGCTTGCTGTCTTCCAGGTGAGTTATAATGTCTTTTCCGTCTTTATTCTGTCTTTCTTTCCCTCCATTTTCTCTGTCTTCTCTGCATCTTGCTCCACTACGCTGTTCCCTAACAATGTCTCTTTTGTTTTCACAGGGATGGTTGCGATCTCGGAGTTGCCGCGCCGATGGCGAAGACCGCAGTGAGTTATTGATGCGCAGAGCGCTGCGCTGTTTATTGGTGTTAATTGCTAACCTGTGTTCTCTTCTCTTCTTTGTACAGGTTGCAGTGATGTTCCGGAGTGATGAGCAATCGAAGTGCTGCTTGCCCAGGTAAGTGCTTTGTTAATGCTAACCTTGTTCCTTCTCCGTTGCAGGTTGCGGTGAAACCCAGAGATGGGCGAGGGAAGAGAAGCGCAGGGTGCTGCCAGGACTCGCTGCTTGCAGAGGTAAGAATTGTTATTAATACTGTCCTCATTTCTTTACCTTTGCAGGTTGAGGCGAACTCCGCAGATGGGCGAGGTAAGCGAAAGTGCAGGATGGATTCAAGGCCGGTTACATCACAGGTAAGTGTTCTTTCTCGCTAATGCTGTTCTTATTCTTCCAAGTTATAATGGAATCTGGATCTAGGGCTTCAGGATCGGGCCGCCGGAGAAGCAGAGGAGCAGGAGCTGGACACGGTGAGCGTTACACTGCAGGAGTGCAGAATAACGTGAAGCGTGTTCTGCGGTTTGGGTGTGGTTTAAATAGCCCAGGTAAAGTAGTTGCAGGCCAAGTAGTTCTAGACCCAGCCACGGTTTATAGTCATAATATCGAAAACATAATTTCGAATTACAAAAATGTCGAATTCAAAAATGTCGAATTCAAAAATGTCGAAAACACATACATATAATAGAAAAAGTCATTAATTCGAAAATAAAATGTCGAAAAAAAAATCGAAAAACCAATGTTAAAATAACTATGTAAAATATCACAAAAACTAATGTTTTTTATGGGGGGTCCCCCCCTACCCCAACCCCCGCCTCCTCCCCATCCCCTCCCAACACCCCCCACGGATATACCTTTAATTTAAAAAAATATATATTTAATAAAACATTAATTAAATAATTAATTATTAAAAAAAAAACCATCCCAAACCCCTACCCCAACCCCCCCTCCTCCCCATTCCCCCACCCACCATGGATATACCTTTAATTATTTAAAACAATTATGTTTAATAAACTATTATTAATTAATTATTTATTTAAACATTAATTCGAAAACAAAATCGAAAAAAATTCGACATTTTTGTAATTCGACATTTTTATTTTCGAATAAATATTTTCGACATTTTGACTTTCGAAAATATTGTATTCGATATTATGACTGGACACCCCAGCCACACCCAAAACACTAGACCGCATGGCTTGGTTCTAAAGAACTGAGTTGTGTAATAGGTCTCCATGTTGGATTAAGGTCCAAAGCTGGTATTACTTTATTCCTGATAATGAGCCTGGCGCCAAAGGCGCCAGGACTGACTCCATGTATGTTTTTGATGGAGTTTTAAGGCCCTTGGAGCCAGTGTGAAGGGCTTTAGCCCCACTGCTGCCAAGGGGCTGTTATACCTGAGGCGGTCAGGGGCATGGATCGTGACAGAAGTTGAGGAGAACAATTCAGTGGGCTAGTGGGACCGGATGCTGCTCGCACAACACATCGACTGGGTATGAAGCGCAGTAGCCCGAGAGGGAAGGACAGAAAAACTATAAATTGAAGGTCCCCCTGGCCACCGCAGGGGCCACTCAAGGTGCAGCATATCAGTAGAAAATAAAGACACCACCAGAACTGAACTATGGAGGGGATCGAGCAGAGGGAATAGATGTGAGCCAAATAGCCAAACAATTGCGCACTTGACGCCCCCTAATTGGTTCAGGAGGCAACCAACTCCCACATTAGATGACTGTGATCCGGCACCTTGTGAGGTGAGGAAAACCACACAGACCCTGAAATAGCTACTACAAGTGAAGAACGAGGGGAGAAACATTGTCAATCAGAAGGGGATAAAGGATGGTTATCATCTGGCAAGATCCTTGGACACTGTGGAGCATGCCGGTTGGACCAGAGGGTCCCCTTGAAAGCTGGAATCTGACAGAGCCTAACGGCGACATCAGTACTAGGTCCGTTCTGTGGTGTGGCCCTGTGAGGGGTAACAGAGTGAGACTGATCACCGGTTAGGAGGCGTTAGGAGACACATCAGCAGCTCGTTAACAAGACGCCTTATAGCGCATATAGGGCCCCAGCCTATGCCATGCTGCACAAGAGACAATAGATTGGGGAGGCGGGTGGAGGAAAATTAACCCTAAGGACATCGAAGCCGCCCCAGATCAAACAGACTGACTCAGCGGCAGCCAGGTGCTGTGAAATGGTTCAATGCGACAGGGTTTGGACTAGATCCAGAGTGGTCATGGGACGGGGCTTACACTGAGGACGTTGGAGTGAAAAAGAGTGCCGAACCAGCTGTTAGGGAGAATTCTCTGTTTAGGCTGAATTTCCTAACCTAGTGAGTCCCCCAGCAGCTTTGCTGGATTTTTGGGGTTTATTTTTTCTCCTGCCAGGAGTGAGACTCTTTTACCCTCACTCCTGGACATGACTTGAGAGTGTTTTCTGTGACTTGCTGTGTGCTTATGGGCTAGGGGGTAATTTTCCCCATAGGCCATCATTGGTTTTTGGAACGTGTGTTACACAGCACCCTCAGTGCAGTAACACAGGGGTGTCTTAGAGACCCCCAATCATAGGCTCCACACCCTGGGACTGACTACTGTCTCCCTGGGTCAGTAAAGTTACCATTGACTTTACTAGTCTTAACTTAGGAACTTAACCAGTACAAACCATCTTACTGTGGAAGTACTGGTAGGGGCAATTAGATTGCCCCTGGGTCTGTTGTCGAGGGGGTACTGTCCCGTCCCCCCTCGCCGAGTTCTGGCTGGTGGCAGTGGATACCACGGAAATATTCCACCGGAATATTTCCCAATGGGATTTCCCATTGTTTTTAATGCACCACTTTTTGGTGCAATGTTAAGATACCGCCGGTTTATTTATTTAATATAAATTCACCGGTTGGGATTCTTGCCAGAACTCGCCGCCAAAATGGCGTCTAGGTTCACTTCAGTAACCCTGAACCCGAGTCGAGCCTTTGTTCCACTTTTGGCGGGCTTCTGCACAGAAGCCCTCCAAAGTGGTGCCATTCTGTCTGGGTACCACAGGGGGTGTGGGAGGGGGTTTCGGCACCCTGGACTGAGTTGCCTTGCCAACTCATGTCGCACTCTAGTGTGATTGGCCCAAGTGGTGAGCCACCCCGCTCACCACTTAGCATGTTTGAGTGACAGCTAGGCTGCATGAATGGGGGTTTGCTGCATAAAAGCAGGGTTTTTGGGACTGGTTCTTCAGAAGTCGCCACAGGACCTAAGAAGCCGAAGAGGGAGAAGCCGAGCCGACCTGCCAAGACGACACCACCGGTGGAGCCCTGCGGAACCGTCTCACCACTTTCCCGACGACAGAGGAGATCTCCCGCCGGAGAGTCTTCTTCCCTTAACTGGTGGGGACAACCAGTTGCTGCCTTCTTTTCGCCGTCCCGAAGCATCTCGTGGCCGCCTTGCCTGTGCCAAGCACCCCGGCAACCGGGATACCACTTTTTACCTCAACCGCGAAAGAGGGGTAAAACCCTTTGTGTGCGGAAAACTCCACGGCTGGCCTCATCCCTGGTAGTGCAACGACCTTCAGCTGTCCTCCACGTCGAGATCACCTCTTCCTCTGGACGACGCCGCGACTTGCACCCACTACCAGGAACGACTACCACCGCTGGAGGATCCTTTCCACTTTTAAAGGTACTGTGTTCCGCCCGGCCTCCCTTGCCACCGATTGTACGGGGTAGATTTAGTCCTCGGCTCTCGAACCTGGGTAGGCCTGGGACACCCTAACTAAACTTTTCGGAAACGTAGTAAAACCTTTTCTACTCACCTGCAAAGACTTGTGACATTGTGTGATCTTGGGCATGTTTTCGCCTGGCTCCCTCTAAAGTGGGCCCCGAACTAATTTTCCTTGTTCCACAATTAACTGCCTTTTCTAACCTTATGTGAAAAGTGTTTTACCTTACTGCTCTCTTATTTCTTCCTTTTCCCTCCCTTTTTTTTAACTTGTTGGAGTACCATCTAACGTTAAGCGCTCACCTCTGGTTGGAAATAAGTGGTGTTAACTTAGAATTGTCCAACAAATGATTAGGGATGTACATATGAGTAATAGTAACTGTGTTTTGACTTCCTTACCTTTTTCTGTGCTAGTGTAATTTATGAGTGTGTCTTTAATAAATAAGTTTATACTTTTACACCTAGCTCTGGTCAGTGTTTGCTTGTACTACTGGGCCTCTGTACCTATTGTGTATCCTCTGTATACTGTCTAACTCTTCTTGAGGGAGGTCTGACTGCTCAGCCACAGCTACCACAGTGAATCTGTGTGGTGCAGACTGCTACCAAGTGGGTTTACTGCCAACACCTGTAGTCTTAAATCTTTTGCAGTGGTCCCAGAGGGAACTGCACAGGTTTCTGCCTAACACCAGCGGGCAAAGGGGACATAGCATTGGTCTGCGACACAGACTACTAGTATGCACGAAAGGATCCCCTTCACTACATAACTCTGAACCACGAGCCCTGGGCTTGATTGTAAAGGGCAAGTGGAGTCCCAAAAAGAAAGCGCTGATCGGGAGCCACAGGGCCCACACCCCAAGAAAGGGAGTTAACCATATCACAGCACATCCATATTCATATGAACTCTGGACAAATAAGTGGCAGCACCTGGCGAGAAGAGGCTATAGGAGCCTCAGTGGGAGAGTGCTCAGCAGCAGTAAGAAGGGGAACAGGACTAACGGCTAAATATAAGCAACCCCTGCCCACGCTCACATAGATTCAAGAGCGGTGGAGATGTCCAAATTCATCAAGGGGAACAAGCAGCAATCTAAACTGCAATTCGACACACCCTCCCAGACAAAAACTAACAAATCAATGGAGGAACCTCCAGAGACACAGATCCAGACAGCGCCCCCAGATCTGGTGAGAGCTTTCCAGGCAGGGCCATTTTAAGCTTTTTTGAGTCCCTGGGCATGTACATCTTTGGGGCCCCCCTCAATCAAACCAAAGGAATTAAGTGATCAAGTATATCTGGTGGCACCTCCCCCCAACTGTGAGCAAAACCCATAGGTAGACATGCCACCTCGCAGCATTCAAAATAAGCATGTTTACTCCCTTTAAATCCCCTTACCCTCTTCACTCTTGCTCTGATCAGATTGATAAACAAGTAGCATTTGAAGGCCAACATTAGCAATCTACGAAGAGGTTACTTCTCTTCTAGGATAGAAACAGGATACTTTTTATCAATATTATCCGGGAAGGTATGCAGCCTGTAGTATTAATGCAGTACTGTATGTAAAACGTACATGTAACCCAGAATAGGCAGAGAGCACACATTAGCTGACTCAGAGAATGCAAAAGTGCTCAAGCATGGATAGAGTAGACCCATTTTAAGGAAGGAGAAAGCTACACATACCATAGCAAGGATAGTGCAAGCAGATTGGAAGCTACCAGGAAGGTGCCTCTATCCAGACAGACTGAGATTAGAAGTGGGACATGGTTTTCAAATAGCGTTGCCATTAGAGCTCAGGGGAACAAGTGCCTGTGGTGTGCAATATATCAATGCTCACTATTATAGTGGAAGCAACCCTATAGCCAGTGAAACCATGAGTAAGGCTTTTATGAAGATCATACCCTGAGAAGGAAATCACACTGAGGGGCTGACAATTTTGAAAGGTTTAGGGACTGGCAACACCGAGAGGTTAGGCAATACAAGATTAAATGAGATGCCCAGGATCACATATTGCTTTACAGGGTGAAGCTGGGATTTGTGCCAACTCTGCAATTTCTGCATTTGAACACTTTCTTTTCCAGCTCTTAACATGTACTAAAACAATCTCATTTTATAAAACTGACTCGCAAAGTACATAAATCACATTTCCAAACCTGACAATTTTTTAAACCAAAATATTACAGAAGGGTGTTACGCAAAAATGGGAATGATTCTAGCTACGTTCTCTCCATCATCAAGGGAAGTAGATAAGTACCAGCCTTCCAATCGATGTGATATAACAGATTTAATCTAGGTATGTCTTTTGTACTTTTAAGCTTTAAATACTTCCAAAACAATGGCTTGTGAAATTGTCATTCATAAACGTGCACGAAAACCTTTTGACTTTTATACAAAAAGTTGTTTGCATCAAAGGAACAGACCTTAAAATATGCTTGCCCAATGCCTACAACATCTGGTCCGCTCTCTCCTGTCTACCACCCCTTCCACTCAAATGGCCTACATAAAAAGAAAGATCAAGCAATGAGCTAAACGATGCCACTAGCATGCAAGAAGGCAAACCTCACAGAAGACCGCACAGTAATGCAAGAGATATATGATTTGACCAGGATCACTGTATCATCTGCTGGCAAAGCCTGGATACAAGCATGAACACTTTCGTCCCACAGTCTTTTATTCACCTTTTGGACTAATAGTTTATGCTTATCTTTGGAGGAGATTGCCTAGGTTTTAGAACGCCCCATCTGAACAAACCAATTTCTAGACCATCACCATACAAATGACATGTTAGTTTTTATAGCAACCCCTATCTGATGCAGGAGCATTGCTGATAATAGCATCTCTTATGTTGCAAAACCAAGTACATATGCAGGTAGGTTTATAAACTTCAGACATAGGAAAGGTACAGCCAGCCTTGCTGGAATGTGCTCTTCTAATCTTTCATTTGAAAATACATCTCTGCAATGCATGCTTAACACACTGAGCTAACCCCTGAACCATTGTGGCACTCAATTTATCAATATGGATTTCAACTTTGGCTATTGCACATTAACAACATAATTCCCACAAGAAGGAAACAATGGTACAGCGCCCTGATGCCTATGGGCTGCGGCGCTGTATAAATAAACAAATAAATACAGAATTTTTGCAGTATGAAACGCACAAACTTTGTATTCCACAGAGAACATAGAAAGCATTACATAATTAATTGATCAAGGCAGAATGTACTTGTCAAAACAGACAGACAATAGGTTTAGCACCTCAGCAGCATGCCATAAAATCTCCAGGCGTGTGCTATTTAAGTCTGGTGAACAATGGAATCTTACTTTAGATCAGACAGCCTTGTGGGGGCCCCCTCCAAGGTGGGGGCCCTGGGCAAGTGCCCTTTTTGCCCTCCCATAAAGACATCTCTGGTTCCAGGACATCAAGGTAATGTTAAAACAGCTGCAAACCAGCATACAGTCCCTGGACGGGAAAATGGACACTTTCACCTGCAAGATCGACCACATGCAGGTCCACCTAGACAAACACAGAGAACGATTGGACGAAGTGGAGGAAAGGGTGTCCAGTGTGGAAGACGGGACATCATCACTGACCAGGGATATGGTACTGGTTTACTGTGCTGTAAAGGAGTTTACCGACGAGCAAGACGACTTACAATCTAGGTCACGAAGGAACAATCTCAGAATAATCGGAGTTCTGGAGTCAGTGGAGCAGAAAAACATCGAACCACTTGTGGAGGAGATGCTGCAGGAGGTGCTGGGACGGGAGGAATTCTCATCGATCTACATAGTGGAGAGGGCACACCTAGTGGGAGGAGGCCAATCCCAGGAGCGCTGCCTCGTCCGGTTATAGCCTGCATGTTATATTACTGGGACACTGCTCCTTGCAAAGCCCGGGAGAAGGGGACAGTAACCTACAAAGAAGACACAATTAGACTCTTTCCAGACTGCTCAGATAAAGTACAGGCCTCTAGAAGGACATATACTGAAGTCAAGAAACTGCTACGCGACAGAAGTATTCGATATGCCATGTTGTTTACAGCCAAGCTGCGCATAGAACACAAAGGACAAGCAATCTTTTTTCAGACCCCAGAAGAAGCCAACGCCTTCTTGGAACTGCAGCCAAGAAACCCCCGGCAATGGAGGAACAACGGGTGATGACACGCTCGGAAATGTACATCTTTAATAAAATACGACATTGAACACTGAACAATGTTGAAGTCCAGGTGGGTCGGGAACCAACCACGTAAACACACAGGTGTGTGAGGAGGGCTGGACCTCTAGCAGTCCCTCAAGCGAAAGTTCAAATTATGTGTGAAGTTGTGGGGGGGATACAGATGATGAGTTGGGGGATCAGCTGAGGGAGGGTTATGTTTGGGGGGGAATAGGAGGGGCTGCAATGCACTGACGAATTAGGGTTGTCGGTGGAGGAGGGTGGGAAGACCGGTACAAGCGCTACAACATTTACGAATTGTGTGATGCATGGGCAGCATAAACCGAAGATCGCAGGCTCGAGCATTCTATCACATACACACTGTGCAGAGCTTAGGCGGTGGGTACGAAAGGAAGTGAGATGGGCAAATGACCGGAGAGACTGGACCCCCAGAGACACCAATGTCTTAAAGTAGGGCAATGGCCATGCTTAGTTTTTTTTCCTGGAATGTCAGGACACTAAACTGCCCCACAAAGTGTTGGAAGGTCTTGCTATCTATTCAGTGAATCTAAATTTGCAAAGAACTGGGGATGCCATATATATTTCTCGTCATACCCCTCATGTGCAAGAGGGGTGGGCACCCTTATACATAGCTCTGTTGGGTTTCATCAGACAATTGTTTGGTAAAGATGGGGAAAGCAGGACTCTAGTGGTTCAGGGCACTATCAAGGGGAAATTATACAAGATAGTTCATTATTACAGTCCGAATCAGGACACGGTAGACCCACTGGATTGGATAGATCGGCAGTTGTGGGGGTTGCCACTTGGGAAGATAATCTGGGCCGGCAGATTCAATGCAGTAATGCACCCTGCACTTGACTGGACAGGGGGTTGTCACGGGACAGGTCTTAGGGGGACTAAGAGGCTGCAGGGAATGACTCTTACATTAGAGGCTGAAGACGTCTGGTGGGTGAGAAACCAGAATGAGCGGCAATACACATAATACACATGCCACTCAGTGCCCCATAACTCAGCATTGCGGCTGGACTTCTTTTTGGTGTCACAGTCGCTGCCTGAGCAGGTGAAGAATGCAGAGATCCTCGCCCGCACCTTGTTGGATTATGCCCCTGTACTGCTGGTCGTGGGACTGTCGGACTGGGTGTTGGGAAAACTCCCCTGGCAATTCAAAAGCGATGGCCTCACAGACACGGTGTTTCAGGAAAACCTAACAGCAGCCATAGATAACTTTTTAAAAATTAATGTGGGATCTGTGAGATCTGCGGGGGACGTTGTGGGAAAGCTTCAAGTGTGTGATTAGAGGGGAATGCATATCCAAGGAAGTGGGGATACTTAGGCAGATTAGGAGGGAATTGACTGCTAAGGAGAGTAGTATACGATCAATGCAAGCAGCTGCCGCCACCCCGACAGACCATGAACAAGCAGAGATTTTACAATAACTACAGGAGTTTCAAGCGTTGGCACTCAGAGAGGTTAAATATATTGGGGGGGCAGATTGTGATACACCAATATAGGGAAGGACAAGCACCGGGATGGCCATTGGCAAGGGCAACTAAGATGGATAACCTTAGAGTTAGGATCCCAGCGATAGTAGATGAGCAAGCGATGGACCCGTTTGAGGATAAAGAGATAATACAGCAATTCTTTAAGTTTTATAATAATTTATACTCCTCCCAAATCCAGGCGTCCCAGTTGGACATAGATGCGTATCTAGACCAGGTAGCCCTACATTGGTGCACGCACAACCAAAGGGAACAACTAGGCTGCCCATTGCCACTGGCAGAAGTGTGGAACGCTATCAAATCTTTACCAAACGGGAAGTCGCCGGGACCTGACGTGTTCATGGCAGAATTGTACAAGCACTACGCTGACAGACTAGCCCCTCACCTGCTGGCAATGTTCCAACATTGCCTGGAGGAGGGACATCTGCCAGAATCACTGAGGGGGGCAATGGTGGTGGTGTTATTAAAGCCGGATAAGCCCAGTAATGAGTGTGCCTCCTACATCCCAATATCGCTTATCAATATAGATAATAAAACACTTTATCCCGGCGTGATCCACCTCCTATGGACTCAGGAGAATGTTTGGGCTGATCACAGCAGTGCAACAAGAGCATTCAAAAGTGGCAGTCGTACTAGACGCCACTAAAGCATTCGATTCGGTTGAATGGTCATTTCTGTTTTCTGTGCAACGCATGGGGATGGGGGAGCAGCACATAGTTATGGTCACCTTATTATACACACAACCGGTAGCCATGGGGAGGTTGAACGGTCAGATGACCCCGACGATGGCACTGGAAAGGGGAACACAACAGGGGTGCCCCCTCTCACCATTGCTGTTCGCCCTGGCAATAGAGCCACTGACAGAAAGAATAAGGGAGCTACACTTACACTATGGGGTTCAGCTACACACCCACAGAGTAGTGATATCACAGTATGCAGATAATATGGTGCTGTTTATTAAGGACCCCAGTGTTAACCTAGACCCAATAATGAGAGATGTGCAGCAATTTGGGAAACTTTCGGACCTAAAGGTAAACTCGTCTAAATCAGTCCTCTTCCCACTAACAGAGGGGGGCTGAGCAATACCAAGATGGTTAGGGATTCCAATGGCCCATGGTCCAATACCACTATCTGGGGATCAATATAGCTAGGGACAATAAAGTGGTATATAACAGCAACTATGTGAGAGTCCTAGAACAGGCGCGTGAGGCCATGGCTAGATGCAAGAATCTTCATCTTAATCTATATGGCCAGATATACGTCATTAAAATGACGTTGCTCCCCAGGTTCCTCTACGTCTTTTTGAATGCCCCAGTAGTGATACCGGGGGGGAATACTTCCAAAGCCTGAAATCGCGATCTCACAGTTCATATGGGTAGGTAAACAAGCCAGAGTATCCTGGGACAAGCTAGTGGCACCTATACAGGATTGCCCGAATTTGAGACCTACTATAATGTGGCAGAGGCGGGATTTATCCGGTATTGGTATGAAATGCAGGGGTACAGGAGACAAGTGGAGGTGGAGAGGGCAATAGCAGCACGGGCCCGGCTGAGATCGGTCATTCTTACAGCGCCGGGTAGAGTTCAACAAGCATGAAACATGGTGGAGGTAACCTGCCGAGCCTGGACTCGTAAAGAGCACAAGACTGGGGGGGAGGTCCTCTATTCCCCCTAGACTCCCTGTGCTGCACATTCCGGGGATCCCCATTACAAGCGCGGCAGGGTTTGTAACCCTGATGAGGAGGCTGGGTGTGGCACACTTTGGGGAACTTTTTCCCGATGGGATGTTCATAACATTGGATGGGTTGAGAGAGAGAAGGGGAGATTATCGGCTCTGGGCATATTCCTATACTATAGATTGAAAGTAAGCGTGCACCAGATATTCACTGCTTTTCCTGAGCAGCCACAGGTTTCCCACACAATGGACAGACTGCTTCAGGGAACCTTGGGCTGCAGGGTGATATCAGGCCTATTCTCTATGTGCATACATTCTGAGGAGATGGATAGGATCTCGCTGCAGGAGAAATGGAAGGGAACATTGGGGCGGGAGATTTCGGAAGAAATGTGGAAATATTGCTATAAGGGGGACTAGAAAGGGAGCCATCAACTTACATCAGTTCTACTACACACCGGCTAAGTTGAAGGAGTACTTCGCGGACACTTCGGGGAAATGTATAAGATGTAATGGGGCGCAGGTAGACTTTCTCCATGTAGCCTGGAGCTGCTCGGCCATACAACTATTTTGGGAACAGATGTTCAAAACGATCAGCAGCATCACAGGCCAGGAGATAGACCAAACCCATTGACGGCCCTGTTAAGTTATATTTAGACGGTGCCCAAGCACACTTGGACACTTGTTGGGCTGCTCCTCATACTGGCTAAGAGATGGGTGGCAATGCTGTGGGTGGGAAAACGGAGCCCTAAAATTTCTCAATGGAAGGCTGATATCCTATATTGTAGTGATATACAGAGTGGGTGGGGGGGGGTCACTAACCGGAAGCCAGTGCTGTGACAGAAGTATGTGGGATGCATATATGCAATTCTGACAATCTGGTGCTGAGGGGGAGGATCCCGCTGCATTCGAGCCTGAGCCATGTACTGAAGGGATGGACGAGACACGGATTAACTGTACATACAATCTCCTAAATGGCACAATCAGTACCCACCAATCAAGAATGCTAATCTGCATGTATCATTATATGATGTAAATGTGATCCAGGGCCTAACGAACAAAGTGTACTTTGCTAAATATTGGGTAGTACCGGGGGGAGGGGAATGGAGGACAGTGTGACTGTTGGCACATGGTGCCGGTTGTTTTCTAACTGGCAATAAAAAAGAATTAAAAAAAATAATTATTAAACTCATTATCACAGTTCCCATCACTCATTTTTCTTAAATATTAGGGGTGGTGTAATTAACACTTACGAAATTGCATTGAGCCCATATGACACTGGTCTTCCCTTCATGGTATGTAAAGGCCCTTTGTGCTCAAAAGTTGGCAGGGCAGGTCCAGCCAGCACAACACTGAGCCCTACCATTCTGCACAGCTTTCTGTACCTCCCTCAACAGAGCACTCAGCCAGCAGCTTCTGTTTTTTTGTTTACATTTTGGGTTTGCAAGCGAGACCTCTGGGGTTTGTGGCTGTGACCCCCAAATGACATCCCTGTGTGTAGGATGCACACCCCTCTTAGTTCCAGCACTTTACAGATCATATTCTGCAGAGGAATGAATAACCCATGGTGTGGGCCTTGCTTACATTGATATTTCTGCAGTATAAGTCAACAGAACCTCTCTTTTCATTCTCCAATGCTAGACTTTTCTCTTTTGGGATAAAGAGATACTATATTTTGGCGAACATTGCAGTCTGAGATAACTGACGGGATAGGAATATTTAACCTACTCCATTAACCTGACATGGTGACGCATGTTTTAAGTCATAAGACTGTGTGTTCAGACTGGCTATTTACCTCTTTCCTCATCTCGGATTAAACAGAAGCATTCACAATATGCTTTACTGACATTGAGGAAAAGGCTGACTTATCCTTCACATATTTAATGGTACGCTTGAGTGCTAGTGTGAAGATTGGGGTCTCAGCCGTGTGAAGATTGGGGTCTCAGCCGTCCTAGTCTCGCCAGCTGGGGACATTGGTCTTTACTTAGGAACTGAAGATTGTGGCCCCTCCTCCTAAAGTCTTGATTAACTTCATATTTTTGTTTTATCTCTCACCTGCAGTTCCATTAGAATGGGGGCATTTGCAAATAAAAGAGGAAACAGCCAGACTCAAAGGCCCTCATCACGGGTTGGGCAGAGCAGTAAAAATGCAGCAGTAGCGCTATTACCGCTGCATTACAGCTCTGCCCAATCCCAAGCTTGGGCAGAAAGTTGGAGATTTACCTCTAGCTTTGAGCTGGAGGTAAATCTTGACACTGTCCACCTGTTTTTGGCACTTAGCGCTGCTGTAATAGCATCCAGAATGCCCCCTTGGGTGCAATGGACCCAATGGGAATGGAGACTTATCGCCCCCCCCGCCCGCCACTCGGGATCCAGCGCTAATAGCCCCGGGCCGAGTTGCGGTAATGAGGCTTGTGAACTTGTGATGAGGCCCAAGTCTTCTGATAACGATATGTCTGATAGATATAGCTAGGCTGACAGTGCAGACCCTTCCCTGGCAGAAATGTAGGCCCTTTTACAATCTATGGCACAAGACATACAAATCCTCAATCAAGATATGACAGAATCAGAAACGACTTAACTGGGAGTCTCAATTTCGTGGATGATGTTGAACAAATGATCTAAAAGCTAGAGTTTACTCACATGCAAGTAGCCTGCCAGAGCTGATTTTAATTTTTACATACGATCATGAACCAAATGGATAGACTAGAGTGCAGTATGAAAATAATGGACTCTGCATTGATAAATACCTGACCCCACTGAGATTGGTCGTATTCATCATTTCCTCAGACCAATAATTGATCCTGGCAGGCCTCTGCATCCAGATCTTGCCTGGATATTACATCACTCCATTCATGAAAGGGTTCTCCCTTTCACTAGAGCTCAACAGCAGTTTTTATGGGAAGGACACAAAATATGGTTTTATCAAGACCTGGTACCCCGGAGAAGCGCAGAAAATTCCAAGATGGAAAACATACCTCGCAGGAACAGGGCATTCAATACAAGTGAGAATTTGCCTGACTTACACTTATGTTCAGCATCAATAAAATGTTTGGAGGTGACAAACCCAAAACAAAAACATCACTATGAAGTTGGATTGTCATTGTCCTAGAAGCACACACAGACCCCACAATACATATGACTAGGGAACGTTACTGACAGAAGAACAGCCTTTGAATATTCAAGGATTGACCTTCTCCACTACTACCTGAATGGTTGTAGTTATTTCCTTTCAATTGTGTTATGATTTGTCATCCATTCTAACATGCTGCTTATCTCATTGTTTTCTGTTTCATCATCAGCGATTTGCCATCTCTAATAAACTTAAAGGTATTCTCAACTTTTTGTGGCTCCTAAACTCAGGAGACCTTTTTGCTCAACGTCCTGTGAGATCCCAGATTAATGCCTCTGGCATTTCAAGTTAACTGGCTTTAACTCCATTTGCTACTTCCGTTACTCCAGATCTAGGTCTTTATTGAAGCTATTCAGATTAGAATACATGGGGTGACAATCCCTATTGCATGCACACAAATCTAAACGTATTTACTCAAATAGCAGGCCGATGTAGCTCTTCTTCAAGACATCCACCTCCCTGCAGAGGAACATGTTAAAACGGGCAGTAGATGGATGGGCCAAATCTTCTACACTGAGGTGCCCACTCACAAGCGCTGCGGCATCACAATTCTGATTGGTAATCAGTTCACCTTTGTAGCAGAAAAGAAAGATTGTGGATGACCACGCTGGGCATTGGATTATGGTGTCTGAAAGATTGGGCTCTCAACACCTGCGCATGTCATCAGTTTATGGCCCTAACCAATTTGCTAGGTCCTTTCTCACCGACCTAGATGGGGTCCTGGACTCATGCTTGGGTCATCTATTTATCAGTGGAGAATGGAAAGAGGGTTTTGATTTTACTGTTGGAACAGATTCTAGGTACTCCTGGCAAGATGGTCACCATTTATTCGAAGATCGTTGGCTGGTAGACAGGTGGTGATTACTAAATCCATCAGGTTCAGACTACACGTTTTATCTACTAAACAGACTTTTTCAAATGAATTGTGTCCTCCCACGTATTCCTCATCTTTGATATATTCGCAAGTCTGCTTGCAGCTTCGGAAATTGTTGATAGTATCGGCTGCCGTACGTCTTTGAGTCATGGTATTGTATTATATTGTATTTTGTCATTTATATAGGCTCTTTCACCACTTGTGTGGCTTCAATGCGCTGTTTCCTTGGTTGGAATGCCCTTGGTGACTATAGTTGATGTGGTTAGAGATTCTCCGGAGATTAGTTTAGATGCGTGTGTGCATGTTTGCCATTCTAAGACTTGGGTGGCTGGCAAGACTCGACTAGGCAGCCCAGTAGAGGTCAGACACATGGGTGGGTGCTCCTGAGGGTTAGAGATAGATTGCTGTTGTTGAGAGAGTATGTGTGAGGCCAGCTATACTGGGTTCCTTTTGGGTGTTGATCGCTTTATGCTAGTGGCAGAGGTGTTGGGGTATGTCCGGGGTTTCAGTCTGAACGGCTATGTGTGAAACTAAGCCGGATGTGCTTAGCCGTAGACCTTAGCCTTAGATGTTCTATCATGCATCGATGTTTGGCCATGCCTGTGGCCTGTGTCCATGCTAGTGGTGTGAGTTATACGTACCGTAGGTTGCGAGATTGCTCATTTGTCTGGATCAAGAATTGAGAGTCCTGTAGCGATGGGCCTAGGTTTCATACTGTAGCCGGTATCAGCGTATAATAAACAGAGACGGAGTCAAAGCCTAGATTGGAGGATCCTGTACAGTAGGAAAAAGGCCTATGTTTCATAGTGTCAAAAGTTTAAGCATATGGCAAACATAGATCAAGGCTACACCTAGATTTGAGGATTCTGTATAGTGGGAGAGAGGCCTGGGTATCACCCTGCAGTATGATTTGTCATATAGTAAGCGAAGGTGGAGGCTGCACCTAAAGTTGATAATCCTGTATGGTGGGCAGGTGACTGAGGTTTGGCAGTGCAGGAGGTCTCTAGATTTAAGGTGGAGGGGGCCCTAGACTTGAAAGGCCGTAGGTTTCAGCCTATTGCATAGTAAGTATCCGTAATGTAACAGTCATTGATAGTTTGTTGTACCTAGCTTGGGGAATAGGTTTGCGATGGGGGATTGCTAGTGTTGGGAGCTTCCCAGAATGAGCGATGGGGGTTAACAGTGGCAGTGAATAGTTGATGATGTGCGTGTGCTAACCAGGGCCACTTATCTCATTGTTAGTTATCTCTCATGTGGACTGATGGGCCGAAAGCTGCTGGCTTACCTGGACTACTAGTCGGCAGGCAGTGTTGTTGAGCGGTATGTGGTGGTGTGTCAGGTGAAACCGCTCTGTAAGCAGTGGAGTTTATTAGTGGTTTAATCACGGGGTGCTGTGGCTTAGGAGAGTATTGAGAAGAACCAGGTTTTAAGGGCCTTCCTGAATTTCAGGTGGTTTTCAATGTTGCAAATATGTAAGGGGATGGAATTCCAGTTGATTGGCGCTTGGATGTAGAAGGCGGAGCCGCCAAGTCTTAAGGAGCTATGCGGTGGGATCACTAGGCGAAATGCATTGCGAGATCTAAGGTTCCTGGAAGGTTGGTAAGCAACAATTTAGGCTCGCAGAAATTCAGGGCCAGTGTTGTGGATTGCGCAATGGGTGATACACATGGCTTTGAAGGTGGTTCATCCAGCAATAGGGATCCAGTGAAGGACTCTCAGGGTAGGGCTGATTTGTTCTCTGGCGGGAAGGTTAATGAGCAGGCGTGCTGCCACATGGTCCTTGACAGCCTCCATCCTGTATTTGGCCATGATGTCGATGCTGGTATAAGTAGCTCACTTGGCGACCACTGCCTCAGTTCCATTTTTCTGCATGCTCAGCACGCTTCGGACGATTCGTCGCCTCAGCTAATTCTTTCTGCGTAATTCCTCCTGAGTCGAATTTGTCTACACCGAACACTGGCTTCAACTGGTGTTCTGATTCTGGGGCTAAAATGTCCATTACGAATCCATATTGGATCGGTTTGTGGTGTCTGGGTGTGGACCACAGAGTTGACAACTGCAGCTCCTGTCAGTCGATGACAGTGAAGCCCTTGAGGGAGCGGAAAGTGAAACCCATGGCAGGTAGGCTTCTTTCAAAATCCCCTTTTACTACCCCTTTAAAAAGAAGGTTGTTGGGGTGTGGCCTGGAGCGCCAGCGATGTGGCAGCTCCATTGATGGCCTCCGCATGGGTCAGCGGCCTTTGATATAATTCCTCCGGTTCCTGCCATGCCACTCGCTTGCACAACCGGTTATGAGATGCTGGAGCCTCCCCTGCGTCGCTGACCGCATTCTGGGCGCTTATCGGACCCGGGATTGCTGAAAAGCAGAGAGGGCGGCTCTCCGGCGCCGGCATTATGATCCCCCAAGATGGCGACTGCTACTGTGTGCCCCTCCTCCCACGGCTCGTTGGCCGCATCTAGCCCCCCAGGGCCCGGCTTCGGGGACCGGACCCCCCCTAGCTTCAACCAACGGTGCACCAATGTGGGCGCTGCCTAGCTCTCGAGTGACCCCTGCCTTCATCATCGGCTGGCCCAGGACTTTTGGCCCGGCGGTGACGCGGCGGTCCTCCACACGGATGAGCCTGCCTGCGGGACCTGAGCCGCCCGGCTCCATCTCTCGGCCCCCGCCCGCTACCTCCCTCCAGCAGTGCTGCCTGGCGTTTGCACGGAGTCTGCCTGCGTCCAACATTTGCGCAGGGCCGCCCGTGCCCCCGTTTCCCCGGCCTGTCCGGTGTCGGACCTGACTGCACGGCTCAGCCCCCGAGTGGGGGCTGAGCTTCTGGCCCAGCTGCGACACGGCGGACCTCCGCACGGCAGACCTCGCCTGCTGGACTTGAGCCTCTCCGGCTCCATCTCCCTCTCTCTGCCTCCCCTGACTACACCCTCCAGCAGCCTCGCAGGACCCGCCCGCATTCATCATTCGTGTGGGGCCGCCCGCTCCCCTAGCTTCCCGGCCCTTCAGTGGTGGACCTGATCTTCGCTCTTCCTGTGGTCGCAGAGTCGGCCCGTGGACTTCTTCTCTGGCTGGGGCCTTAATCCTGAGGGTCCTCGCCGGGGCTGCTCCCCCCTCCTTCCACCGGAGCCTACTGCCTGCCTGGGCTTTGACCCCGTTGGGTCCACCTTACGGGAGCGCTATACATCCCCCATTGGAGTCGGGGCCACACGGCGTCGGCTGCCCCCGGCTCCATGTCATCAGCGCCGGAGCTGTCCGGATGAGAGCGGGCCACCCCATACCTTTAGCAGCCGCTCACCTAACCGCTGCACTCCTGGTGCTGACCGGCATCACCCCCAAGTCGATAAGGAGACATATTTCATCCCTGGACACCCGCTGCTCATCGCCCTCTGGGGCAAGGAACCCACACTGCTCCTAGGCAGGGCCACCATCGTCTGGGACAAGCGAGTGCTGATAGGCATCGGGGCCTGCGGCTGCCCGGGAGATCCAAGTCCCACATGAGAAGGGGCAAACCCAGCATAGCCGCCCTTCCCCGCACTTCCCTGCAATAATCGGTCTCCTTCTTCTCTTAGCGCAGGGCCCCCGCTCTCCGCGGCGGCCCCCCAATCTTCAAGCCTCCACCTGGGGGCCCCTCTGCCAGGTGCATTCTGATTCTCTATGGCCCAGAGGAGCCGCTCCCCACCTCCTGCAGTCTAAGCTACGCCGCTGACTTCCTGGGGCACCCCTGCCCACCCCCATTTCTACAGCCAAAGGGAGCATGCCTACGACCCCTGCAGCCTGGCCTAATCTGCGGAGGGTGACCTGTGGACCTGCAACTACTCTGCCTCACAGATCGGCGCCCCCAAGGTATTTGATCGCTCTTGAGGGGATTTAACCACTTACTATCCGCACAGCCCCCTGGGGCGCCCTGGCCCACTCCACCTCCCTATCCCTCGCCATCCCCGGAACCTGCAGTCGACGCCCAGAATCCCCTCCAGGCTTTCATGACTGACATCAAGTCGGAATTCAGGTCCTGCATGGCCGAACTTAAGACCAAACTGGAGCAAACAGAACAACGAGTCAGCAACATCGAATGTAGGTTGGGGGAGTCCGAGGAGCTGGCTACAGATCACTCTAACGCATTAACGGAGGTCCAGCGCTCCATCCAGGCACTAATGGACAGAACCGAAATCCTCGAGTTTAAGCAGGAGGATTTGGAGAATGGCTCCCGGCGCAACAACCTCCGCATTCGCGGGGTGCCCTCCGCGATCTCTGATAAGGAGCTTCCCGGATACATATGCCTCTTCTTTCAATCCTTGCTGCCAGACCTGGATGAGATGCAGCTCCGGCTTGACCGCACTAACCAGTTGCGCCCCTGCTGGGGTTCAGATACAGATCACCCTCCGGACGTCATCACAAGAGTGCACTTCTACACCAAGCCATCTCAGCGATAGGCCGCTCAAAAGATGAACTCTCTTTCCAGGGCTCCCCATTACAGATTTTCCAGGATCTCTCCCCCTTAACCCTTCAGAAGCGCAGGTTGCTGCGCCCTCTCTCGCTCTTCTTGCAAGACCAACAGATCAGCTACCGCTGGTTGTTCCCCACGGCACTACAGTTTTCGTATAAGGGCACTTCCCGCACCATTAGTCACCTGGACGACGCAGCATCCATCCTCCGCCCAGACTCCCCCAGGACTACAGAACCGCACTCCTCAGGCCAGACAAGCTCTGGACAAGACGCCACCTCGCCCAAGCCAAGGCGGATCCCGTGGTCAAGGGTGCAGAGAAACCGTAAACCTAGATAACAGGGGCTGGTAGCTCCGAAGCACACATAGCGCAGGAACCACCAGAAAACCCTCAAGCTTGCCGAGGACCCCATGCGGTCCATACCCTCCTCCAGGGTGGATGTCACCTTTTTTACCCCTGGAGAGACTCTCAACTATGTTGGAGATGTCAATTAGTGACATCCGGGGTGGCCGGGGGAGCTACCGACAGATCAAAATCGGTCCCCCCGGTCACAGTTTGGCCCTCCCGTTGGAGGCCACTGTTGGAAGTTCTTATCTCCCGTTGGAGACCATTTCTAAAAAAAAACTCAGCCACAGGAGACCCCAATGCAGAGAATTCCTCACAGCTATGGCTGACCTGATCCGTTCCCAATCCCCCCGCAGAAAACAGACTTGGAGCACAAGCCCCCGCACTTAAAACTAAAATTCACCACCTTAAACGTCAGAGGCTTGAATTCCCCCCCCCCCCCCGAAGAGAAAATCCATCCTTCAAAGACTGCACAATGAGGGGACCTCAATCGCTTTCTTACAAGAAACGCACCTATTCCCAGCAGACTTCTCTCGCTTACGAAGTAGACTCTATCCCCTTCAATTCCTAGCCTCCAATGGAACCAAGAAGGGAGGCACCGCTATCCTTTTCGCTAAGGACTTACAACCCCAGATCCTGGACTCGCTGAGTTGCCCCGAGGGCCGCTTTGTAGCGGTCAAGTGCTCTGTCTTCGGCCAACTTTACACCCTCGTCTCGGCCTACTCCCCGAATGAGCACCAGGTGGGATTCTATCAAGACTTGGAGGACTCCCTCCTTCCATTCATTGAAGGGCAAGTAGTTATCGGCGGTGACTTCAACGGGGTCCCTGACCCCCTCCAGTATAGATCTCACCCCCCAACAGCCAGGGACCTGAACTTGGCAACAGCTCTGCTCCGCTTATTCCGCACCCTGAACGTCGTTGACTCCTGGAGAGTGCTATCACCAGAGGACAAAGACTTCACTTTCTATTCGTATGTCCACCGTACCTTCTCCAGAATCGACTTATTGCTGGTTTTCCCTCAGATCCTGACCTTTACGGATGACGTCACGATTGGCTCCCGGATCCTCTTGGACCACGCTCCAGTCTTGCTTGCCCTACGGGCGCATGACCCGGATCCCCCTCCCCGCCGCCAATGGGCCTTGTACGACCCTATCTTGGGGAACATGGCAACGAGAGACACGATTGCCAGAACAATTAAAAACTTCTTTGCGGAAAACCCCGACGAGGACACCTCCCCGGCTAATACCTGGGACGCCATGAAGGCGGTGCTTAGAGGGGAGCTGATTGCCCAAGGCGCTGCGTACCACAAACAGAAGAGGGCGACACGTGCTATTCTGGAAGCTGAGGTCCACGAGGCCGAAGCCACCCATAAACGTAAGGGCTGGTCCCCGAAATCCTATAGGGTCCTACAAATGGCAAGGAAAAGGCTCGAGGCGCATTACGTCGATGCTACAGCAAATATGCTGACCAGAACCAAACAATGGTATTACGCCCATAACAATAAAGCTAATAAACTACTGGTCAGCAAGCTGGTCAAGGAAATGAGCAGAAACTTCATTCTGGGTCTACGCGATGCACAAGGGAAGATCCACTACACGGAGGGCGAAAAACTACGGCTGGCGATCGCCCACCAATCAGAAATAATGATGGCTGTCCCTCGGGACCCAGATGAGCAGCTCTCCTACATTCAGGAGGCGTTGCTTCCACTTCTCAAACCAGAGGCGAGAGAGGAACTAGAGACACCTATCACCAATGAGGAAGTGGAGGAGGCCATTAAGAGTCTAAAGCCGAGGGCCCCTGGCCCGGATGGGTTCTCCACACGCTTTTATAAACTCTTCCGCCCTCAACTGGTGGCTCCTCTGACCCGCCTTTTCAACTCGTTTGCTGCCTCTGGCACAGTCACCCCGTCAATGCAGGAGTCCATCACGGTGCTGATTCTCAAGCCTGGAAAGGACCCCCAGGAGAATAGCTCGTACAGACCCATCTCCTTGTTGAACTTGGATGCCAACATCTACTCCAAGGTCCTGGCCAATCACCTTGCCCCTGTTCTCCCGAGCATTATAGACCCGGACCAGACAGGGTTTATCTTCCACAGATCAACGAAGGACAACATTCGCAGGGCACTAGACTTAATTGAAATCGCCAGTCAGGACTCCCAGCAACTAGCCCTGATCACGCTAGACGCCACTAAGGCCTTTGATAAGGTGGACTGGCCCTATCTGTCCCTCGCCCTAGCAGCCTTCGGCTTTGGACTGACCTTCATGCGGATGACTTTGGCGAACTACCAGGCCCCGAGGACCCGACTAAGAGTCAATGGCCGCCTGTCGGACCCGATCCCTCTCACATGCGGAACATGACAGGGATGTCCTCTATCCCCCCTGCTTTTCGCCTTGGCCATGGAACCGTTGGCCCAGCGAATTCCCCGAGATCCCCTGATCTCTGGCCCGAAGATCGGTACGACCCACCACAAAATTGCTCTCTATGCGGACGATGTGTTGCTGACCATCACAAACATCAGAAACTCCGTGAGGGCGGCCCTGGCTGAATTCCGGACCTTCGGGACAGTCTCGGGTTTCGCTATTAATTTCCACAAATCGATTGCACTCGGAGTAGGCCTGCCTCCAGGCGAAAGGGAAGCCTTAGAGAACCACAGCCTGTTTCAATGGAGCACCCAAGCGATCCCTGTTAGGCAGAAACCTGTGCAGTTCCCTTAGGGACCACTGCAAAAGGCTTAAAACTATATTTGTTGGCAGTAAACCCAATTGGTAGCAGTCTGTACCACCCAGATTTATCTGGTAGCTGTGGCTGAGCAGCCAGACTTCTCTCAAGAAGAGTTAGACACTATATAGAGAATACAAGATAGGTACTAAAATACAGTAGCACAAGCAAACACTGATCAGAGCTTTGGTATCAAGTATATAATTATTTATTTAAACACACACTTAGAAACACTCTAGCACTATTATTATAAGTAAGTTCAAAAACACAATCATTATTATCATATGTACACCCCTTATTCCTTATTAGACAAGTCTTAGTTAACACCACTTATTTCCAGACAGAGGTGAGCGCTTAACTAAAGATGGCACTCCAATAAGTTTAAGAAAAAGGGAGGGAAAAGGCAGAAATTAGGAACAGCACACAACACAATCCTTCAGAAGCACTTAGCAAGGCAGGAAAGTCAAAGTCTACTTGTGAGCAAAAAGTTCAGAGGCCAGGCTCCCTCTTGGAGAGAGTAGAACACCAATGCACCCAAGACCACACAGTTTAAAAGGCTTGGAGAGTCTTGCAGACAGTTCAGAAAGGAATTAGTTCAGGTTAGGAAAGTTCAGTTAGCCAGCCTAGGGCCAACCCAAGTGGTAAGTTGAGGCTTTAAGTGTCACCCCACACAGACCGTTGCGAGGTAGGCCAGGCGGACACAGTACCTTTAAAGTGGAGAGGATCCTCCAGCGGGGGCAGTTGTTCCTGGCAGTGGGTGCAAGTCGCAGCTTCGTCCAGAGGATGAGATGATCTCGACGTGGAGGAAAGCTGAAGGTCGTTGCACTGGCAGGGAAGAAACCAGCCACGGAGTTCTCCGGTTAAAATGTACTAACCTTTTATTCGCGCTAGTGGAGAAAACGTGGTATCCCGGTTGCCGGGGTGCTTGGCACAGGCAAGGCGGCCACGAGATGATCCGGGAAATCGAAAAGGCGGGCAAACTGGTTATCCCCACCAGTCAAAGGAAGAAGACTCTTCGGATTGAAGATCTCCTCTGTCGTCGGGGAAAAGTAGTGAGACGGTTCAGCAGGGCTCCACCGGTGGTGTCGTTGTTGCAGGTCGGCTCAGCTTCTCCCTCTTCAGATTCTTTGGTCCTGTGGCGACGTCTGAAGTCCCAGTCCCCAAAGCCCTGCTTTTATGCAGAAAACCCCCATTCATCAGTCCTAGCTGTCACTCAAACATGTTACTGAGGCAACTCAGTCCAGGATGCCTAAACTCCCTCCTAAACCCCCTGTGGTACCCAGACAGAGTGGCACCACTTTTGGAGGCTTCTGTGGAGAAGCCTGCCAAAAAGTGGAACAAAGGGCTCGACTTGGGTTGGAGTCACAGAAGCGAACACAAACGCCATTTTGGAACCGAGTTTTGGCAAAAAATACCAACCAGTGAATTTATATTAATTTAATAAACCGGCGGTATGTTCGAGGTCATATTAAAAAGTGGTAGTCTCAAACAATGGGAAAATCCCATAGGAATATATTCGCGGTCGAATATAAAAAGTAGTATCCACTGCCACCAGCCAAAACTCAGTCAGGGGGGACTGGACAGTGCCCCCTCGAACAACAGACCCCAGGGCAATCGAATTGCCCCGACCAGTACGTCCACAATATGATGGTTTGTACTGGTTCTGTTCACAATTTAAGACTAGTAAAGCCAATGGTGACTTTACATGCCCTGGGAGACAGTAGTCAGTCCCAGGGTATGGAGTCTATGTTTGGTGGTCGCTACGACACCCCTGGGTTACTGCACGGAGGGTGCTGTGTAACCCACATACCAAAAACACATGAAGCCCTATGGGGTAAAGGACCCCATAGCCCATAAAACACATACAAAGTCAAAGGAACACCTCAAATCATGTCTAAGAGTGGGAGAAAAAGAGTCTCACTCTTAACAGGAGAAAAAAAATAAACCCCAAAAATCCAGCAAAGCTGCTGGGGGACTCACTAGGTATGGGAAATTCGCCTTAACAGAGAATTCTCCCTAACAATCCCATACCTAGGGGTCCGGATCCCAGCCGACCCAACAAAGGTCTACCAGGTCAACTTCCCCCCACTTTTTGCGGAATTGGGAAAGGACCTAGCCCGCTGGCAGACACAAGAGATCTTGCTGCTGGGCGCATAACGACAAGCAAAATGAATCTCCTTCCTCGCTTTCTCTACATGTGCGCTGCCCTCCCAACCGCAATTCCCCTCCCCCCTTTGCAACGACTTCAAAGGAAAATCAGTGGCTTTATCTGGAAGGGTAAGAAACCAGGGATCCCTCGTAGAACCTTGATGGCTAGCACTAGATTGGGTGGGATCGGGGTGCCGGACCTTCGAAAATACTACATTGCAGCGCAGCTGGCCCACTTTCAAGCATGGGACCTCGCCTCCGGACGCCCGAAATGGGTAGAGATCGAACAATCCCGCCTCCCTCTCCGCTTCCTCCCATTCATCCCAACCGCACTACGCCGCAGCTGGCCAGATGTGCTGACCGCCACGAAGCAATTGATAAAGGCATGGGAGTGGGCCCGTAGATGGGGAGGCATACCAGGAGGCTTCAAGTGCATCCTCCCCGATTTTCCTCAACCCCACCTTCGCGCCGGGAGCCCACCCACGGTACTTTAGGAACTGGGTGGCAGGAGGCCTCGAAACTCTGGGGCAACTCTTTGAAGGGGGCGCCCCCCTCACCTTCGAACGCTGTAAATCAATCTTCCAGCTAACGGAGCCAGACAGATTTACCTATGCTCAACTGAGGCACTGGTGTTCCCACCCCCAGACTCGGGCAGCCGCAACAAGGTCCCTGGCCCCGCAGGAACTCACGATGAAGGACCTGCCAGCCCGGGGAAAGATTTCGGCCCTCTACAAACTATTGCAGGAAGACCCCCTCCGCTTCAGGCCCTCCTATATGGGCCACTGGGAGTCGGACCTGGGTCATGCGATCGAGGACCACACATGGGTGGATGTCTGGACTAGAACACGCACGGCATCTCGGTGCGTCACCAACCGGGAATGCGCCCACAAACTCCTGTTGCGTTGGTACTACCCTCCCCTACACCTCCACCACTTTCAGAGCGCCTTGGACCCCCACTGCTGGCGCCTCTGTGGCAACCCAGGCTCCTACTTCCACATGTGGTGGACTTGCCCTAGGGAGAAGGAATTTTGGACCTAGTGTCTGGCCACTATTTGGGACATCACCCAGGTCGAAATCCCCTTGATGCCTGAGCCCGAGCAGGTCCTCCTGGGAATCCCACTCCCGGGTTTATACCCGAGAACAGGGAGGAGGGCTGATATCCCAACTCCTGTTGGCCGCCAAAATCACAGTGGCTCGCACCTGGAAGTCCGCGGACGGACCACTGATGACCCTATGTGGCTTAAATTATGGGACATATTGATAGCACAAAAGGTCACGGCAGCCAAAGCGGGACTGCTCTACCGATTTACCGACATTTGGGCCCCGGTCCTGGACTATGACCAGAACTACCCGGTCCTGACTTTCGGGAGAGCCCTTCATACGATGGGGGAGGACTCGCCGCCTGCCCAGGCCGAATGAGGCACGTATCACCGCCTTTCGGGGAATGTGGGGGCGGGGGACGGGACACTGTTGTCTGATATGCTCTGTGAGATGTAATCATCGTTAATGCTCTGTTATCCTGTGTGTTGAATTATAAATAAACAAGTAAAACAAAAATAATGAGGTTGTTGGATGACTCCAGGACGTTTCCCCGGAAAGAAAGCGCTCGGAACACTCAAAGCGCCTGAGATCTAGATCTTGTCACTCATCCTCTTCTTCCCACAAAAAGGAAAAAAAAACAATGTCATAGATCGCAGTTGTCTTCGTCGGGCTCCTCTCCTGACAGACGAGTTAGTTTCCCCAATGCTGGAGGTTTTTCAGAAGGTGACTCTGAGTGCCCCTCCAAAAGAACCCAAGAAGGTCTCAGAGCCCACCACGTCTGGTAAGACTGGCAGGGTGTCTACAGAGACCACTACTCGCTCACCAGAGAGCCCGGGCAGTAAGTCTCCTTGACATGTGTCAAAGGATTCTTAGTCTCGACACAGGTTAAAGTCAAAGACTTCCTTCTCGTAAAGGAGCCTGTACCTGGGCCTTCGAAGCCAATACCTCCGTCAAAGCCTTTTAAGCCATCAACGCCTTCGAGGATTTGCGAAACCTCGAAAAAGTAATTCAATCCTTTGCCAAAGGCCGATTTCTTTCGAACCATGGGGTACATTTCTGAAGAGGAAGAAGTGCAGGATGTACCCTTTGGTCCTTTGGTTATGAATATGGTACTCCAAATGTGCCTGAGGAATTGGTTTCAGATGAATCTAGAATGCAAAATCTAGTTGGCAGTCTAAAGGAGTCTAGTGGCTTGGACACCTCGCCAGAGACAGACTTTGCCACTCCTGATGTTTCAGGTAATTCTGATCCCTCATACAGAGCAGTGATGGGAAAGGTCACTGAATACCTGGGATGGGTAAAGTCAGTAGCAATACTGGAAAAGGATGATCTAAATGACATCCTTGACAGTGGACCCCCAAGAGAACCAATATTACCATTCGACACTGCTTTAAGGACTAGGGTGTTAGAAAACTGTCTAAAATCAGATACTACACCGGCGGTCAACAGGAATTTGACCAAAAAATACAGAGCTCCCTTTATATACCCTGAGTTATTTTGACTAGACATCCCACTCCTGAGAGTTTGGTGGTACAGGCAGCAACGTCAACTTCAAAGGCCGCAGCCTATCCAACTATCCCCCGGATAGACACGACAAAAGGGATGATGTCCTAGGAAAAAGGGTATTTAGTGCAGGCAGCATGGCCCTCAAATCCATAAATGCAACTTGTGCCCTGTCCAAGTATACTCACACTTTGTGGGATGTTATAGATTTGGTTGTGGAACATATCCCTGAGGGAGAGAATGGCAAAGATGCCATGTGACAGTCTATCCAATCTGGCCTGGACTTGGCAGATCCTGTTAGCAGGGCTATGGCGACGAGTACTGTCACCAGGAGATTTTCATGGCTCGGTAAGTCAGGGTTTGCACCTGACGTTCAGTCACGTTTGTTACAAATGACATTCAATGGCTCCCAGCTTTTAAGCCCAAAGGCTGATGAGAGCCTAAAAAAATTGCAAGCATCCAAGGCTGCAGCGTAGTCGCTGGGAGCAGCGATTCACCAACTTAATCTGTCCCAGGAGTCTTCCCATGGTTGGAGGAGTCAGCCTTTTTCGTTTTCACTCCTCTATTGCAAGGGGAAGGGACCAGCTTGCGCAGAGGGACCAAAGAAAAGCTCCCTGTGGTTCCAGAGGACAAGGAGGGGAATCTTCTTTGCCCCAGATTCAGAAACAACTCCAAAACCCCTCTGAGTCCTTTATTCACAGGACTGTGGTGGGGGGAAGCTGACTCGGTTTCTGGAGAGTTGGCGGGGCATAACCTCCGATGCTCAGGCTCTCTCGTGCAGAAGGGATGTGACCTAGCAGTTTGGGGTGGGGGCCAAGCCTGATTTGCATACGGTCTTTCCCCTTCTGTAATGGCTTGGCAGGCGAAGAACGGTGGTCTGGAGGGTTCCCCAGAGCAATGCCAGTGGTTAAGATTCATTCTAAACCTTACAGCCATCACCTCTTTGTTTGTGCTTTGTCACTCCGAGTGGGACGGGTATGCCCAGACGTGGGTCCCGTGCCTGCTGGGCCTAGAGACCCAAGCTACTCCTCACTGATGAGCCCCAACAAGGGCGAAACATGTTTGGGGATGCTTTAGGTCTCGTGCAGAAGGGATGTGACCTAGCAGTTCGGGGTGGACTGCCCCTTTTGGGGTGGGGCCAAGCCTGATTTGCATACGGTCTTTCCCCTTCTGTAATGGCTTGGCAGGTGAAGAACGGTGGTCTGGAGGGTTGCCCAGAGCAATGCCAGTGGTTAAGATTCATTCTAAACCTTCCAACCATCACCTCTTTGTTTGTGCTTCACTACGGACAGTGGCCCACAGCTACTGCCTCCCCCTTCTCAGAAGACCCCCCCCCCCATGATTGTCCATCGAGAGACGAATCCTTGAGGCATCTAAATCCTCTCCTCCTACATGAGATCTTTACCCTGTTGGAGAAAGGTGAGATAGAGCCGGTACCTGTGGTGGAGAGGAGTCAGGCTTAGTACTCTCCCTATTTTCTAATCCCTAAGAAGGACAGAGTATCTCGACCCATCTTGGACTTGAGATGCTTCAAACAAGTTCTTCAAGAAGAACAAGTTCAAGATGGTAATTCTTTCACAGATCCTTCAGGCCCTTCAACTCCAGGATTGGTTGGTGTCATTGGACTTTCAGGAGGTCTACTTTAATGTGCCCATTCATCTCAAACACAGAAAGTACCTGCGGTACACGGTTGACGGTTCTCATCAGTTTTGAGTTCTGCCATTCGAGCTCACCTCGGCCCCTAGGGTCTTCACCAAGCTTATGGTGGTGGTGACAGCAAGTCTAAGGAGGGAAGTGATTCACATCTACCCCAACCTAGATGATTGGCAGAACAGAGCTTGTTCTCCAGAGCAGGCTCAGAATCATCTCAATCAGACTTGTCATTTCCTCCACAAGCTGGGCTTCTCCCTGAATTGCAAGAAGTCCAACTTGACACCATCACAGAAGCCTCATTTTATTGGAGTGGTCCTGGACTCGCCCTCGCAGAAAGCCCCAGCCCTTGAGTTTAGGGCTCAACAACTTTCACAGATGGTCCAAATGTTTCAGAGTGCTCAGCAGCTTCCGGCCTTCAACTTTCTAAGGTTGCTTGGCCTCATGGCAGCCTGCATTTTTCTGGTGCCAGAACCCTGTCAGGGAATGAGGTTCCTCCTGTGGGCCTTCAGATTCCAGTGATCTCAGTTCTTCCAGCAGAATGACAGACCTTCTTCAGGTCCCGAACAAGGTTGCTCAGGATCTCCTGTGGTGGGCTTGTAGAGAAAACATGATGAAAGGAGAACCTTTTCGGCAGCCCTGGCCTGAGATGACAATTGTGACAGATGCCTACTTCACAGGGTGGGGAGCCCATATGAACGACCTTTCAATCATCGGACATTGGTCTCCGTTGGAGTCCAGACTACACATGAACCTTTTAGAGCTGAGAGCAATCATGCTCGCACTGATGGCTTTTCTTCCCTCTGTGCAGGGGGAAGAATGTCCTGATTATGACAGACAATACAATGGCTATGCACTACCTCAACAAGAAGGGGGTGTAGGGTCACTTCCTCTGTGCAGAGAAGCAATGCAGCTATGGTTTTGGGAACTAAGAGAAGAAATCTCTCTGCTGGCAGTTCATCTAGCCGGAGAAGAAAACCTAGTGGTGGACACTCGGAGCAGGCAGAGCACTATCTCCCATGAGTGGGAGCTGGCTCAAGAAGTCATTCTTGAGATCTTCGCCCTTTTTGGGAACCCCTCAGGTGGATCTGTTCATGCCCAGTGTCAAGAGGAAGTGAGACCTGTTCTGCTCCAGAGAATTTCCCCAGAGAGAAGCTCTAGGAGACACGTTCGTAGTGGACTGGCAATTTCCACTGTTAAGGAGAATTCTCATTGTATGGCTAATTTCCCTTACCTATAGAGTCCCCCAGCAGCTTTTCTGGATTTGAAGGGTTTATTTCTTTTTACCTCCTAAGAGTGAGACTCTTTTTCCCCACTCTTAGGCATTTTTGCTATGTGTGTTCTAGGCTATTTTTGTGTTTAATTCCTATGGGATCTTTTCTCTCACCCATAGGAACAATCTTAATGCACATGTGTCCCACAGCACCCTCCGTGCCGTGACACAGGTGTGTCGTAGCGACCCCCAAACATAAACTCCATACCCTGGGACTGACTACTGTCTCCCAAGGCATGTAAAGTCCCCATTGACTTTACTAGTCGATTGTTATGAACTTAACCAGTACACCCCATCTTAATATGGAAGTACTGGAAGGGGTTAATAGTTTTTCCCCTATGTTCATTTTCGAGAGGGTACCTTAAAGTCCCCCTCTACAAAGTTTCTGGCTGGTGGCAGTGGTTACTACCTTTTATATTCGACCGCAAATATTTCGAAGGGATTGTGTCCTCCGACGTATTCCTTATCTTAGATATCTCTTTCCAGCTTTGCTGGCCTCGGAAATTTTTTCTCTCTAGAGGGCGCTGCGCGTCGACGTCCGCCGAGTCAATGTCCCTCGACAGCCGCCGTATCGACGTCAACGTCATCCTGCCTAGAAAGGCCGTGCGCAGCGTCCGATGCTCAGTTCCGTTTTTCCGCGCTTACTCAGTGCCTCGGAATATCGTTGCTCAGTTTCGTAGAGAATTATTCCTATTTCCTCGAGATATTCGATCCATACTCGATGGCTTCCTCGTCTGAACCGACGACCCCTCGGTCCGGCTTTAAAAAATGCAGAGACTGTGGAAAAAATATGTCGCTGACTGACCCTCAGAGAGTCTGTGGTGTTTGGGAGCTGAACACCATTGTTTGGAGTGCGAGGACTGTATGTCCATGACAGCTAAGGCCCTGAAGGAGCATAGGGGGAAGCTGGAAAAAGGTAAGACTTCTAAAGCTGCTTCTTCCTTGACGAAGTCGAGACATTCGTCTCCTCGTCACCATTCGCGCTCCAGGTCTCGAAGCGGGTCCCATCACTCCTCGAGATCGAAGCACTCGAAAAGGAGACGCCGAAGATCCCCTTCTTCGTCCTCCTCTTCCTCTGTTTCACCTAAGAGAATCCCTTGCCCCACGAAACATAGTTCCCGGGCTGAATGGGAGGAATTCCGAAAAAATATGATGAGCGTCTTTGAGAAAGCGGCCTCGACCCCTCGAAGACTGCCGAGAGCGATGCTCTGGTCGAAAGACCCGAAGGTCAAAAACGCCGTGAGTCGCAGTACCCGGCGAAGGAAGCTTCTCGAGCGCGTCACGAACCCTCAAGTAAAGCAAAGACCTCGAATCCTTCTTTGAAGGTTCCGTCGACGCTGTCGACGAAGGTTCCGTCGAGGTCGGTGTCTTCGACACCGTTGTCGAAGGGACCTTCGACACACGGGTCTGTCGACTCGACGCCATCCTCAACACTGGCGTTGACGCCAAGGAAAGTCACGGTTGCGGCGCACCCAGTGGCTATTCCCAGGTCTTCAATGACGATGTCGTCGAGATTGTCGACATCCTCAAGCAGAATTCCAATTCTATCGAGGACCTCGAGGCCTCCGCCTTTGTTTTCGACGCCACGTTCGAAGCCTTCGGCGTCGACGACATCGACGTTTTCGAGGCCAATTACAACAAGTTTGGCACCCTCTGCCTTGGATATGGGTTTCACACCCTTTGTGAGTTCAGACCAATTGAGAACAATGTCCTCAATTATGGAAGAGGGAGAACTATCTGACCAAGAAGAGACATTTGAGTTGCAGGGATCTGCAACCCCAGTTCAAGAGGAGTTATCCTCAGAGGAACGCAGATTAAAGGAACTCCATGATTCCTTACATGAGGCAAGTGGTTTAGACACTTCCCCAGAGGTGGAGTTCGCTAGGCCAGACCCGGGGGAGCATGCTGAAACCCCTTATAGAGCCTTAATGGCCAGGATCACAGAATTTATGGGGTGGTCAACACCTTCACAGGCTTTCCAACAGGATGACCTCACTGATATTCTTGACAAAGGTCCACAGGAGGATCCTGTAGTACCTTTTCATAAAGCTCTTCAAAGGAAAATCATGACGAACTGGGAAACCCCAGATGTCGTCCCGGCAGTAAATAAAAAACTGTCTACTAAATACAGGGTATCTTCTGCAGACCCGGAGTTTTTGTCCAAACACCCATCCCCAGAAAGTCTGGTGGTACAGGCAGCATCTTCTACTGACATCAAGACTGCTTACCCTACCGTCCCACAGGACAGGGACGATAAAAAATATGATGCTATGGCTAAGAAAGTCTTTTCGGCATGTAGCATGGCGTTAAAATCTATTAATGCTACTTGCACCCTTGCTAGATTTAGCCATACACTTTGGGAGTGTGCTTCTACAACGGCTGACTGCATCCCAGAGGGAGAAGAAAGGGAGGCGTTCCTAAATATCATAAAGGACGGTAAAGACGCTATGTGCGAATCCCTCCAGACGGGCATTGATTCGGCTGACAGTATCAGCAGAGCAATGGCGGCAAGTACAACAACCAGGAGATTTGCTTGGTTGAGAAAGTCTGGTTTTGCCCCAGATTTGCAAGCCAGGCTCTTGAACATGCCATTTGATGGCTCTTCTTTGTTTGGGAAAAAGGCGGATGACAGTTTAGAAAAACTGCAAACATCAAAAGCAGCAGCAAAATGCCTAGGCGCTGCAATCCGTCAGACACCTTTTCGTCCCACAGGAACCTCTGCGAGAGGCAAGTCCTTTCGCTTCTACTCTGCATTCGGAAGAGGTAGAGGACGACCGGCTCAAAGGGGACAAAGAAGAACTACCCGAGGTGGACGGGGTAGATATTCAAAAGCCGCAGCAACCGCAGGTGCCTCTTTACCATCGGCATCTGCATCAGCCGCCCCAAAACCACTCTGAGGACTTCCCTCACAAGACACCTGTAGGAGGCAGGTTAACTCAACATCTGGCGGAATGGCAGGCTATCACGTCAGATGCTTGGGCATTGGAGACAGTTGCACAAGGTTACTGCCTGCCTCTCCTACGCATACCTCAAAGTCATCCACCGGGGATCAGCTCTCAAAAAGCTCCAGATCCGCTCCTCTTGCAGGAAATTTTAGACCTGTCAGAGAAAGGTGCCATAGAACCGGTACCTGTAGCGGAGAGGAACAAGGGCTGGTACTCCCCTTACTTTCTCATTCCAAAGAAAGACGGAGGACTGAGACCCATCTTGGACTTGCGAGAATTGAACAAATTCCTCAGGAAAGACAAATTCAAGATGGTAACTCTTTCTCAGATCCTTCAGGCCCTTCAGTTTCAGGACTGGTTGGTATCTCTGGACCTTCAGGACGCTTATTTCCATGTGCCAATCCATCTCAAACACAGGAAATACCTGAGGTTCGCAATTGGCAACTCTCATTATCAATTTCGAGTGCTGCCATTTGGGCTGACCTCCGCCCCGAGGGTCTTCACCAAGTTAATGTCAGTAGTGGCTGCAAGTCTAAGGAGGGAAGGGATTCACGTCTACCCCTACCTGGACGATTGGTTGATCAGAGCTGTATCTTCGGAACAAGCTCAGATCCAGCTAGATCATGTTTGCCACTCCCTTCACAGACGGGGCTTCTCCCTCAATTTAAAGAAGTCACAAATGATACCATTGCAGAGACTCCAGTTCATCGGAGCAATCCTGGACACTTCCCTGGGAAAAGCCTCGCCACCAGAGGTGAGGGCTCAAGATATTCTACAGATGGTTACCAAGTTTCAAAATGCCCAACGTCTCCCAGCCTTCGACTTTTTGAGGTTGCTAGGCCTCATGGCATCCTGCATTTTCCTAGTGCCAGAGGCTCGCCTGAGAATGAGATCCCTCCAGTGGGCACTGAGAACTCAGTGGTCACAATTCTCAGGGAGAATGACAGATCTTCAGGTTCCCGACAGGGTGGCTCGAGGCCTTCAGTGGTGGGCCTGTCAGGAGAACATTCTGAAAGGAGAGCAGTTTTGGCAACCCTGGCCGGAGATAACAGTAGTCACGGATGCCTCACTCACGGGGTGGGGAGCCCACGCCAACGACTTGACCATCAGCGGTCGTTGGTCTCCATCGGAGTCCAGACTACATATCAACCTGTTAGAGCTGAGGGCCATCAGACTTGCGCTGAAGGCTTTTCTGCCATCTGTACAAGGAAAGAATGTCCTGCTAATGACGGACAACACAGTGGCCATGCATTACCTCAACAAAAGAGGAGGCGTAGGATCACTACGTCTGTGCAGAGAGGCGATGCAGCTCTGGTTTTGGGCAATCCAAGAAGGAATCTCTCTATCGGCAGTTCACCTAGCCGGAGAGAAGAACTTGACAGTGGACGCTCTGAGCAGGCAGAGCACAGTCTCCCACGAGTGGGAATTAGCTCAGGAAGTCCTTCAAGAGATCTTCGCCTTTTGGGGAACCCCTCAGATGGATCTGTTCGCCACCAGTGTCAACAGGAAGTTCGATCTGTTCTGTTCAAGGGAATTTCCCCCGAGAGGAGCTCTAGGAGACGCGTTCATAGTGGACTGGGAGTTTCCGCTCCTGTACGCGTTTCCACCGGTCCCTGTCATTCCTCAAATGATCAGGAGGTTGAGAAGATTCCGGAAAACCATGATCCTAATTACCCCGGATTGGGCCAGGAGAACGTGGTACCCGGACCTTCTAGACTTGTCCATCTGCCCTCCAATTCGACTTCCACTCAGAGAGATTCTGCTCTCACAGAAGGGAGGTCAGGTTCTCCATCCAGACATCAAAACCCTCAACCTTCACGCTTGGCTTCTGAAAGGCTGAGGTACAAGGTTTGGGACCTCCCTGATGATGTTATGGAGGTGTTGCTTTCGGCAAGAAGGCCAGCAACAAAATCTTTATACCGCTGCCGTTGGAACAGATTTTGCAACTGGTGTAGGGATAAGAATATCGATCCCTTTTCATGTGGTACACCAATGGTTTTGTCCTTCCTACTTTATTTAACAAATTCAGGCCTTCAAGTTGGCACCATCAAGGGCTATCTCGCAGCGCTATCCATCTTTAAGCGCACTGCGGAAGAACCATCCTATTTCAAGTTATCCTTGGTAATACAGTTTCTAAAGGGGTTAACTAACGTTTATCCCCCAAGACCATTCCAGGTTCCCCTATGGGATTTAAATTTAGTCCTAACTTTCCTGATGGGCACACCTTTCGAACCACTCCACTCTTGTTCGTTAAGGTTTCTTACCCTTAAGACTGTTTTATTAGTAGCACTTAAATCTGCTAGAAGGGTGAGCGAGTTACAAGCTCTTTCTTGTAAACCCCCTCATACAATCTTTCACAAAGACAAAGTTGTTCTGCAAGTGAAGCCTAATTTCCTCCCAAAGGTGGTTTCTGAATTTCATATCACACAGAAGATTACCCTTCCATCTTTCTATCCTCCTCCCCATCCGGGGAAAGAGGAAGAGAGGTTACACAGGCTGGACCCAAGAAGGGCTTTAAATTTTTACATTAGTAGACTGGCTAGGATAAGACAAGCAGACCAGCTGTTTGTAGGCTACGCAGGTCACAAGCTGGGGTTACCGATAACTAAGCAGACCATTTCCAGATGGATCATTTTAGCCATTTTGGAATGTTATAAACTGGCAGGAAAAGAGCCCCCTCAAAATCTTAGGGCTCATTCGACCAGAGGTATCGCAGCTTCATCGGCCCTCAAAAGAGGAGTGCCGGTTAGAGACATATGTGCGGCTGCCACATGGTCGTCCGTCCATACCTTTACACGGTTTTACAACTTGGATTCCTCCTCCAGTCAAGAGACTAGGTTTGGAAAGGCAGTATTGCACTCTATTCATCAATAAGAGGAAGCATGAAGTCAGTACTCTCACCTCCAATAACAGAATACTGCTATGGGAGCCTATCTAAGATAAGGAATACGTCGGAGGACACAATCCCTTCGAAGAACAAGTTACTTCTTACCTTGTAACGTTCTTTCGATGGGATGTTCCTCCGACGTATTCCTTATCGACCCTCCCATCCATCCCCGCAGTACTACTTCCCTTGTTGTTGCAGCTTACGCTCCTTCAGGGTGATTAGTCTAGTCCAGAAAGAATTATTGTGGGCTTCAAAACGGAACTGAGCAACGGACGCTGCGCGCGGCCTTTATAGGCAGGATGACGTTGACGTCGATACGGCGGCTGTCGAGGGACATCGACTCGGCGGACGTCGACTCGCAGCGCCCTCTAGAGAGAAAAAATTTCCGAGGCCAGCAAAGCTGGAAAGAGATATCTAAGATAAGGAATACGTCGGAGGAACATCCCATCGAAAGAACGTTACAAGGTAAGAAGTAACTTGTTCTTCTCTATGGGATTTTCCCATTGTTCGAGGCTACCAATTTTACTGACACCCTCTAACATACCGCTGGTTTATTTTATTATTAACTTTACTCCGGTAGGTTTTATTTGCCAGAACTTTGATAAAACTTCTTTCTCAAGTCTTACTCCATTTTCCTAACCCAGGTCGGGGATCCTTTGTTCATCCTTTTGGCGGGCTTCTGCCAAGAAGCCCTCCTTTCGGCACCACTGAGTCTGGGGTGGGTCTGTTGTTTGGAGGGGGAGTAGAACCCCCAGACAGAGTTGCCACAGCACAGGTTGCACTCTAACCTGATAGGCTGGAGGGTCTCCCGCCAAGAAGACCACTCCACTGTGTGAGTGACAGCTAGGCTACATGAATGGGTCTCTTTATGCATAAAAGCAGGGTCCTGAGGACTGGAAGAGCAAGACGTTGCCACGAATTACGGAACCGAAGGGAAGAGAAGCCAGAGACATCTTCAGCATCTACACCACCGGTGAAGCCCTGCCGGATCGTCTCACCACTTTTCTTCCACACAACGAGAGGAGATCTTCAGCGAAGGAGCCTCCTTCCCTTGAGCTGGTGGGGTCAACCAGTTCACCTATCGCACCCTCGGACCTTCCTTGGTCGACTCGACAGTGCCCCGCACTTGAAGACCGGATAGCCAGACAGCTATCAACCCGGACCGCGATTAAAAGGAGCGTACCTCTTAAACTTCGTTTGGCAGCATCGCGGCTGGTTTCATCCCTGGGTAGTGCAGCGACTCGAACCTTCCTCCACGACGAGAGCCTCTCTTCCTCTGTTGGACCCCTCGACCTGCAGGAACTACCAGGAACAACCGCCACCGCAGGAGCCACTTCCCCACATTTAAGGTACATTATTCCGCCAGGCCGCCCTTTCTCCGTGGTAGCCCTAAAGGTGTTTTAAATCCTTTAACTACTTGTGAGGTTGGCCGCCCTCTCTCTTAACATTGTCTTTCGCCTTGCATCTACCTCTTCAAAAGTTTTCTACTAAAGACTTGACTGCAGCTACAAGAACATTTTTGCTCCTAAGCTCTTGGTCCTGTACCACTGACTCTGGCTCAGGCCTATTGACTCTGGCTGATTTGTTAGATCTGCTATCACTAGATTAGTTTTCAATGAGAAATGTGTTGATGCACCTAAATCTTCTAAACCCCTGCTTCCTTCCTACTGCTTTAACTTGTGGAGTGCCATTTTGCTCAGTTTTCATTCACTTGTCTTTTGGTTAAAATGTTACTGTGCATTACTTGTTCACAAAACTTCAGGAAAGTGTTGCTAGGGGGTGTCTGAAGATATTTTGGGTCAACTTGTACTTTCCCTCCCTTTCGCTGAATTGGTAGAGTGCCAATTGTAGTAGGTTTTCACTGTGCCGTTTTGCTCAGTTTTCACTATACCGCAAACTTGTCTACAATTGAATAGGGAGTTGTATATGCTTTTCTTTTGACTAAACTTAACTTACTTTATCAACTGTGATCTATGTGTTGACTTAGAAGTGTATAAAATAAATATATAATCTCTTTTTAATACAAAACTTTGGTCAGTGTTTCCGTGCTCCATAGTTCTGTACTGCCTATTGTGTCAACCCTGAATACTGCTCATCTCCCTCTTGAGGTAAGTCTGACTGCTCAGCCACAGCTATCAACTAAATCTTTGTGGTACAGACTGATACCAAAGGGGATTTATTGCTCTCACCTGTAGTCCTAATCTGGGGTAGTGCTCCCTAAGGGAACTGCCCTGGATTCTGCCTAACACTGGTGTACAGCGGTGAGGATAAAAGTATTGGATTGACATTTTAGTGCGTTACTAGTGCCTTGGTGCAACTAACCAGAAGGTTAACAATTACAAAAAGTTATTTTAACAAAAGTCAAAATTATGGAAAGTTATAGCCAGGAGACCCTCCTTACTAATACTGCTGATTATTTAAGGGATCTGTGTAAACAGAAAGGTCTTCCTGTCAAAGGCAAGAAACAAGAAATGATTGATAGACTGTTAGAGAAACAAAGTCTGGATAGTGGTGCTGTAGTGTCCACTACTCCAGCAAATGTGGCAAACAGTAATGAGGCTAATGTTGAAGATGTTATTGTTGAGACAGATGAGGAAGAGGAGGATAACTATGTCACCCCCTCTGGTCCTCTGCCTGCTCAAGGGCCTCAACCTGTAGCTACTGGACCCTTACCAGGTCCCACATTAAGTCCTGAATGTATCTCCCTAGAGAAAATGAGACTTGAACTTGAATTCAAAAGAATTAGTGCCCAAACTGAACAGAGACACCAAGAACTAAGGCTCAAAGAAATGGAGCTCAACCATGAGCTTGAGATGGAGAAATTGTCTTTGGAAAATGCTTCTCTCCCCGAATCCTCTAGATCTTCCAGTCCAAAAAGACCCTGGATGCCTAAAGAGATTGTGGGTATGTATGAACCTAAGTTGGATGTATTAGACTGGCTTGCTATGTTTGAATATAATCATGGGCTCCAGGATATCACAGGTGATCAGTTGATCCCCTGGCTATTCTCTAGGCTCCCCCCTATTGCATCTGATGTGGTAATGGAGTTGGGGGAGGAGCATAGAAAGGATTATGAATGTGTAAAGCTAGCTTTAATAGCTAGATTTGGGAAGACACCTTCCCAGTACCTTAAGAGGTTTAGGACCCTCAAAAAGCATGATAGTACCCCTTGGGCTACTTGGGTGAATAAGTGTTTGAAGAACTTAGAGGGATGGATTAAGGGTTATAGAGTTAACACTTATGAAGGAATGAGAAATCTTGTTATGATGGAGTCTATCTATGATGCATGTTCTCCTTAGCTCAGACAGCACTTAGCTGATTCAAAAGAGCTAGATTCTAAGAAACTGGCTAAGGCTGCTGACTTGTGGGTTGACAACAGGGCTACTCACAAGGATTCAGGGGTAACTCAGAAAAAGGATGAGGGAAAGCAGCCAAAGAAAGACAACAAAGAGAATTCAAATAATTCCAATTCCAAAGAGGGCCACAAACAAAATTCTAAGGGTAAGCCACAAGGGAAACCTAATCAGGCTAGTGTACCTTCTGGTACCAGACCAGAAGGAGGTCAGAGCAAGCCACCATTCATAAAGACATTTGGAAAATGTTATGTTTGTGGCTCAACTGACCATGTGAAAGGGGATCCCAGATGTAAGGGTAAACCTTCAGGGGTCCACACTGTCTCCTTAGCCTTCGCTCCTGAGGAGAAAGTACATATGGCCAGTGGAAACTTTCAACTACTAGCTGATGATCCCATTGGAGTCTGAGCTAGTGTATCTTTAGCATCTCTTGGGTTGTGGGAACAACACAATTTAGATGTGTATAATTCTATCCCTCCTAATACTAAAGAGTATTATAAAGACAGTGTCCTAGTCAATGGTCAGGAGACTCCTGCCATTAGAGACACTGGGGCCAGCATAACTGTGGTGGACCAATCTTTTTTCAAGGTGTAGGATGTTGCTAAAGCACCCAAACGCCTCACCAAGTAAGCTGGAGGGCCTGTGCAGATGCTTCCCCAATTACCAGCTCTCATCCAGTGCAATGAAACGACTGTCAGGATACCTGTGAGTGTATAATCTGAAGTACCAGGAAGGGTGCTGTTGGGCAATGATCTGAAAGACCTGGGAGTAGTGTCAAGTACTCCCAGACCTCCTAGTAAGAGATTACAGGAGCTTACCAGACCTGCAAGGGAGAGGACCTTGAGGGGCTCTCCCGAGGAGATGATAGAAAAAGAAATCACTCCTACTCCACTGGAGTTACTTACTGCTATCTCTAAACAACCAGAAGCAAGGGGGAGACCCAAGACTTCCAAAAATAAACCAGCTGAAAGCACATCACTCCAGTGCTGCTAACCAGGAAGTCGCCTAGGTTAGCAAAAATCACACCTGTGATTCCTCCTCCAGCTGAGGCTGAGTGTGAGGTACAGCCCTGTGTGGTTTAACTAGAGCCTGAGGACTCGGATCTAGTAGGAGGCCAGGAACTCATTGGATATCTTGACCCTGTGGACCATCCTGAGCTGCAGTCGTTACTGGCAGAAGGTGGACCCCAAAGGGCAGACTTCAATAAGGGACAAAGAGAATGTCCAACTCTGGAAGGTCTTTGCCACCAGGCAGCTTCTCAGCTTGAAGGGAAAGAGCCTGGGAAGTATAGGTTACACTGGGAAGATGGCCTTTTCTATAGTGAACCAACAGAGTCAACTCCTGGGGACTCCAAAAGACTTAAGTGCCCCAAGCAAACAGACTCAAATTCTTGCAACTAGCCCATGTGATACCTTTGGCTGGTCACTTGAGCTTCAAGAAGACCAAGGAAAGGCTCTCTCTCTACTTTTATTGGCCTAAAATGGGGGCTGAGGTAGATAAGTATTGCAAGAGTTGCCACACTTGCCAAACCTCTGGTAAAAGTGGCTCCAAGAACGTGGCACCTCTAGTGCCTCTCCCTGTGGTGGGAGTACCATTTGAGAGGGTAGGAATCGACATTGTTGGTCCCCTTGATCCTCCAACTTCTTCAGGCAACAGGTTTATACTTGTTGTAGTCGACCATGCTACTAGGTTCCCTGAAGCAGTTCCTATGAGGACTGTTACAGCTCTGGCTGTAGCTAAGGCCCTCCTTGGTATTTTTACCAGGGTTGGGTTTCCTAAGGAGGTAATATCCGACAGGGGGTCAAATTTTATGTCCCACTACATGAAGGCCATGTGGAAAAACTGCGGAGTTACCTACAAGTTCTCAACCGCATACCACCCTCAGACAAATGGGTTGGTAGAAAGGTTTAATAGAACCATGAAGAGCATGATCAGAGCTTTAGAAGACCCCCTTAAGAAAAAGTGGGATCTTCTACTGCCATGCCTTCTCTTTGCAGATAGAGAAGTCCCTCAGGAGGGAGTGGGTTACAGTCCCTTTGAACTTCTCTCTGGCCATCCGGTTAGAGGTCCATTGGCCCTGATCAAGGAGGGGTTGGAGAGTGTTCCTTTCCCCACACCAGCCAGAGTCACTGACTATGTGATAGGACTCCGGAGGAGAATGTCACACATGATGGCTGAAGCAAGTGATAACTTGAAAGCAGGTCAGGCTCTTGTCAAACATTGGCATGACCAGAAGGCCAACATGGTTGAGTTCGCTCAAGACCAGCAAGTTCTTGTTATGGTACCAACAAGGCAGAGGGCCTTGCAGGACAAATGGATAGGACCCTTCAAGATTGTGGGAAAACCTGGAGAGGTGAACTATCTGGTGGACTTAGGCAATCCTAAGGAGGCCCCTAGAGTCTTTCACATCAACCGTCTAAAAGGTTGTGTCTCGAGACCAGAACTGGGAGCTTTGCTTCTAGCTTCAGCTCAAGAGGAGGAGAAGAGTGTACCTCTGCCTGACCTCCTCAGAGGCAAACCTTTAGATGAGAAAATAGAAGGAGTCAATCTCTCTTCTAATCTGACACCTGAGCAACAGGAGGAGTGCAAACTTTTGTTAAATCAATTTCCCCCTCTGTTCTCACTGACACCAGGTGTGACCCCTTGGGGCCAACATGATATCCAAACTGGTGACTGTCTACCTGTCAAAAGCAGGGGCTACAGGATGTCAGAAAATGTAAGAACCCACATCAAAGGAGAGGTCAAAAAGATGCTTGATCTGGGGGTAATGGAGCCCTCAACTAGTCCATGGTCTAGCCCAGTTGTGTTAGTAACAAAGGCAGGGTCCAAGGAGTTGAGATTCTGTGTGGACTATAGAGCTCTAAATGCAGTCACTAAGACTGATGCCCATCATTTGCCAAGGACAGAGGAGCTGGTGGATAGACTTGGTTCAGCCACGTTCCTCAGCACATTTGATCTCACGTCAGGCTATTGGCAAATAGCCCTGACTAACCATGCCAAGGAGAAAACTGCATTCTCCATCCCAGTTGGCTTATACCAGTTTAAGGTTATGCCTTTTGGATTAAAGAATGTGCCTGCTACATTCCAAAGGTTGTTTAATCAGGTTCTGAATGGGATGGAGGACTTCTGCATGGCATACTTGGATGACATTGCAGTGTTCAGCCCTACTTGGAAAGAACATTTTGACCACCTAGGATATGTTTTGCAGGCTCTGCAACAGGCCCATCTGACCATAAAGGCAAGCAAATGTCATATTGGTCAGAGTAAAGTGGTCTACCTTGGGCATGAGGTAGGAGGTGGTGAAATAAGGCCTTTGCTCAGCAAGATTGAAGCTGTGCAAAATTGGACAACCCCTTCTACTCAAACTCAGGCGAGAGCATTCCTAGGCCTCACTAGGTATTACAGGAATTTCATTGAGAACTATGGATCCATAGCTTCTCCACTGAATATAATCTCTTCTCCTAAGTTTCCTAAAAAGGTCAAATGGAATAAGGAGTGCAATCAGGCATTTGAAAGTCTAAAGAAAGCCCTTTGTCAAGCTCCAGTTCTCAGAGCTCCCGACTACCACCAACCCTTCATTGTACAGACAGATTCTTCCAATATAGGTATAGGTGCAGTACTCAGTCAATTGGATGAGAAAGGTAGGGAACACCCCATTTGCTTCATCAGTAGGAAACTGAAGGAACCTGAAACAAGGTGGGCAACTTTTGAGAGAGAATGTTTTGCCATTGTGTGGGCTTTGAAGAAGTTTAGACCATACATCTATGGATCTACTTTCACCATTCAAATAGACCACCAATCCTTGAGCTGGTTGATGCAAATGAAAGGGGAAAACTCAAAACTGCTAAGATGGTCACTCTGCCTCCAAGGGTTTGATTTTCCCATTGAGCACAGGTCAGGATGTCACCACCAAAATGCTGATGGTCTCTCTAGGATGTTTTTAACCGACTAGAGGTATGAGACTCATCCAGGAGTGGATTAGATCCTCCTGTCCCTTATTCTGTTGCGGTGGGGGGGGGCGAGTGTTAGGGAGAATTCTCATTTTATGGCTAATTTCCCTTACCTTTGGAGTCCCCCAGCAGCTTTGCTGAATTTGAAGGGTTTATTTATTTTTACCTGCTAAGAGTTAGACTCTTTTTCCCACTTTTGCTATGTGTGTTCTAGGCTATTTTTGTGTTTAATGCCTATGGGATCTTTTCTCTCACTCATAGGAACCATCTTTATGCACATGTGTCCCACGTGTCCCACAGCACCCTCCGTGCCTTGACACAGGGGTGTCGTAGCGACCCCCAAACATAGACTTCTTACCCTGGGACTGACTACTGTCTCCAAGGTCTTGTAAAGTCCCTGTTGACTTTACTAGTCAATTGTTATGAACTTAACCAGTACGCCCCATCTTAATATGGTGGCAGTGGTTACTACCTTTTATATTCGACAGCAAATATTTCTCTATGGGATTTTCCCATTGTTCGAGGCTACCACTTTTAGTGAAGCCAGAGACATCTTCAGCATCTTCACCACCGGTGAAGCCCTACCGGATCGTCTCACCACTTTTCTTCCACACGACGAGAGGAGATCTTCAGCAAAAGAGCCTCCTTCCCTTGAGCTGGTGGGGTCAACCAGTTCATCTATTGCACCCTCGGACCTGCCTTGGTCGACTCAACAGTGCCCCGCACTTGAAGACCGGATAGCCAGGCAGCTATCGACCCGGGCCGCGATTAAAAGGAGCATACCTTTTAAACTTCGTTTGGCAGCACCGCGGCTGGTTTCATCCCTGGGTAGTGCAGCGACTCGAACCTTCCTCCACGACGAGAGCCTCTCTTCCTCTGTTGGCCAGGCCGCCCTTTCTCCGTGGTAGCCCTAAAGGTGTTTTAAATCCTTTAACTACTTGTGGGGTCGGCCTCCCTCTCTCTTAACATTGTCTTTCGCCTTGCATCTACCTCTTCAAAAGTTTTCTACTAAAGACTTGATCCAGCTACAAGAACATTTTTGTTCCTAAGCTCTTGGTCCTGTACCACTGACTCTGGCTCAGGCCTATTGACTCTGGCTGATTTGTTAGATCTGCTCTCACTAGATTAGTTTTCAATGAGGAATGTGTTGATGCACCTAAATCTTCTAAACCCTGCTTCCTTCCTACTGTTTTAACTTGTGGAGTGCCATTTTGCTCAGTTTTCATTCACTTGTCTTTTGGTTAAAGTGTTACTGTGCATTACTTGTTCACAAAACGTCAGGGAAGTGTTGCTAGGGGGTGTCTGACGATATTTCGGTTTAACTTGTACTTTCCCTCCCTTTCGTTGAATTGGTAGTGTGCCATTTGTAGTAGGTTTTCACTGTGCCGTTTTGCTCAGTTTTCACTATACCGCAAACTTGTCTATAATTGAATAGAGAGTTGTATATGATTTTCTTTTGGCTAAACTTAACTTACTTTGTTAACTGTGATCTATGTGTTGACTTAGAAGTGTATAAAATAAATATATATTCTCATTTTAATACAAAACTTTGGTCAGTGTTTCCTTGCCCCATAGTTCTGTACTACCTATTGTGTCAACCCTGAATACTGCTCATCTCCCTCTTGAGATAAGTCTGACTGCTCAGCCACTTGTACCAACTAAGTCTTTGTGGTACAGAAGTACAAAGGGGATTTATTGCTCTCACCTGTAGTCCTAATCTGGGGTAGTGCTCCCTAAGGGAACTGCCCTGGATTCTGCCTAACATCCACCAGTCACCGCCATTCCTCATGACATCAGGAGGTGGAGAAAGCTCGGAAAGTCCATGATCCTGATTGTTCGACCCTTCATGCTTGGTTTCTGAGAGGGTAAGCTACACAGATTGAGACCTTTCTGGAAGACATAATGGAGGTGTTGCTTTCAGCCAGAAGGCCTGCAACAAAATCTCTGTACCGTTGTCGTTGGAAAACATTTTGAAGCTGGTGCAGAGAAAGAGTTTTGATCCTTTCACATGCAACACTACTACAGTATTGTCTTTTCGAGGGGATTGGGTCCTCCGACGTATTCCATATCTATGACGGTAATCACCACAGTTGTGCTGCTTCGGAAAATTTTCGGCTCCTGCGTCGATACGCTTTACTCGAGCTGACGTCACCGGATGTTATAAGTAGGACGCACGACGCCCGTAGCCTCATTTCCGTTTTTTCCACAAACGTGTTCGCTTCGGAGATCTCAGCGCGCCTCAGTTCTTCTAAGTTCTGTTCTTTCGGTTCTTCAAACCTGTTCGTTGTGAAGATTTCCTTGATGTCTTCGTCGTCTTCCACGCCGCGGCCATGTTTTAAGAAGTATCGGGACTGCGGGTCCAAGATGTCATTGACGGATTCGCAAAACGCCTGCCTCTGGTGCCTCGGTGAGGACCACGACATGGATGACTGTGTAGACTGCCAGTCGCTTACATCGAAGGCCTTGCGGGAGCGTAAGAAGAAGCTTTCTGTAGGTAAGGTGGCCAAGCCCCGGAAGTTACTCACGGAAGCACCGGCATCGGTCGCCTTCCCAGTCTTCGTCCGAGGACTCCGCCCGTCGGCGGGTAGCTTGTCCAACAAGCATTCCACTCCTGCAGAATGGGCTTCATTTCAGCAGGAGATGTTGGCGATTTTTCAGTCGCAGGGCTCCGGTCCGTCCGCACCGTCGAAAGACGCGGGGTGTGACCGTGCTAGAGACGCCACTTGCCCGCCTTCGGGCTCGATCGGTCATCGCGATCACCGGGCACCTTCAAGGTCCCGGTCGGACAAGGATGGTCGCTCTAGACATGCCCGTTCCAGGTCCCGGTCCTTGATGCCCTCGAGACCGTCGGAGTATGTGAAGTCTTCTAAGAAGACATCGACGCCTTCGGCGCCGAGGTCATCGAGGGACTCTCTCGAGGCTCCCCCTCAGAGGAAACCGTCAACGCCATCGGCGCTCAGGCTGTCGAAGGACACGCTCGGGGCTCCGCCCTCGATGACTGTGTCGAAGCCGTCGGCGCCACGCTCGACGCCGATTCCATCGACGCCCTCAACGCCATTCGAGGCTGCTTTGTCGGCGGTACCCCGTGGCACGGTGGAACCCCCTAGAAAGGCTCTGGCCAAGGCTAAGAATGTCTTTGTCCCTTTTTCTGTGCCCTCACTCCAGCCTCTGAATTATATTTCTGAGGTGGAGGAAGGGTCTGAGGAAGGTATGGTTCCTGAGGAGGTACCTGACGAGATTTTGTCTGGTCATAGCCAGATTGAAGACCTGCGTCAGTCGTTGCACGACGCCAGTGTGTCTGGACACCTCTCCGGAGGTGGAGTTCTGTAGGCCTGAGCCTGGCACCCATCCCGAGTCCTCGTACTGGCACCTTATGTCGAGGGTCATGGAATACTTGGGGTGGTCAGCGCCACCAGTGGATTTTCTGCAGGATGACCTGACTGATATCCTCGACCAAGGTCCACCAACTGACCCGGTACCGCCATTTCATATGGCCTTGCAGAGAAGGGTGGCAGCAGCTTGGACTGCTCCGGAGAGTCTCCCGGCAGTGAGCAAGTCTTTTCCGCGAAACTACCGCCCAGCCAATAGCGACCCCTGCTACTTGACCACGCACCCCACTCCGGAGAGTTTGGTGGTGCAGGCGGCTACAGCCCCAGCGAAGCAGGCGTCGTACCCTACCATCCCTCCAGATAGGGACGACAAGCGTTTTGATGGCTGGGCGAAGAAAGTGTTTTCTTCAGGGGGTATGGCTTTACAGGCAGCCAACTCCGTGTGTGCCTTGTCACGTTTCACGCACACTCTGTGGAACTGTATTTCGTTAGCGGCTGAACATATTCCCGAAGGGGAGGAACAGGATGGGTTTCTTGCTATAGTGCAGGATTGCAAGGATGCCATATGTGAGTCCGTTCTGTCGGGTCTGGACATGGTCTGGACATGGCAGATTGTGTCGGCCGGTCCATGGCGTCGAGCACCGTAATACGCAGGTTTGCGTGGTTGCAGAAGTCGGAGTTTGCTCCGGAGTTTGAACATCTTTTTGGCAGCAAGGCTGATGAGAGCCTTGAGAGGTTGCAGACCTCCAAAGCTGCAGCAAAGTTGTTGCAGTTTGCCCACCTCTGCCTTTTCGTCATAGGGGACAGCACTGGAAGGGAGGTTACTTTCGATATTACTCATCCTTTGGTAAATCGAGGGGAGCTGCAAGTCAAAGGGGCCACTGTAGGAGTACCAGAGGTGGAAAACAGGGTATTCGAGGTGCCAAGGCCGCTCGGGCAGTTGCCTCTTTGCCCTCAGGCACTGCCGCAGCCGCTTCAGCTCAGTCATGAGGCCATGTCCCATGGTTCGCCGGTTGGGGGAAGGCTGGTGCAGCATCTTGTAGAGTGGCGTGCCATTACTTCAGATGTGTGGGTTCTGGAGATCATAGCCCACGACTACTGTCTTTGTTTCTGGCAGAGGCCTTATGACAATCCACCAGGGAATCTCTCTGTGAAGAGTCCGGATTCGCTCCTTGCGCAGGAAATACAATCCCTGCTGGAGAAAGGCACCATAGAACTGGTGCCTGTAGCAGAGAGGAACAAGAGATGGTATTGCCCTTATTTTTTGATTTCGAAGAAAGACAGGGGATTGAGACCCATCATGGACTTGCGCATTTTGAACAAACTCCTCAGGAAGGACAAGTTCAAGATGGTTACTCTTTCTCAAGTCCTCCAGGCCCTTCAACTTCAGGACTGGTTGGTGTCTCTCGACCTCAAGGACTCTTACTTTCATGTGCCGATCCATCCCAAGCACAAGAAGTACCTGAGGTTCGCGGTTGGTGAATCACACTTTCAGTTTCGGGTCCTGCCGTTCGGCTTGACCTCCGCCCGAGGGTCTTCACCAAGCTCATGGTGGTGGTGGCAGCGTATCTCAGGAAAGGGGGGATTCACATCTCCCCCTACCTGGATGATTGGTTGATCAGGGTGCACTCTGCCGAACAGGTCCTGGATCATCTGCCCGTCACCTGCCACTCCATTCACAAGCTGGGCTTCTCCCTCACCTTAAAGAAGTCCACTTGACGCCAACTCAGCAGCTCCAGTACATTGGAGCAGTGCTCGACACGTCCCTGGGGCAGTGTTTTCCTCCCCGGGTGAGGGCTCATCACATTCAGCAGATGGTGCACAAGTTTCAGAATGCCCGGAGTCTCCCGGTGTTCGAGTTCTTGAGGTTGCTCGGCCTCATGGCATCCTGCATTCTTCTTCTGCCAGAAGACAGGTTGCGGAAGAGATCTCTGCAATGGGCTCTCTAGATGCAGTGGTCACAGTCCTCCGGCAGGATGTCGGACCCTGTTCAGGTGCCGCCCTCGGCCACCCGGGACCTTCTGTGGTGGGCCGTCGATGGCAATCTGATGAGGGGGCTCAATTTTGGCTACCCTGGCCGGAGGTGACGATCGTGAGGGACGGATCCCTCACTGGATGGGGAGCTCATGCCAACGAGTTGACAGCAGTCGTTGGTCTCCTTCGGAGTCCAGACTCCATATCAATCTGCTGGAGCTGAGGGCTGTCAGGCTTGCCCTGAAGGCTTTTCTGCCGACTGTGCAAGGAAAGAATGTCCTGATTCTGACGGACAACCAGGCCCGGCTCCAGGAATGTTCATCTGGGTGGGCCAGGTTTATGATCAGGGGGGCCCAATTTCTATTCTGTGTGGGCGTTTGAGTACTCTAAAGAAAGGGCTGATATTAATCCAGATTTCCCAGATCCGTGATCCAGAAGAAAATGTCTTCCCAGATCCGGACAAAAATAAATGTGCACCACTCTATAAAAACAGCACAGAGCAAATGTCATGATCTCTGCTTCCAAAAGGTCAGGGTTTTCCCAACTCCCTTGGAAGCAGATCCATAACCCATGTTCCGAGTGCCAACCAGTCCCAATTGGGACCTTTTGGACCCAGTCCTGGCGCCAGGCTCATAAATATGCCCAGTCCCAGCGCTGGAAGCGCCGGGCTCATAATGCTTGGGTGGACTTACCTGCAGCAGACCATGCTGCTTACTTGCCTGCCAGTTGAGCCTCTGATCCTCTTCTGTTTGGAACTACTTTTCCTGTTGGGTGGGGCAGGAGCCACTCCCTAGGTTCAGAACACTGGAACTCTTCTGGAAAGCAGGAACTCTTTTCTTACCTAGGCGTGGCTGTGGAAGGAGACACCTAAGCACTACAGGAGGCTATTTATACCACACCCGATGGATGAATCTTGCTTTGCGTTATTCTGCATCCTCTGCAGCAGAACGCTCATCGTGTCTTCTGCATCTGATCCTGGGCCTAAGGAAAAAGGCTTACCATCCTGAATCCAGTCTTCAGCAAGACCTATAAAGACAAGAAAGAACAGGTTAGCATTACGGTCTTCAGTGACAGCGCTTCACTTACCTGGTCCATCGGCTGTCACCAACGCCTCGCACTGCATTCCGGCATCTGAAAGACAAAAGCTTACCAACTCTTCGCACGCTCCGGAGGCCTTCGGCGCTGCATCCCGCATCTGAAAGACAAAACAAGGTGCGTTTAAAGACATTGGGGAACTTTAATACTCACGTGCCATTACTCCTTTCCACATCTAACCCAGTGGGTATTCCGGCACCCTGCAGCCGCTCCGAACTTGTACCTGCAAAATAAAAAGACAGTTAGAGCGCATCGTGAAGCAGGCAACAAGCGCTTACTTACGTGCTTCCAGGCGCTTCTATTCATCACACGGGCTCCATCTTCAACTCACTTCAGCCCGTCATCCGCCATCGACGGAACCCTGCAAAACAAGAGACATCATTACTAAAGACTTTTAAAGACATTAGAATTACTCGAAACTTACAGTTCGTGCAGTAAACGACGGACAGCAGTCCTCTGAAGTCAAGAGGCCTGCTCCCCTTATCCAGTGAAGAAACTGGTTACAGCACCCTGCCCCGAGGCAGATGGAGAGCACGGCGTTCACTTACCTAAGACATCTTACCCTTCGAGTCAGACATACAGTGCACAGAGGTCCAGCCCAAAGAGCCAGCCGTGTGTTACACATCACCTTTGAAGATACGGTATACGCCCAGTCAAGACCGGCGCCTCTACGGGAATCAGGTGAGCGTTACAGCAAAAGAGAAACTAGGAAAATAGTGTTGCAACATCAATCTACCTATCTTCACTTGTCATCTGCTCCTCCCGTTTCTATTATATCCACTTCTCCTTCACCTTGCACACCCAATCACCTTCCATCAGGTCAGGTCCCCCTGACCACCATTCCCATTTACCTCCAATCCCACCTACCCCAAAAACCCACACCATGGTCATCATTACAGGTTTGCCGGTCCGGAAATAATGGTGCCGGTAAGCTTACCAGCACTTTTGTTTCCGGACTGGCAAACTACGAGTCTGCCTGCCAGAGCCGCTGTGTCTGACAGGGCAGACCCTGCCGGACACATCGTCCACGGTAGGCAGACCGTCACGGAAGCACCAGCACTGTTAACAACGGTGCCGGTGCTTCCCTGGTCCCCATTCCCATGGAGTCTTACAGGACTCCATGGGAATGGGGATTTACAATTTACCGGGGCCTGACTTTCCGGAATGCCCTGGTTGTAATACCCCAGTCTTTCCGGCAAGTCTGGCGCCGGTAAATCATTAAGGCTCTGGCGGCAACCTGCCGGTAGTACCAGCACGGTTATCGCCAGACTCTTAATGAGCCCCCCATGTCTTTCTTGGCCTGGCTGCGGAGAATCAAGGGTGATGCTGCCTCTTTCTCTGCAAGGATTGGACAGCGAGGCCACCAGTCTTTGTTCCATTTCAGTTGGTGCGTGCCCAACAATGCCACCCTAAACACTGTGGCTACTCCCAGCAGGCCCAGAAGGAGGTGCTTTTTGTCCCACCATCTAGTTGTAAAAGACAGTCCCCCCTCTCCAGAATACTGAAGCAAGGAATAGGACATCTTGTTTCTTACAAAATGACATTTCGAAGAAAAACATTTTATTTTTTTGTTACATTTTTGAAGAACACTTTAATTGAGTTGAGTGCACGAGGAAGTGGTAGCATGTAGGAGAGAGAAGTTAGGGTTGGGGGGAGTGGGATCAATAGGCAGACAGTGCAGGTTAAGGGGTTTCCAGCTGCCTGGTATCGCTCCCGGTTGGGCTTGGCAGGGAGGAGAGGTGCTTCCTCCCTGCCATCCCCCTGTACATCATTGCCTAGAACATACTGTTTACATGCTGGTTAGAAAATATGCAATTGTCCATGATAGCTTTTCGTTTGATGTATTTACTTTGATTTGCTATTCAATTTCACAATTTTGTTCAATATATGTGGCCTGATATTTTCAAAGAATGGTGCGTGTGTGTTCTTGGCAGGTCCTGACACATGCGCTACTCAGCTCTTAAACCGTGAGTGAGGCTTTTTTGAAATAGCTTATACTGTGAACTGAATGATTACATTATTGCCCAGGATCACACACTTTGGTTAAGCGGGAAAGTCAGAATTTGAAACTTGCTTGAAATTTAGATAGTTGACTACGCATCCTCCAAGCTCAAGTTGGTACAAATATGTGTTGAAATTTGGTTTTGAATATCTAAAATAATACTAAATTTTATACAATTGCTTTAAAAAGTCACATGATAAACTAACCTGTCAAGGTTATCATTGTAGAAACGTGTTGATGAAAAAGAGTAAGGGAGTAATTTTGTTTGCAATCCTAATTTGCACCACTCCTGTTTTCAGTTTTTTGCAAAAGTACACCTCCATGCAATTGTAATCGTTTCCACCAAGTACTGGTAAAGTAAAGCATAAAACACTGCTAAATATCGCCTTTGATCTTCCCTTTTCCTCTATGTGTCTGGAAAAGTGTAAATACCTCCCACAATAAACAATTGTGGGAGCCATCCACAATGTTTTCTTTTGGAATCTTCCTGCTTTTACCAGTGTAAAAAAGTCAGGCGGATTCCATAGGAATCCATTGGTTTTGCAGCAACATAAAAATACATTCTGGTGGAAAACCAATCGGATTCGGCAAAGGGACCTTTAAGAGCAGGCAAACCTGTTCAATTTGATCTGCTCTCCAACTTAGCCTACCACACCATTCAAATTCCTACAGTGAACAAAAAGTTGTGATAAATGCTTTTAGTGCAACCTTTTCCACTTCGCTTGACTTGGAAAATGATCCACTATGATTGTAGCTTTATTTTCCCCATCCTGAATGATAGCCTACAAACTCCAGCATAAAAGTTAATGAGAATTTAAAAGAAATCTGATAAGAGTACCAACATCAACCCCAGACAAGTGTTTCGATCTGGTTGGACCTCATCAGTATGGTGGAGCTGTGCCTCTCTAAGAATAGTGAGAAAAGGGTCCACGTCTGGGGCTGTTGCTGGTACTCTTGTTCAGAGGAGAATTGATTAGCATTTTGGTGCTGGACTGCCCTAGGGCAGGATAAAGACTGATATGGTTTAGATATTTCTCCTTTGTGAAAGATAGTGAGCTAAAGACTCTGGGTAAGTCTATCATAACGGGGACTAATGTCCGGCAGAGGTACTCCCAGGTCCCCCCTTGTTCTTTGCATATTAAGTAACTTTGGGTCTCACCCTAAGTTACTAGGGGAATCCAGACGTGGACCCCTTGCTCACTATTCTTAGAGAGACACAGCTCCACCCTACTGATGAGGTCCAACTAGACCGAAACACGTGTCTGGGGTTGCTGTTGGTACTCTTGTTCAGAGGAGAATTGCTTGGTATTTCAGTGCTGGACTGCCCTAGGGCAGGACAAAGACTGATATGTTTTAGATATTTCTCATCTGTGAACGATAGCGAGCTAAAGACTCCGGGTAAGTCTCTCGTAACTAGGACTAATGTCCGACAGAGGGACTCCCAGGGCCCCCATTGCTTTTTTCACTTTTTGATTTTATTCCTCTCCGCTCCAGAATTACATTTTTGTTACTACCAACCTTATTTTTTCACTTATACTTAAGTTGTTATTGCAGCAGAACATATATTTTCAATGTAATTTGTAAAGGACCCCAGTTGATTGATGCACCTTCTGTAGACATCTGTGTGAAAGCAACATCATGGGGGTCATTACGAGATAGGCGGTTGCCATGGTGCTATTAGCACCATGGCTGCCTCCCATACCGTGACCGAGTCCGGTCTTGTTCAAGTCCATTGTCCAGTCCATTCCGCCCCGGAGGGACCGGTAAATCCCTATTGAACAAACCATTCCCCATTCCCATTTGAGCTCCCATAGAGCTCAATAGGAATGGTGAGGGCGCTAATAACGGGCTCGCGACTAGCAAGCCTGTTATTAGCGCCCTGGTCCCTTAGCGGGACCAGTAAAGGACGTGTAGTCTGACCACACGTCCCTTACGGTTCCCGCTAAGGGACCTCGGAATTGGGCGGTAGGGGATTACCGGCACCGGTCTCCTTACCAGTGCCGGTAATCCCTTACCGCCCAACTCATAATGACCCCCCCATGTGTCATTTATTGTTTGATATAGTTAAACATTTAATAAAGCATGATGTGAAAAAATGCTATATTCCCACAACAAAATAGACATGCTTTAAATGACAGAAACCAACTTTGTGATTTTAGGTTTGAGAAAATAGTTGTAGGCCTGCTTAAGTAAGTGTGATTGAGTATGTTTGAGTAAGTGTGCTTCTTCACTTAGTGGTGTTTAATGGCCCTTCATCTCCCTGGTTGTTTGTGCTTTCATGTCTGCGAGGCATAGATCATTGTCCAGGGCAAGCAAACAAATCCTGGCTGGGCCTCCTGCAGTGCAGCCTCTCAGAATGATAATCTCTCAGAGGTTCCTGCTGCACATTAAGGGCCTGATTCACAGAACGCTTTTCTATGGGATTGCGCCATTTTAAAACACTTCTGTGAATCAGGCCCTTCGAGTGAAATGCCCAGTGCTGGGATTGAGCCGGCTCTCGCCAGAACCGAGATCTGGCACCAGATGTGTAGCTGGATCTCGGGATCCGGCCAGAGCCAGCGCTGGGGGAAAAAAAAAGGAAGCACCTGTGAGCAAACTATAACTTCCTCTGGTGACCCTGTGCAAGGGGTCACAAGAGGGAGTTACAGTCCTCAGCCACAACCCGGTTCATTTATTTATTTATGCAATGTTTGTCGGGTACATGGACCCAGATTATTTAGTTATTTCTGTAATGTTTGTAAAATACCTGTATCCGACAAACATTGCATAAATAAATAAATATGCAGGTATCCGACAAACATTGGATGAATAAATAAATCCCCCCTATTAACATTGAAACTATCACACATGATGCAGCCACCCAACTGCTTTCAGAGGGGAGCTGCAGGAGCTGTGCCGGGTGTGGTTGAAGTAAAAGAAAACCTTGCTTATAGCAACAGAAATCACCCCGTTTGAATAGTACCGAAGGGGAAGTTTAAAAAAAAAGGGGATGCAAACTGTGCATTTTAAAGAATATTTACTCAGCAACACTGGTCAAAACTATTTTTCCGCATAGTGAAGTAACTCATCACCAGTGCCATGGAAGTGGTTTAAAGTGGAATTGATATATAGTTTAGAAAAGAAGGAGCATGAAAGTAATAGCACTGTTTAAAACTATTATTTTGGACATTTCCTTTGATTGGACGTCAACTGCTAACTACGCTCCCCTAAACCCTGCCTCCTCGGGCACCGTCCCCCCCAAACCACTGCCCCCACCCGGCCCTTGTGGGATCCCCCACCAATTTCTTTCCATTTCCACCACTCTAAAATTCCACACTCCCTTGGGTCCCACATTGAAGGCCTCCTTTCTAGGGGGGGGCCAGGGAGTGGCCTTGGGGGGGCCTGGCCCCCCTGGCCCACCTGCTGGAGCCGGGCCTGCGGACAACACAGTGGTCATGCACTACCTCAACAAAAAGGGGGGGCAGGGTCACTTCCTCTGTGCAGGGAGCCGCTGCAGCTCTGGGTCTGGGCCATCCAGCAGGACATTTTGATCTCAGCGATTCATCTGGCCGGAGACGAAAACAAGACGAAGGACGCTCTGAGCAGGCAGAGCGCGATCTCTCACGAGTGGGAGCTGGCTCAGGAGATTCTCCTGGAGATCTTCGCCCTTTGGGGGGGACCCCTCAAGTGGATCTCTTCACTTTCAGTGTCAACCAGAAGTGCGAAAGGTTCTGCTCGCAGGAATTTTCTCCGAGGAGCCTTAGGAGACGCAACCGTGGTGGAGTGGTCCTTCCCACTGCTGTACGCGTTTCCTTCAGTCCCCGTCATCCCGCAAGTGCTGCAGAGGGTACGGAGGTTCGGTTCCCGGATGATCCTCATTGCTCCGGCATGGCCCCGGAGAACGTGGTACCCGGACCTTCTCAACTTGTCCATCTGCACTCCGTCGTCTTCCCTACCGAGACAATCTGCTCTCATGGGAGGGGGGTCAGGTTCTCCATCCAGAGGTCAGATCCCTCAACCTTCACGCTTGGCTTCTGAAAGGTTGAGGTATAAGGATTGGGACCTCCCTGAAGACGTGATGGAGATGTTGCTTTCGGCCAGGCGGCCTGCAAACAAGTCCCTGTACCGTTGCCGTTTGAGAAAGTTCTGCGAATGGTGCAGGGTTATAAATGTGGATCCTTTTTCATGTGACATTCCTGTGGTTCTGTCTTTTTTGCTTTCGTTAGCCCACAACGGACTGCAGGGGGGTACCATTAAAGGTTACCTGGTGGCGCTGTCCATATTTAAGCGCTCATCGGAGGAGTGTTTTTATTTCAAAATTCCTTTAATTTCTCAGTTTCTCAAAGGGCTCACTAATGTGTTTCCGCCATCACCTTTCCAGGTGCCTGGTTGGGATTTGAACCTTGTTCTAAAATTCCTAATGGGTGCTCCATGTGAGCCTTTACATTCTTGTCCTCTGAGTCTGTTCACCCTTAAAACTGGATTTTTAGTTGCGGTCACTTCCGCTCACAGAGTGAGTGAGTGAGTTGCAGGCACTTTCAGTTAAGCCACCCTTCACTGTGTTTCATAAGGACAGGTTTGGCCTCAGAGTTCGTCCTTCCTTTCTTCCAAAAGTTGTCTCGGAATTTCATTTGAGCAAGAAGGTCATTCTTCCAGCATTTTATCCTCCTCCGCATCCTGGTAAGGAAGAGGAGAGGCTCCATAGGTTGAATCCTAGGAGAGCTTTAAGTTTCTAGATTTCGCGCATGTCCCTGGTCAGAGTGGACGATCAGCTCTTTATAGGTTACGCTGGAAGGCGTTTGGGACAAGCTGTTACTAAGCAGACTTTGTCTAGATGGATTATCTTGGAAATTTCTGAATGTTACCGCTTGGCGGGTAAGGACCTTCCGGTTGGCTTACGGGCCAATTCTACTAGGGGTATGGCTGCCTCTACTGCCCTGCAGAGGGACGTCCTATTCGAAACATCTGTGAAGCAGCCACCTGGGCTTCGGTCCATACTTTTGTATGACACTACTCCCTAGATTCCATCCATGGGCAGTATCTGGCCTTTGGCAAGGGGGTCCTTTACTCTGCACTTTGATTGTACATTCTAAATTTCTATATTCTAAATTCTTTTTCCCTCCTCCATACGTTGGTACTGCTTTGGGAGTCTGTCATAGATATGGAATACGTCGGAGTGGAATGCACTCTTAAACAACGGTTTAAGAGTGCATTCCACCCGAGGAGTGGCTGCTTCTTTGGCTCTTTAAAGATGGGTGCTGTGGGCGTGGCCAGCGGGCGACCGATGGCGACGTGATTCCGCGTCGCTCCTAGGCCGCCAGCCTAATCCTGAATCCATCCTGTTATGCTAACCTCTCTGGAGGCATTTGAACACGCCTCAGCGAAGCACCATAAACCGCTGCAGTGAACCGCACTGCGACAGACCAGTTTTGTGTTTCCACAGAGTTACGGAGATCGTAAGCTGGAGACGAGAAGCTGCGAAATATATTTCCAAGATGGCCGCCGAACACACTGAATGAGAGTGAATGACTACCTTCGGGGGAGTGAGGATTGCACGGGCCCCCATCGGGCAGCGACGAGGAGTGAGAGCGATCAGGCGGAGCGGGTCTGCCCTGCCCACCCCCCGACAGCAGAGCAGTCTGCGACACGAGGCGGCGAAGAACGCTCCCAGCGTATCGCATTGTGTGGGGAAGCGTGTCGATTCCCCAACATCAACTGATAGCAGAGACCGACTGTGACCCGTGGTGGCGAGAACGTGAGGGCGTCTGCTACAGCCCAGTGACTTGCTGTGTCAGCTGTGTTCTGCTCCGGGTGGACGGCGTGCGCACTTTTCCGTGCACGAGAAGAAGAAAAGGTCCCGCAGAGGGTCGGCAAGACCCGTGGTAAGTGCACGGGCGCCGCTCTGCGTAGAGCGCCTGCCTATTCTCCCGCATTGTGTTGATGCCAGGTGCTGGAGAGGTGAATCGACGCCGTCGTGACCAACGGTAAGCGGGGAGAGAGGAGGGAGACACGAGGCAGCGGCCCCGCTAACAAATCCACGCAGATCAGCTGCCCCTGCCTTAGTATAAACGGAACTGTGCTGATTCAACCCTGATATTAACGCTCCACAACAGCAGGGGCACATAGACTCTCCACCTATCCATATCTGCATAAAGCGTGTAAAGAGACACCTGCAATAACAGGATCATACAGAAACGAACCCTGTGAGCGCAGTATCAGGTCTCCAGGGGAGAGGGGAATTGCCCACATCACCCAACGCCTACTGTAAGAGACGCAATTGGTGACTCATCCCAGTGCACACTAGGGAACAGCAGACACGATCCACAAGGCACCGTATAAACCGCATGAATACTGAGCGGTTCTCCAGGACTATTGATCAGGGCGGCAATACACACGGCAGCTGATTGCACCTAAAATTGTGAAAACAGTCACATGCGCTGCCTCACGAATAACGGATGCCTCCACGGAGGGAAACAATACTGATGTAAGATCCCACTCCGGGAGCAGCACAGCTTTACCCCGCCTTGAACGCCGCGACTCAGAAACCCCTCGAAACTCCCAATCCTCAAAGTCCACAAACACTCCCTTGGAGCATAAGACCCCCTAGCTCCATTACAACACTGGTCCAGTGTGGGAAAGGATAAACCAAGAAAGACATCCACGCAGAGCAGGATAGAACAATACGCAACGACATCCATGCCTCGCTCGCCGGAATGTCCAGCATCAATGGAATCTGACAATATGGAGGACGACATCTCCCTCAGGGATGTGATGAGTGCTATCGCCAGCTCCTGAACATCAATGGAGAAGAAGATGGACAGTATCGGGGCTGATGTGTCCCTGCTGAGGCATGACTTGCAAAAATTGACCTCGCGCACTGGAGAGGCCGAGGCCCGCATCTCGGAAACAGAGGACAGCCTCCGAGGGGTCAACAGATGCATGTCTGGAATTTTAGACCGGATAAAAACCCTGGAAGCAAGAATCGACGACAATGAAGGGAGATCCAGGCGCAACAATGTTTGCATACTTGGCCTCCCAGAAAAGACCGAAGGGGGAAGCATGGAGCTGTTCCTCGAGGAATGGCTCACAGATATATACGACGCAAAATCCTTCTCCAGATTCTTTTCCATCGAATGCGCACATCGTATCCCAACTAGAAGACTTGTACCAGGGGCGCCACCACATGCTGTCATCGCAAGGTTCCTGAATTATAGAGACAGGGACGCTGGGCTGAGGATTGCGAGATCGAAGGGAGCCATCACCTACAATGGATCGAAAATCGCTTTCTTCCCGGACTTCACCAGGGAAGTGCAAAAAGCGCGCCAATCATTTGAACCCACTCAAAAAATGGCTGCAGGCTCTAGGGACAAAATATGGTTTAATATTTCCCGCCCAACTTAAAATATTCCACAATGGAACCACAGTACATTTCACAGACCCGAAAGAAGTGTGGAGCTGTGCAGAGAGACACATAGCGGGCAACTGGAGCGTTAAGAAGAAAACAGGAGGCGAAAGGAATGGACCACATCCTGAGAGACTACCAGAGAACAGACCCCAACAACAGCAGGAAGAAATACCGCCATAATGAAACAAGCAACAACCATCTGTCGTCAACCAGAGCCGACACAACCACTATACACTGAAAAGAAAAGAAGCTCATGCTCCAAACAGTAAATAAGAAGCAATAAGTATGCAACGGCTGGCGGCCACACCGAAGCCACCCCCCCCCCCGATAAAGTAGAAACCACAGGATATTTAATCAGTTTAGTTTGGACTAATATACTAAGTTATGAAAGGGCGACAGATACTTCAGTTGGGGATGAAGTGTGGGGAGGGGGGAGTTGGATGTAAACCTAGAAGATGGGAAAGCTCAACAAAATATCAAATCATACAGACACTGGAAAATAATCAAATACTGGCGGACGTTTCTCCGGAAGACACTATCTCAGGAAGACACGATGACACCCAGGTTCACAAGCACTGAAGTAGCGCCACAAGTCGACAAAACCCATACCTTGAAGCTTCTTACCTGGAATGTGAACGGTTTGGGCAACAGCCTGAAAAGGCGACTGGGGCGACAACTGCTGAACAGACATGGCCCAGACATAGTCTTCCTAACAGAAACTCACTTGGCAGGTACATCCAACGCACTGTTCAATCACTCAAACTATCGCACAGCAGCGCAGGCAGGTTTCACGATGGGAGCCAGACGAGTACTGATACTTGTACATAAAAGACTGCCACTCACTCTCACAAAATTAACGCAAGATACCGGGGGCAGATTTGCATATGCCACAGGCACACTCTGGAATAAATAACTATCCCTGCTAGCGATCTACGCCCCGCCTGCACTGCAGCCAACTCTACTTGAGGACATAACACCTCTGATGTCTGATGATGCCTCTGATATCCTGATTCTTGGGGGCGGCTTCAACGATGTCATAAGTAACATAGAGGATCGCACACATCTATGCAGCAGAGACCCCACCCGCCGGACCATTCTAGCCTCATTTGTGGAGGCACTTGGCGTCAAGGATGTGTGGCGCGACCTGCACCCCGGGGAGCGACAGTACTCCTATCATTCAGGGATGCATGCATCGCTGTCACGCTTAGACTATTTCTTTATACCCGCAGCAATGATTCATACAGCAACGCAAGCAGAATACCTCCCAAGAGGCATCTCGGATCCCTCCCCTCTACTCATATCAATAAAGACATGTAAACTGAAGCCTCCGCCGGCGTGGAGATTGAACAGTTATCACCTAGGCTCTCCTGAATTAGTAGAACGCCTACAAGAGGCTAGCACGACATACTTTGAGCTAAACGAGGGATCGGTAGACTGTCCTATCACACTGTGGGAAGCCTATAAACCGGTGATACGAGGAGAAATTATCTCCTGGACTGCAGCACAAAGGAAAAAGCACTTAGAATCAATAAAGGAGGCGGAAGCAAAAGTGAAGCAAGCTGAGACAGCGCATCTAAGCCAAGATTGCGCTGACACGAACAGGGCACTAATCCTGGCACAAAAAAACCTTCTAAATACTGCACTGGACAATGCAAAACAAGCACATAATGCCATGAAAGCTATAATCTACGAAACGGGTGACAAAGCAGGGAAGATGCTTGCTTGGCTCGAACGAAGTGACGAGGGACACAGCCATCTGAGAATGATCACATCCCAACAAGCGGATCCATGCCTGACAGATGCGGAGTAGCTGAAGAGTTTGCAAGGTACTATGAGGAATTATATAGAGCACCGACATCTGCCCCTGAAACTTCTATGTTGGAACAGATCTCTCTCACCTCCCTAAATGACGAACAAATCGCTGCCTTAGAAAAAGAAATCACAGAAGATGAAATCATGTCTGCCATGATGCAACTCCAATCCGGGAAAACACCTGGGCTGAATGGCTTTCCCATTGAGGCATGGAAGAAGATAGGAGGTAACGAACTGGCGCCCCATCTACTCAAAATGTACCAGCAAGCCCGAACCACAGGCAGCCTACCGGCGGACCTCAGAAAGGCCACAATAATTGTAATACCCAAAGAAAATAAGCCCCCAGATTAGTGCAGCTCATATAGACCAATCTCCCTTATTAACACTGAGGCGAAGATATTGGCCAAACTATTAGCCACACGTCTGCAACGGGTCATAACATCTCTGATTCACCCTGACCAGTGCGGCTTTATGCCTGGCAGGTCTACGAGAATGAATATACAAAGAATACATTTAGCCATCGAACATGCCCAGACCCTGAACATTCCCCTAGGAGTTCTTGCAATTGACTTTGAAAAAGCATTCGACTCTATCAGCTGGGAGGCACTCTGGGAGATCATGCGCAAGATGGGGTTCCAGGAGCAGTTCTTATCCTGGGTCCAGCTACTATACAACGCACTGATGGCCGAGGTCAGAGTGAACGGTTGGACATCTTGAACCTTCCCCTTGGGCAAAGGGACGCAACAAGGCTGTCCCCTGCCGGCCCTCCTTTTTGCATTAGCGATGGAACCACTTGCCCAGCTCCTGAGAGACGCACCCACATGGAGAGGGATCCCGGGCGGACTAGACTGGGAGGATAGGGTGTCACTATATGCGGACGACCTGTTGATATATATGAGCGACACCAGGTCAGCATGTGCGGTAGTGACGCAACTACTCCGGAAATATGGGGCCTTCAGTGGCCTGAGAGTGAACTGGTCCAAATCTACGATATTCGCATTAAACCAGCTAGGCATGGAGCCCCCAGAGCCCTGCCCATATAAAACACCCCCTGACCACTTTCAGTTCCTGGGCATCAAGATCCCAAGAAACCTTAAGGACTACATGTCTAATAACTTACAACCCATTACAGACCGATTTGGGGGAGATGTGCAACATTGGAAAGCTCTACCACTGACCCTGTTAGGTCGCGCAGCATTGTTCAAAATGCTAACACTCCCCCGATACCTATACAGACTCCAAAACGCCCAACTCCACATACCGGGGAAATCGTTCCAGAAAATAGACGGTATACTCAGAACACTCCTATGGGGAGGAGGACGACCGAGGATAGCCCTCCGGACACTACAAAGATCGATATGGGAAGGCCTACCAAGGCTGCAGTCCTACTACTGGGCTGGCTAAATGTCGGTGATAAATGACACACTACACGCAGAACCCACGCCGCCACACGTGAGAGCATCACCCCCCTGAGGTTATATGCTGCGATACCTAGAAGAGGTCCCGACGACATGGCTACTCAAACACCTCGCATCTGGAAGGAAGCACACGCTTTTATGGGTTGGGACGACAAGATCACACCACTACAACCTCTATGGAAAAACAGGAACCTCCCCTCTATATGAGCATGTTTACCATCAAACGTTAATGTTGTTGTAATGTTATGTTCTGGCCCGCTTCGGACCAGTGGTTTTGTGTTGTAAAAACCAATAAAATATGTTATCAAAAAAAAGATGGGTGCCCGTACAAGACATCTGTAGTGCGTCAACTTGGTCCTCTTTCCATACCTTGCAAATACTATTGTCTGGATCGTGTCAGGTCAGGAGGGCAGATTTAGCAAGGCTGTACTTCACAGCGTTAATCAACAATCATTTTCTGTGCCCTCCTACTTATGCATACTGCTTTGGGAGTGTATCAAAGATGAGAAATACGTGGGAGGACATAATCCAATCGAAGCAAATTATTACCAGCATCAACGTCACGGCTGAAGACAGGACGCAGGGCCACAACTTGATGAGACACAGCTCCTGATACTATAAAAATAATTCCGAAGCTGCAGGCAGACTTACAATAATATTAAAGATGAGTAATACGTGGGAGGAACATCCAGCCAATAGAACATTACCAGGGGTAAGTAATGTGTTCTTCTCTCACAAATAATTTGTATTGATTAGTGATCTCTACCCATCTCATACACTCAACGCTGCATTTCTTGGTAGTGGGTTTAACTGCTTGAACAAAAACTGCTTGAATTCTAGTTGCTAGTTTTATTTTGTTCACATTTTGCTACAAAATGTCGATGGTGAATTGGGGTCAGGCAATATTGTCAGGGAGGGCTAGTGGTCTCCCTCTCATTCCATTTTTTTGAGCAATTCTTGCAAGGGGCCCTCTCTGATCACTATCTCAGTTTTTATACACAGTTAGTGCTGCATCGACACCACCACACACGGAAGTAGAATACCTCTTTTTCAAACATGCTCCTGAACTATCAGATTTACATTCCAAACTCTAGGAATATTTGGATCTCAATGGGGGGGTTCATCAGACACTGTATGGGTGGCTTCTAATACTGTAAATAGGGGGGGATAGAAATACATAAAGGCTTGCTTGATAAGAAGATGATGTAGAGACAGCTCCAAGCCTTACCCTAAGTGGTTAAGACCATAGAATTCTCATATATTTTTAGAGACACCTTCTCCAAAGGTGCTTATGAAACTCACTTATTGTAGATAGCTTATTTTATTATAGACTACAATTGCCTTCTTTGCACATAAGAAGACATGTTTTATGAGCAGGTCAATAAATAGGGCCAATTGTTGGCTCACTTAAAAAAAAAACAGTATCATCTATCCCACCATATTCCTGCTATAGACAAAACAGGGCAAGATATCCTCTGACCAGAATTCCAGTAACAGCACATTTATATCTTGTTATGGGGATCTTTATTCCCCTGAATTTACTGAGTTGTGAGTTTCACTGCACGATTTATTTTCAAGTGATAACCGTACCCACACTTCTTCCTGTTCGTGCTGAAATTCTGATTAGTACAATTTCAGAATTCAAGATCACTGGCATAATTACATTTTTTTAAACAGTAAAACCCTGGGCTGTCCTGATGGCTTTCAGTATAAATATTACAAACAATACATGGAAGTACATGTACCTCATCTTACCAGATTTTTAATTGCATTTTAAGACCCAACATTCTTCCTGATACCATGTGGCAAGCCCACTTTTCCCTGATTTTGAAACCTTGAGAAGACCCCCCACATCCTGACGGAGTCATTGCCCAATTTCCCTGCTCATTACTGATCTGAAAGTTCTTACGAAGATCATGAAAGTCCAGGTTTGTGCAAGGCTGAGTCGTAATAACACCCAACAGATAATTTACTTTGTTCGTTCAAAGTGGACTTTATTCTAAAGTTATTAAAGAAAGGTTTGATCAACTCCCACAGGGAGTAATCGTTTTCTCTAGAACAAATGAGGATTTTCTAAGGCAAAAACAGTATTGAGGATGAGTCAACCAAAAGTGGGATTTCTCTGAATGTCCATCACCTAAATGTACAAGCCTTCAAAATCAAAATTCCCCAATTGAATCCTACGAGCCCTTCCCCCTTTTGGGACACCCTAGTCTATTAATAATTTTCCAAAAGATGTGACCATCAGGACATTCTCACATCTAATCTTAACACGTCTTTTAGCCTCCTGGCTTATCCAATCCATTTACAAAAATGGTCCAAATGTGGTTAACCAAAGGGTTCTCAAATGCAGTGGTGGTTGACAATCTTTTTATTTGGCGGTGCATACACATATACTTCCCATGAATATGTGAGTGAGGTTTTTGGTGAAAATCCCACAGTATAGGATTTCGTAGGGCAGCACATGAAAAGATCCAATGGATGCCAAATCACCTACATTGCACAGGAGTTTTTTCATGATGCCTTTGCCCACAATATATAGCAGTTTTCGGCCAATGTAAAGAACATTTTCATGCTGGCTGTCCCCATATGTGAGCTTGATGGCTGCCCCAATACATGCAAGTATACCCACATAAGAACATACTCATGCCTGCTTTGCCCATAATGCCAGTAAAGATACTATAAGACAGCATGTGCATGTTGGCTTTGCCATTATATGCAAGTATCCCCAGGTAAGAACATACTGATGTTGGCTTTGCCCCTAATGTCGGTACAAAATGCCATGCCACTGTAAGCAAACATGTCGATACTGGCTGCACCAATGTTGGCCAGTAAGCACCCTCTTCGTGCTGGCTTTGCCTATAATGAGAGTATACAATGAAATACTAGTAGTAACTAAACCTGTCCGTACCAATGTAGGCTAGTAGCGTCTCGCAAGAACCCACATGTTTACTGTCCCATAATGCTAGTAAAAAATTCCATGCCACTGTACGAAAACATGGCCATACTAATGTAGGCCTGTATGCCTATGGAAAAACGGTCATACTTTTGGGTTTGCCCATAATGCTAGTACAAATTATGTGCCCACTCAAAGAAAACATGTACATGCTTCCTGCACCAATGTGGCCCCCCACCATACCTCCATGTAAGAACACTCATGTAGGGTTTGTAGTGCCTCCCTCCCCCAATCAGAGGTTTGTTCCCCCGGATCAGCATGCACACTCACGCAGACATACAACATATATGCTGTTTCATTCACATGTGCACCGAAACAAACAGACTGCTAATTCACACACTCGCCGATGCACTGCAACATACACACAGACTGTACTTGCAGTCATAAATGCACTTCGAAACAAACACAGTGCCCTGACTATTTCGAAGGGGCAGTTATCCATTGCATCCTTTGAGCATTTTTCCTTTCATATGGCAAGAGAGCACAAATATCTTTGTGCATTTTAGTACTGGAGGTGACTGGGGTGAATTACTATCATAAGGTGACTGACGTTTTGCAAAACGGGTTGGGGGATTACACTTTCCTTGTTTTCTGGGGCGGCTTTTATGAAATCTACTGTGGACTTTTGGAGCTCTTCAAATGTGTGGCTCCTCAAAACCTGAACATTCTCCAAAAATACAGACTACATGCAGCATGATAGTCCACTGGCCCTGCTGAGCATGACTTCGAAGCAAGACTGCGATAGTCTCAGGCTGGAGGCCCTCCCTCAGTCCTCACCTGAATGAGTGCCTGCAATGCGTGTTGCTGTTCGGAGCAGACCTTAGTGAGCTGTCTGGTGTCCCACAACCTACTGCTTGCTTCTAGGAATGTGGAGACAGAGCTTTTGGGTCGGAAGAGACCTCTATTTGTCAGCGTTGTGGGAGTGCCCCGCCCTGCTTCTGCACAGCACAGATCATAGCTCATGCACACATACATACATACAGAAATGTGGGCTATTACTTCAAGCTCCTGGGTGCAACAGGTAGTGACCCAGGGTTACTGCCTCCCATTTCTGAAGCACCCTCCAAATTGTACCCACCTGCACTTCCTTTTCAGAAACCAAACCCGCAACTCCAACAGAAAGATTGCTTCCTTACTGACAAATTGGCCATTGAAAGGGTTCCTCCAGCGGAAAAGGAACCAGTGCTGGTACCCTCTATTTCCTGGTACCATAAAAGGATGGTTGACTGTGACTCATCTTGGACTTGAGGTACTTCAAACAAATTGCTCAGGAAAGACAGATTCGAGTTGGTAGCACTCTCGCAGATCCTCAAGGCCCCAGAGCTCTAGGATTGGTTGGTGTAAATCGACCTCCAGGACGCTTACTTTCATGAGCCCATCCATTCCAAACACACACAGTACCTAAGGCTTGTGATCAGCAGTTCCCACTAGCAATTTTGTGCTCTACCTTTCAGGCTCACCTCCACCCTTAGGATCTTCACCAAGTTGTGCTTGGTAATGGAAGCCAGTCATGGAAAATTGGCTTATCAGGGCGCTCTCCTCTAAGCAAGCTCAGGAACATCTCACTCTCAAATGCCACTTCTTGCACACACTGGACTTCTTCTTCAACTACAAGAAGTTCCAAGTTGGCACCCTTACAAATGCTCCAGTTCATTGGAGCTGTCCTGGACTCCTCCCCGAGAAAGGCTTTCCCTCCCAAGGTCAGGGCTTTTGGTCACACAATTCTAGAACGCCCACACACTACCAGCCCTGGGCATCCTATTTGTTAGGGCTGATGGCTGCCTGCATTTTCCTGGTGATGGATGCTCTACTGAGAATGAGGTCACTTCAGTGGCCCTCAAATCACAGTGGTCACAGTTCTCAGGTAGAAGGACAGACCTACTCTAGGTCCCGAACATGGTCGCGCAGGACCTCCTGTGCAGTGACGGCTAGTGAATTGTTTAATTGGAGGGGTGTAAATGTTTCCCACAAATATGCCAGAGCAACCGAGCGTAACAAGGCAGTTCGAACCAACGAATGGACGTTCAGGAGGACTTTGCTTCAATTATTTAAAATGTTGCATTATACAGAAAACCTTCTCTGAAAAACTATGTCAAAAGCCCGACACTTTGCAATTGGTTTTCTAGGGTAACTGTTATAATGAAGCATGGGCTGGAGGCAGCTTGATGCTTCATCCAAGTACCATCCAAGGTGTTACCAACAGTGCACAGGAGCTTTCCCCAACATACTTTCATGATACCTTTGCCCACATTATATGCCAGTATAAAACATGTTCACACTGGCTGTGCCCATACATTTCCAAGCTGGTGGCACCGATATATGCCAGAATTCCTATAACAGAACATGCTCATATTTGGTTTGCAGATAATGCCAGTAATCATACTATAAGAAAACATGTTCACATTGGCTGTCAATATATGGAGGTGTCACCACCTAAGGAAATACTCCTGTTGGCTTTACCTTTAAAAATCCCATGCCACAATAAGAAAACATGTCTCAAATGGCTGCTCAATGTAGTCCATTGTGATTGTTTTGTTGTTGATGCCCAGTGAAAAAAGGCAATGCCACAATAAGAAAAGTCTAGACTGGCTGCCCCAAAATGCCAGTCTACCTAAATAATAACACCTAACATGCTTGATCATAGATACCCAGAATAAAATACCATTCCGCAGTTGGATAGGGCTAGACTGGCTGCCCCAAAATGTCAATATAGCCAAGTAATAACACATGTCATGCTTGGGTTATCGTATATATGCCCAGAAAAAAAAGTCAAGCCATAGTAATAAATGGCTAGGCTGACTGCCCCAAAATGCCAGTCTAGTCACATCATAACACATCATCCTTCCTCTTATCAACCGCAAGTTGATAAAAGAAAGGATGATAATTTTTTACTGGGCATCTATAATAGATGCCCAGTAAGAAATGCGTTGTTGCCGCAACCCCACCCGATCCCCAGACATGCACAAACACATTCACATAACACATAGATCATTGACTCGCTCATTCATACACGCACTCATCCACACCCACATTTTACATAAAAAAACAAAAATCTCACCTGAATGCAGCCTGTATCTCCAAAGTTCTGCAGCGGCTTCCAGATAGCGCTCCGACTCATGCTTGCGCATGAGCAGTAGCCAGAGGGCTGATGACATAGTGCTCAGTCTGAGCTGCTCAATTTGTATGTGCAGAGGTCGCACACACACATCTTCGCACATACAAATGTGCATTACCATCGCCTGCATCTCCAATGGGCCATGCAAGCCTGGGGAAGCAAATTGGCCCAGTGTTGTATGGCCCATTAAACATGCGAGCAGGGGTGCGAACAGTCAAGGGGAAACCGCGTTTGACCTTGACAGTCAAAGCCAGCCCAGGAGCGCCCAGTCAGCTGTAGCAAGAAAGTGAGGGAGAGCTCTTGGGCTGGCACGGCTTATCCATGATGGGCAGGTGCTTTGTTGGTTCGACACTCCCTCACCCATTATGGACAAGCCACCCCTGCTCCTGTGGTGGGTGGGCAACAGTGTCCGGAGGTGACAGTGGTTAAGGATGCCTCCTTAAAGGGCTACAGGCACAAACCTGAACGAGCCGATGATGAGCAGGTTGTGTTCCCCTTCAGAGGCAAGGCTCCACATAAACAGGTGGTCGCCTTTAACGTTGCAGTTATTTGCCCACAAAAATAAATTGCTCACATGGAATACTTTGAGCATTGAAAAGAAAAAAATGTAAATACAAAGAGAATAACATGGCTCATTAATAACATTTCCTAGAACATAGCCTCCTTACTTCTGTGGACCTTTGATGTGCAACACATTTTTTGGGCTTCTCTGTTAAAAGCAGTTGTTGCTGCGGGCATGTGCGCTGTTCTCTTCTGGAGGGGGGCACAGGGTTGTAAGACTGGCTGCAGACAAGCATGAACATTCTCAGATCTACAAGCGAACTGGTCACTCCAAAGAAAAGGGCACCAATTATACTGAAACCCAATGAGTTATTAGATCTGTTTCAAAGCTTATTTCCACATGTCTAAGTGGACAGAACCTATTTGAAGCTAAGGCTGAAAACGCCCTCCAGAAGGTCCAGTCATCTAAGGTGACGGCCAAGTCCTTGGGACACACTGGGCCTCATTATGAGTATGCCGGTCCGGTAACAACGGTTCCGGTAAACTACCTGCACCGTTGTTGCTGGACCGGCATACTCCGAGTTCTGCGAGCGGGTGCCTTTCTGCCCGCCAGGTCTGACCTGGCGGACGCCAAGGCACCCAATCACTGACTTTGACAGTAGCACTGGCACCATCATGAATGCCAGGGTTCTAATGCCCTGGTAATTCCCCATTGCCAGGTGCTGGGGAAAAAACGACTCTGGCTGTTTTTACTGACACGGCTACCGCGAGGGTCGTAATGACCCCCACTGTCCAGCAATCCATCACCAAGACCTCATCAAAGGGTAGGGGTTTTCGCCCCTTTTCCACATTCACCCAGAGGGGCTATGGACAACCTGTCCTGGGAAGGGGCCAAGGCAGACGATTCCCGAGAGGCAGAGGGAGAAGTTCAAAGCAAGAAGGGAAAACAGCAGCCATTGTCTCCACTGTCCCCCAGGGCAACAAACCTCAGTGACTGACTCCAGCACCCATCACCGGTAGGGGAAGCCTATTCTTGTTCAGCAGGGAGTGGTCGGAGATCATGTCCAATGCTTGGACCTTACGGATCATCAATCAAGGGTATTGCCTTCATTTTCTCCATCGCCCACCTGACCACGGCCCACTGACCACCCCTTTATCTCCAGACACCATCCTGCTGGAGGAGGTCCATCAGTTTCTGACGAGGAGCGGTATCAAACTGGTCCCGCACGACGGACGGAGGGTGGGTGGTACGCCACCTATTTTCTGGTGGAGGCTTGCATCCCATTTTGGATCTGTGGCTACTGAACTTATTCCTACGCAAGGACCATTTCAAGATGGTTACTCTAGCCCAGATTCTCGTAGCACTACGTTCGTCTCGCTTTAAGGTACCAAGACGAACGTAGCGCTATGAGTACGCACCTGGAGGTTCCCAAGGAATGCACACAAGAGTACATGACATGAGAAAACAACCTGTAATAATCATGCGTGTTTCATTAGCAGGACCAGACTTCATGGGAGTATTCAACATTTGATGGGGTGTACTCCTATTGACAAACACAGATCCATCTGTACCCTTATAAGCAACCAGACCACACAAGAATCAGTGTTTGGTCGTTCACAGCCCTAAAGAAAGTGGTTCCACTTACGTGTTCACAGCTGAAACCGGTCGGCTTTCTGTGTGTTCTGACTTTACAAATACGAATTAGTGAGATTCATAAATCAGAACCCAAATTTGGATCCCATTCCAAACAAACACAGGGAGGGATTGTGTATTTAAACTAAGGAACGGAGTCTACAAGAAGACTTAGGCCCTCATTCCAAGGTGGGCGGTAAGGGATACCGGGCACCGGTAAGGAGACCGGTGCCGGTAATTCCCTTACCGCCCTACTACAAGGTCCTTTAGCGGGTCCCACCATTAACGGCTGGTCTGACCAGCCGTTGTGGACGGGACCTGTTAAGGGACGAGGGCGCAAATAACGGGCTCGCAAGTCGCAAGCCCGTTATTAGCGCCCTCCCCATTCCCATTGAGCCCTATTTGGGCTCAAATGGGAATGGGGAATGGCATTTTCAATGGGGACTTACCGGTCCCGCAAAGGTCGGACTACACCGGTAAGTCCCCATTGAACTATACCGGTGCTGGATTCGTTATTGGTGGTAGTCATGGCGCAAATTGCGCCATTACTACCACCAACCTGGGAATGAGGGCCTTAGACTTCCGCCACTTTAAAAAATAGGAGTTGTGTTTTTTGATCAACATTGGTCCAATACTCCGAAACTTTGTTTTTAAATATTCTGTGAGAAACGCACAGGAACTGACAATCTTGTTTCTCGACGTATGTACTTTTCCCAGCCGAGGAACAGCTTACTACCATCTTTGTTTTAAACAGTTGCATTCCAAGAAATTAAAATAAAGCTTAATATTTACTTTGGAGAACAATGAGAAAAAACCACATTGAGAAAAATCTCATAAGAAAAAGAAAAATGAACATGAGAATACCAAATAATGTATTTATTCAGAAACAGAAGTAATATTTAAAATAGAAGTCACTCAAATCTAATTTTGTGTTACGAGTATGATGAAGGGAAGATTCGAGCATCAGAGCCCTTAATCTGGTTCTAATTCTGTGGATACCCTTAATTACCTCTCTCCTCCAGATTACATACTGCTTTGACAGTATATCATAAATGAGGAATCTGTGGCAGGAAAGAATCCATTAGAAGAACAAATAACTTACCTCTCTGTAATGTTCTTCTTTCTGATGTATGTTCCTGCCACGGATTCCTCATCGCCCTCCCTGCCTGCCCCTCTTGCGCGAAGCTAAGACAACATCGGTTCTACGGTCCCTCAGCGTCAGAGTGCTAGGGAAAAAGGGTGGAACTGAGGTCATGGGGTGTAGTGCCACTACTTATACTGGCCCCGACGTTATTTCCAGCAGTTATTTTTCAGTATGGTGATTGAAAACTTGATCTCTGTTAGGCAGAAACCTGTGCAGTTCCCTTAGGGACCACTGCAAAAGATTTAAGACTACAGGTGTTTGGCAGTAAACCCACTTGGTAGCAGTCTGTACCACACAGATTCACTTGGTAGCTGTGGCTGAGCAGTCAGACTTCCCTCAAGAAGAGTTAGGCAGTATACAGAGCATACAAACTAGGTACAGAAATACATTAGCATAAGCAAACACTGACCAGAGCTTGGGTGTAAAAGTATATAATTATTTATTTAACACACACTTATAAAACACACTAGCACTAAATTGTTCAAAACACAATCACTATTATCATATCTACATCCCTGATTACTTGTTGGACAAGTCTTAGTTAACACCACTTATTTCCAGACAGAGGTGAGCGCTTAACGTTCGATGGCACTTCAACAAGTTAAATAAAAAGGGAGGGAAAAAGCAGGATTATGGAAGCACACACACGAAACACTTTTTAAAGGACCACAGCAAGTTCGGAAGGCACAGCCTACTGGCGAGCAAGGAAGTTTTAGGTGCCAGGCCCACTTTCAAGGGAGCCAGGCGGAAGAGGCCCAAGATCAGACAGTTACACAGAGTCTTCGAAGTTTGTATAGGTAGTTCGAAAAAGGTTTAGTTCAGTTCAGAAAAGTTAGATAGGGTGTCCCAGGCTAACCCAGGTTCGAGAGACAAGGATTTAATACACCCCGTTCAATCGGTTGCAAGGGAAGCCAGGCGGAACACGGTACCTTAAATGGAGAGGATCCTCCAGCGGGGGCAGTTGTTCCTGGCAGCGGGTGCAAGTCACAGCGTCGTCCAGAGGAACAGAAGTACTCGTCGTGGAGGAAAGATGAAGGTCGTTGCACTGCCTGGGAAGAAACCAGCCACGGAGTTCTCCGGTACAAAGGTACTACCCTTTCGGTTCTCGGTAGTGGTGAAAACGTGGTATCCCGGTTGCCGGGGTGCTTGGCACAGGCAAGGCGGCCACAAGATACTCCAGGAAGGCGAAAAGAAGGTAGACTGGTTATCCCCACCAGTCGAAGGAAGAAGACTCTCCGGGCTGGAGATCTCCTCTGTCGTTGGGAAAAGTGGTGAGACGGTTCAGCAGGGCTCCACCGGTGGTGTCGTCGTTGCAGGCCGGCTCAGCTTCTCCCTCCTCGGATTCTTAGGTCCTGTGGCGACTTCTGCAGTTCCAGTCCCCAAAGCCCTGCTTTTATGCAGCATACCCCCATTCACTCAGCCTAGCTGTCAATCAAACATGCTAAGTGGTGAGCCGGCTCACCACTTGGGCCAATCACACAAGAGTGCGACTTGAGTTACCAAGGTAACTCAGTCCAGGGTGCCTAAACCCCCTCCCACACCCCCCGTGGTACCCAGACAGAGTGGCACCACTTTTGGAGGCTTCTGTGGAGAAGCCCGCCAAAAAGTGGAACAAAGGGCTCGACTTGGGTTGGAGTCACTGAAGAGAACACAAACGCCATTTTAGAATCGAGTTCTGGCAAAAAATACCAACCGGCGAATTAATATTAAATAAATAAACCGGCTGTATGTTCGAGGCTATAAGAATTAAATAATTAAAGTTGGTAGCCTCGAACAATGGGAAAATCCCATAGAGATATATTTGCGGTCGAATATAAAAAGTAGTATCCACTGCCACCAGCCAAAACTCGATCAGCGGGGACGGAGACGTGCCTCCTCGAACAACAGACTCCGGGGCAATCGAATTGCCCCGACCAGTACGTCCACAATAGGATGGTTTGTACTGGTTTCTGTTCATAATTTGTGACTAGCAAAGCCAATGGTGACTTTACATGCCCTGGGAGACAGTAGTCAGTCCCAGGGTATGGAGTCTATGTTGGGGGGTCGCTACGACACCCCTGGGTTACGGCACGGAGAGTGCTGTGTAACCCACATCAAAAAACACATGAGACCCTATGGAGTAAAAGACCCCATAGCCCATAAAACACATGGAAAGTTAAAGGAACACCTCAAATCATGTCTAAGAATGGGAGCAAAAGAATCTCACTCTTAGCAGGAGAGAAAAAAATAAACCCCAAAAAATCCAGCAAAGCTGCTGGGGGACTCACTAGGTTTGGGAAATTAAGCCTTACAGAGAATTCTCCCTAACAATCTCTCTGCCAGAGCTCATGTAAATGCATATTAGGGAGGGACCCTTGTGCCAACCAGCTGCTCTCTGATGCAGAACAAATGCCTTGTGGGCAATGCTTGGTTATAGCAGTAACCATTTGTATGAGCAAGTGGAGCAGTTTTATTTAGAGAGTGATTTGGGAATGATGCTTTAATAGCATGTTTTGTTTTCACGTTGATTGGTCTATTGATGTGTTTTCCAATTGTATGCTGAATTGCATTGTGTTGATTAGCTTTGCTGTTAATCATATTATTGTTTGAATGGCTGCCAGTGTTCATGTGATTACATTCTATAAGGAGTTCCCAATCTATATAGGCTACCTCTAGCTGCAGAGAATTTTGATTCAGCAGTCTTTTTTCTATTTTTAAAATGGCACCACTCATGTATTGGCTGCCTCCCAATATGAACCTTTACAAGGCACCATATCCACTGTGGTTGTTCGTATAAACAGACAAAAGACTGACTGACACAGAATACTGTCTGCTTACCATGACTGATTAGAGGATTTTGTATCATGAGAGGAACGTTTGTGTAGTGATTTTCTGTTGTGTGGAAGATAAGTTGTGATGGCAGGATTTGGGGTGTGTTAGTATATGGTTCGGATTTGTGGTGTGCATTTGGGGGCTATTGGGTTGCATGTGAGGGAGAAGTGGGCGCATCACTATAAATGCCTTATGTAGTTTCACATGCTCCACATCAGCACAAACATCTTTCATTTAGCTGCAGCACCGAAATTGAGGGAACAACTGTCCAGAGCCAGTGAGCATACTGGTTGGTCCAAGGAAAGGTGACATACTCACCCTGACATGGTCCAGGCAGATGTCGGAATATAATGGACAACTTTGACTCGTTCAAGGTGCTTCAGTGCAAGGTATACTACACATCTCCCCAACTGCCCAAGAGCTCCCCAACTGCCTCGAGTCAATATGAGAAAACATCTAAACAGATAAACAGGGGTAGTATGTGCAGTCGCACATATTTGGTAATTGGGCAACATCTGGTTCTTCTGCTCTGGTCATGGGCGCGCACACTTTGCCCCTTCAGAAAAACATTTGGACTTAATCAGTGCTTCTCCAAAGTTACAATACATGGGGCCGCATTAGGACTCCGGCGCTAAACCATGGTGCTATTAGCACCATGGTCCATGCCGGAGTCCGCCATGGCAGAATGGGGAATTACCACCCCATTCCAAGGTTGGTGGGGTGGTAATTCCCCATGCCACCATGGCCCTTCCCCATTCCCATTTTTGCCCCATAGGGCTCAATGGGAATGGGGAAGGCGCTAATTACTGTACCGCAAATTGCGGTACCTTAATTATCACCAAGGTCCCTTTGCGGGTCCCTACTTTAATGGCTGGTAAAACCAGCCGTTAAGGTCGGGTACCGCAAAGGGGCCTCTTAATTAGGCGCTAAGTGTTTAACGGCGGCGCCGTTAAACACTTAGCGCCTGGGTCATAATGAGGCCCATAGCACACTACTCCCCTCCAACCACATTGTTGCTCATGCCCCATCATAAGCCACATTTCCCAAAAAATAACTGGCACATTTTTGTGCAGGGAGAAAGGCGAACGAGATACATATCAGAAAGCTGAGTTTGCTTCCATGATGCTGACGGGAACTATGCAGCAAGTTATCAGTGTTGCCTGGTCTACTGGAACAAGTAATTCTCTGAGCATATTTTCCAGACTTCAAGAGGTCTATCAAGCCCAGGAGTTCTATAAGGATACAGTTTGCATTGGTCAGGTAGGAAAATCTGCACAAGATGTGGATTGGCCTCAAGACTTCATGAAAGAAGAAACATGTCGGCTTCCCTCCCTAGAGAATAAATTGCAGGGGAAATCAACACCTATACACACGTATTGACACCCAAATACATCCCCTGCACTAAGGCAGTGGACAGGAATAGTCACAAACCCACTATGCCAGGGGTCTGCAATCTGTGGCTCTCAGATATTTAGGACTACAACTGCCATGGTGACTCACTCTTGGCCATGCTTGGTAGTGCTGATTGGAGCTGTAGTACACAACATCTGGAGATCCAAATGTTGCAGACTCCTGCACTATGCCCAAAGATACCCATGGCCACCACTGGTCTAGCTACACACATAGGCATCCCATTGACATCTATGATAAGGGAATCAGTCATAGAACTCCAGGGGCAGTCACAGGGGCACTTACAGACCCACTGACCCCAAACTCCTCCTGGAGAGGGGGGCTATCGACCTCCTTTTAGACCCTCTAAGCAATAGGTCAGAGATATCTGGTGAACTGCTCTCCTTCCTAAGAAAAACTCAAACACTTTGCTTGAATTGACTAGAACCCTTTAAGGGAGTCAAGTTGAATCCTGATGGGTTTACTAGTAAGGGTTGTGTTAGTTTGTTTCCTTTGACATCAATGCCGAATGAAATCATTTATTTCTTTAGTGATGTTGCTGAAGGTGTCCTCCAGCTGTCTGAAAGCCCACGCATACTGCAGGGTTACAAACATGCACTTTCCAAGCATAGTAAACTAAAGAAAACCTAAATTAGTTGAACATGCGAACCACCAGACAAACAAATATTGTTCTCCCATTCCTACGATAGATGTGACAAAAACAAAGTTACTAAATGGTAATAGCAAACACTTTCTGGATGGAGCAGACAACTTGTCCAGCTTATTAAACATTCAACTTATTGCAAGGGGAGGAGAGGCGATGAGCCATATTTCCCACACCTCACTGGAAACCACAACTACAGCCGGTGTTTAAAGTCAGGCCAGGCTACAGCTACACCAACTGTCCTCGGGCACATAGACCAATTCCAGGTGGTCTCAGCCCACACTAACCATGTGCCAAATAAATAACTTTCCTGTTGGTAACATTCTTACACTTACGTCACGTCCCCTTTCCTCCATACTGTATGGGCGTCCCTTCCAAGGGATGGGAGACGGAACCTTTTTCACCAGAAAAAAACTTCTTTCCCTTTACATTTAGAGGCGCGCGGGGGTGCGGCCCAGGGAGCATGCACTGCCCTGACTTCGCCCTCCAACGCCACACCTCAGTCCCCTTTTCCGCATCGACGGGAACGGGCCGAATTCACCAGCGCTCCTGGGTTTGTCTTCAGCCATGTAATTCCACGCACGGATACTTCTTCTCTTTGTCTTTTTATCATTCAGGTACTCAGTCCTCAGGCATCGAGCTCCTCCCTGGCGCATGTTGACTTCTACAGGGTTCAGCAGATGTCCATCCTGCAACGAGCTCTTCCCAACTTCAGACCTCCACGCCCTCTGCCTACGTTGCCTTGGACCAGACCATGGTTGGCAATCTTGTTCAGCGTGTGAGTCGCTGTCCTCGAAAGAACCGAAGAACAGACTAGCCAGGAGGAGGTAGCTCTTCCAGAAGTCGCCTCCAGAGGATCTCAAGAATTTCGTGAAGCATCGAACCAGGTCCAAGGTAGGGCCTATATTTTCCATTGCACCCCGCAAGGGAGACTCCTTCCAGGGACTCTCCCATGCGGGAGGGACCGGTCAGGTCCGTCTACCAGCATGTGCACCGAGGCTCCTTCAGCTAACGGCCTTCGGGTTGTTGGATCCTCCTGGTGGCAGTGCTGAGGGACCGGAAGGTTCTTTTACCGGGTCTCCACCCGAGGGACTCCGACCTTTTACCAACACCATGGCCGAGGGGCTACACCTTAATACCGGCCATACGTCCGAGGGGGTGTCTAAATGCAGCTCTACCGACCCCCGGATCGAGGTTGTGACACCTACAGGGCCTAGGCCCGAGCAGCAGGGTAGGGCTCTTGACCCACACGCAAGAGTCTTGGAGGAGGCCGGGCCAAGCGGGCCGGGCAACACGTTGCAGGCACATGGCAGGCAGCTCGACAAAATGGCCGCTGCAACATAAAGAGGCACCTGTCCAACGCCATTTCAGGAATTCGGTGAAGAACGAATGTCAAGATGGGACTGGCCTCAACCAGGTACGTGGGCTACAGTCTAACCCTCATTTGCACAGGGCAGCTTTCCTTTGCGTCCATATGGACAGGGTATGGAGCAGCTCCAGCAGCTCCCCGCTACCCCGTCAGCACCTCCTGCCACCTCTTTGGCCAGTGAGGAGGTGCTCTTCGAGAAGTTCCTTGGCCTCATGAAGTCACCTCAGATGGGGGTTATCATCAAAGACGCCATCAGGGAAGTCCTTCCCACTATGCTAGTGGCACTACAGATGCCTCTGCCGACGCCCCAGGCCCCGGCGCAGCCACCTCATCCGGCACCCCAGCTGACTCCCCAGGAGGCTGCGTGCCAGCTTCCGCTGCTTCCGCAGCCTCAGGCTGCGGTCCCAGTACCCCAGCCTCTGGCGCAAACTCCTCCTCCTCCATAGGATCCCCCAGACCCATAGAATACGGATGAGGAGGAGGATCCTGACATGCCATCCTCAGCCAGGGCCTTCCACGAACGTCTTTCTGGGCTGACAGAATATCTGGGCCTGCCCCAGCCCGAGGTCGAGCACCTGGCAGAGGGGGTCCTGGCTCAAGTCATCACGCGACGCCCCTCTGCCAAAACGGGGATTCCAATGCAAACCAATGTAGTCTCCCTGGCCAAGAAGGGTTGGCTCAAGCCCCACTCATCCTAGCCGGTCAATCGAAGCCTGGACGCCAAGTACAGGCAGATAGAGGGGGATACACTCTTGCTCTCGACCCTTCCTCAGCCGCACTCCTCAGTGATCGCTGTGGCATCACTGTACTCCAACCCTCAGTCGTCCTCAGCCTACTCCTCGGCGGTGTTGCTAGGCGAGGAGGAGAAGATCTTGGAGGCGTACTGCAAGAAACTCTATTCCAACACATCCTTGCATCTTTGCCAGGCCAACGCAGATGCCATGCTGGCTGCCGCCAACCAAAGATTATGGTGGGAAATTGTGGACTTCCTTCTGGAACTCCCCGGCCAGAGCCAATCACGCTTTAAGGCAGGGCTAGCCAAGGCTAAGCTGGTGGCGCATGATCTCATGGAATACACAGTGGCCCATATTGACACCTCTGGCCATGACATCTGCATTGCCACGGACATAAGAAGGACAGCCTGGCTCCGGGCAACAAAGTTCAACCCAGACATCCAAGAACGCATCCTAGATCTACCATTCAAGGGGAAGGACCTGTTCCACTCCTCCACGGATGAAGAGCTGGACAAAAAGAACAGCTCCCAAACGGCCAAGTCTTTATCCATCCTTACAAAGTCAACGCCCAAATCTTACACCCAATCTCAGCAATGCTCCAAGAGGGGTTGTATGTACAGAGGGTTCTGGGCTTCCACAAACGTAGATCCAGGTAGCCGGACCCCTCGCCGTCTCAGACCCGGCGCAAGCAACAAAAAGGGGGTCGGGGGGTAAGGGATTTTTCCAGTTCCCCCTGCTCCGCGACAGCCTCCGAGGGAAAGAAGGCATGACAAGCCCCTTCGGGTCCAAGTGTCTCCGGTGGGGGCAGCCTTCTCTCTATGCACATTTCTGGTGCCAGAATTTCGCAGACCCATGGATCATCTCCGTAGTATCTACGGGGTACCGCCTCCCTATCCCAGCCTCTCCTCCCTCGTCCACTCCACTCCCACAGTTTCGGACAGCAACTCTTTTGGCAGAGATTCGGTTGCTCGTGGTGAGCCAGGCAGTGGAGGAAGTCCCAGCCCCCCAGCGAGGCTTTGGCTTTTACTCCAGGATTTTCGTCATTCAGAAGAAGAACCAGGCGGGCCTGAGAGTTGTGCTGGACCTTTCCACTCTCAACCTCTCCTTACCCCTGCAAAAATTCAAGATGGTCATGCCAGCTTTTGTAGCAGAGACATTAGACAAGGGAGACTGGATGTGCTCCCTGGATCTGAAGGACGCGTACCAACATGTCCCGATTTGGCAGCCCCATCATTCTTTCCTACAGTTCAGGATCATGGCCTTCCATTTTCAAGAAAAGGTCCTCCTTTTGGCCTCAGCTCGGCTCCCAGAGCATTTACCAGGCTCATGAACGCTGTGGCGGCCCTCCTCAGAGCGCAGGGCCAGCCACATCTACCCATACCTTGACGACTGTCTCGTCAGGGCTACATCTCCGGAAGCGGTTCTCCACTCTTCCAATGCCCTTATGAACACACTGCACGATCTGGGCTTCTCGCTCAATCTCAAGAAGTCACAGCTGCACCCTACGCAGACTCTGACATTCTTGGGCCTCATCTGGGGCATATGCTCCGATAAGGTATTTCCGTCTGAGGACAAAATCTCGGCCATCAAGTGGGCCACCGCCCACTTCCTCAGCAGAGAAGGGACCTTGGCATGGTGGTACCAGCATTTTCTGGGTCTTCTGTCAGCGGTCTTATTAGCCGTGCCGCAAGCAAGAATAAGGATGAGGAGGATTTAGCTGCACTTCGCTGCCTCATGGAACCAGGAGCGGGGCTCTCATTCCGAGATGATCAACGTTCCTCCATCTCTCCACCCGGACTTGACTTGGTGGTCCAGAGACTGCGACCTGCGGACGGGCAAGCCCTTCTGGCCGCCCAGTCCGCAGGCCACCATCACCATGGATTCCTCTCACGAGGGCTGGGGAGCCACCCTGGACAATCTCTCGGTCCACGGCACCTGGACTCGACAGGAGCAGGAATACCACATCAATTGGCTACAGCTGAACGCCATCTGGCTGGCGCTCAGGGCATTCCTACCACTTCTTAGGGGTAAAGTTGTCCTCATTGCGTTGGACAACTCGACCAGCATGTACCACGTCAACAAGCAGGGAGGCATCAGATCCCCTCCTCTGTGCCGACTGGCGATCAGCATGTGGGAGTGAGCCGTGGAAAACAACATTTACCTCACAGCAGTCCACCTCCCGGGGGAATACAACCTTGAACCGGACAGGCTCAGCAGGCTGGGAGCGGACAATTACGAGTGGCAGCTAAACAACGTCATTATTCAGGAGATTTTCAACAGATGGGGTCACCCACAGGTGGATCTCTTTGCCACCTGGCACAACAAGAAGTGCCCCCTGTTCGCATCCTGTCAAGGTCAGAGCCCCGGCACTCTGGCCGACGCATTTCACCTCCAGTGGACCGGCATGAAAGCCTACGCCTTTCTGCCCACTCCCCTGATTCACAGGGTAATTTGAAAAATCAAGGCGTCTCGCCAACTCCTCAGCATTCTGATAGCTCCATGGTGGCCAGCCAGGCCATGGTTTTCGGAGTTGCTCAGTCTCTCGGAAGTGTCCCCGATTCACCTCCCGACGGGCCCAGCACATCATCTGGCACAGCAGGGGGGCAGAGTCATCTACCCGGCACCAGGGAAACTAGCCCTCACAGCGAAGGTACCCAAGCAGGTAAAACTCCGGCAGCTTAGCCTCTCACAGGCCAATCTGAAGATCGTACATGGTGCCAGGAGCAAAGCTACCAGGGTCCAGTACAAAAGCAAATGGACCAGATTCTGCCACTGGGCAGACTCCAAGGGAATCGACCCCCTTGCATTCACTTTTGATGACGTGCTCTCCTTTTCGGCGCACCTCTCTCATTCAGGTGTGCAGGTGGACACCTGATGCACACACCTCGCAGCCATTGGGGCTTACAGGAACTCGGAGGAGGGCATTTTCTCCTCCTCCAACCCTATCGTCAAGAAACATCTGACAGGCCTCACAAGGCTCTACCCGCCCATCAAGAGACCACACCTGGTGTGGGACCTTAACATAATCTTGGACACCGTGGCGCACAAACCGTTCGAGCCAATGGCGTCCGTGGACATCAGGCTGGTCACCATCAAGACGGCCTTACTAGTCGGCCTTATCTCGGCTCTGAGAGTCAGCAAAATCTAGGCGCTGGTCCCCTCTGAGCCATATACCACCTTTCACAGGGACAAGGTAGTCCTGCGGATACACCCGGCTTTTCTGCCCAAGGTTCCGTCGGCCTTCCACTTGAACGAGGAAATAGTCCTTCCTACGTTTTTTCCCGATCCCAAGGACGAAGCACAGTGAGTGCTGCACTGCCTGGATGTCAGGCGTTCCCTGAAATTCTACTTGGACAGGACAAAGGGCTTCTGGACTTCTGGAGGCTCAAGACCAGGGTATCAGGCCTCTAAGGCTTCCATATGCCGCTGAATGGTCTCTGCCATCAAAGAAGCGTATGAGGGCCAGCACAAGCCGCTCTCGGCCAACATGCATGCCCACGCAGTCAGGGCCAAGGCAACGGCCATCGCATTCCAGCGCCATGTCCCTTGGCAAGTCATAAGCAGGGCGGCCTTTGGCCTCTCCCTCGGCTTTCTGCAAGCATTACTGTTTGGATGCCGGATCTAGATCTGATGCGGCTTTCAGACAGGGGGTTCTCAGGAACCTATTTGCTTAAGGAAGGTCTCCACTCCCTGATCACTGCTGAAGAGCTATCAAACGCCATTGACTCGCTGGCCTCCGGAAAGGCGCCGGGATCCGACGAGTTTCCGATCGAGTTTTATAAGAATTACAAGTCTCGCTTTATCCTTCCTTTATTGGCCCTCTGGAACGAAGAATGCCTGACGGGTACTTTACCCCCCTCTCTCCGCGAAGCAATAATAACAGTATTGCCTAAATCAGGTAAACCCACTACACAGTGCGGTTCTTACTGGCCCCTTTCACCCATCAACTGTGATGCCAAGATATATGCCAAGGTCCTGGCCCCATATATGCACTACATCATACATCCGGACTAGCCGGAGTTCATCCCAGGCCGCTCCACTTCCTATAACTTGCACCGATTATTCAACATAATAACCCGCATCGATCCCGGTGCCCAAGCTGTTGCAGCGACCCTAGATATGCAAAAGGCATTTGACTACGTCTCCTGGGGGTTTCTATGGCAGGTACTCAAAAAAAGTTACTTCAGTCCCCAAATCAGAACCTGGGTCAAGCTATTGTACTCCTCTCCAGCAAGAGTCTGCACCAACAATCTGTGTTCGACTCAATTCCAGATAGCGAGAGGCACGAGACAGGGGTGCCCTTTTTTGCCTCTGATATTCGCTTTGGTCATAGAGCCACTGGCCGACAATATACGACAGCGACATGCACATAGAGGACTGCGACTGTCTGCCCCCACTGAGATAATCTCGTTATATGCAGATGACGGTCTTCTTTTCATCCGACAAACTGAATTAAACCTTTCCCCAATACTGGAGGATGTCATTTGTTTTGGTGAATTATCGGCTCTCCGAGTGAATTGCACTAAATCAACCGTTTTCCCGTTGACGGAGGCCATTGACCCCCCACTCCCCTGCTGACCTTCAGGGATTCGTCTGGGCCCAATCTGAGTTCACACACCTGGGTGTGGTAATTACGCGAGACCCTGGCTCTCTGTATGATACAAATTACAGCAATGATCTAGTTAAACTGGCTCGGAAATGCGATGGGTGGGCGAAACTTCCAATAACCCTAGCAGGTAGGATCGTTGTGCATAAAATGGTGATACTGCCTCAACTACTGTACAGATTCTTAAATGTCCCGATCTGGCCGGGCAGAGTATTCTTCACAACGCTGGCTCGAATTACCAACTGCTTCCTCTGGCACTCAGGCGCGGTCCGTCTGAAGCTTATGACATTGACGACCCCGGTGGCGAGGGGGGGGTCTCGGTGCTCCCAACTTTGAGGGGTACTGGATAGCTGCCCAAGTCCACTATGCATCATTTTGGTTTGTGCCTACAGACCCACCCCTTCATGTTAAACTAGAATGCCAAGCTACTGATGGCTATGACATTCGCTCCTTGGTGTTTACCAACCGCACTGCTCGGTTCAAAACTTCAGATTCCGTTGGTGTTACATTTCAGGCTATGGAAACAAACGGACAACATGCACCCATTTCACTGGGATTTTCCCCTCTGGAATATCTTCCCCAACTCCCCCCGTGTGGACACCGTAACTGTGGACCGCTGGGCGGCGGCCGGTTTGCTAGCTGTCCGAGACGTATTTGAACAAGGCACCTTCACACAGTGGAGTGCACTCCCTAGACAACTACGAAGCAGACCTACTTGCTGGCTGCAATACGCTGGCCTGCGGCACGCGCTAAAAGCCAGACTTCCTGACTTTCCTGCCATCCCACAAGACGATCCAGTCCTGTCAGAAATCCTTAACACCGCGAACCTGAGAGTTCTCAAGACTATACACTACATTCAAAACTCAGGCATCCCCCCTGTTTACCAAACTCAAGGAATCCTGGGCCAGGGACCTGTTGGTTGAGGTAACCGATCAGCATTGGCACTATATGTGTTCCCATTCACGGGCAGTCTCCTTCAACTCCCGTTTCAAACTGATCCAATTTAAACTATTACATAGATTCCATTACACACCGGCTAGGCTACACCATATGTCACAGGATCACCCACACACGTGCCCAAGATGCAACTTTGCTGACGCAGACTACATGCACATGATATGGATATGCTCTCAAATCACTCAGTTCTGGACTACAATATTCACATCTCTGTCAGACATGCTAGAATGTATCATCACCCCATCCCCGGCATCCTGTCTTTTCTACGAGCTCCCTACATTAAACCGAGACTCTAAGAAGTGGCGAGCCTGGGGCTCCTGTTAGCAACCCGCTGTATCCTCCTGGTATGGCTCCAGCCCAGACCCCCTACACATGAACAGTGGCTCCGCGCCCTTACGTGGGCCTCGGATACCGAGGAGTGCTGGATGCTGATGCAACCGAGCAGATCCAGACCAAGGGACATTTGGGGCCCCTTCCGACTCTGTCTCCTCTTTGTCTGACGATTCAAGGGAAGAGGCCGACACACTGCCTTTCCCTCTCCCTGCCATGGTGTAGTGGAAGTGTGTAATGAGTATGTGGTTGACTAGATGCTTGCTCCCCCTTTGGGTGTTTCCTGATACTGTAAGTGTACCAGGAGTTGGCTCATTGATCTGAAATGTTATGATTGTTCTCTGTTGCGATGCAAAGCTAATTATAAATAAAGTTTAAAAAAAGAAAAAAGGAGGAGGGTCTCCTCTCCACTCTGGGGCTACAATCAGTTGTAATCGCCCATACAGTATGGAGGAAAGGGGACAGGACGTAACAGTAATTATAAGTTACTCACCGTAGTGACTAACGAACTCTTAGTCCATAGTCCCCTTTCCTCCATATGTCCATGTTAAATCTATTGTCGACGCGTCAATGGGGACTGAGGTGTGGCGCCGGAGGGCGGAGTCAGGGCAGCGCATGCTCCCTGGGCCGCACCCCCGCACGCCTCTAAATTTAAAGGGGAAGAAGGTTTTTTCTGGTTAAAAAGGTTCCGTCTCCCGTCCCTTGGAAGGGACGCCCATACAGTATGGAGGAAAGGGGACTAAGAGTATGTTAGTCAATACAGTGAGTAACTTATAATTTCTTATGGATGTTTTTCCCAAACATCCCTCATCTTTGATACTCTTCAGTGCCAGTTGTCTTCAGATACTTTCTTGCCACCAGGGGGCACAGCTCAGCTTTGCGTCAGCTACTCCTGGCACTGATGCAAGGGCCCATACCAGAAAGAACAGCACGCCCCATACCAGAAAAGACACAGGGTCCAGTATTAATAGAGCCATAATGCCCATGATATATTTTTTGTATTTATTCTGTAGCACTCAGCAGCTGAGGGACTACAGAAAGAATGGGGTGAATGGGCTATCTGCCAAGCGGATCAGGTTGGGAGAACCATGAGGAATCTGTGGGAGGAACATCCATCAGAAATGGCATTACCGAGAGTTAAGTAATTTGTTCTACTAACGGATTACTTCCTCCCACAGACTCCTCATATTGGATAAGCTTGCATAGCAGTTCATACATCTGGAGGTACACCAGAAAACTCTGGCGGACTGCTCAGTCAAAGTGAACATCCTGTCCTGACGGGTATTCCGGAATGTAACGTTGGTAAACATGTACAGTGAAGTCCACATTGCCACCTCGCATATCTCCAAGACAAGGAGCCCCCCTGCAGTGCAAAGGTGGCAGCCAGAGGCCTCTGGTCAAAGGAACCCTGAGGCCCTCAAGCGCACCCTTCCAGAGATGTTGTAGCATTCTGAGATGCAATGGATGATCCACCTTGATGGGGTCTTTCCTGACATCCCTGATGTAGTAGCTGAGAGCCACTCACCAGATCAGGCTGACAGGATCGTGCCTCCATCTTAGAAGGGTGATGCAGAGGGAAAAACAAAGGATCTTTTGAGAAAGGTGAAAATGCAGCAAAGTCCTGAGCAGGGATGATGGCTTCACTCTCAGTCACCTTCTCTTGGAGATATAACAGACAATGCCTGGAGTTCAGTCACCTATCTCAGTGAACTTTCCAAGGTCCGTTGGTGCTGGAGCTTTTAGAGAATATTGAAGATGGGAAATCTGTGGGAGGGAGTAATGCATTAATAACCTATCTATTTAAGCACCACACTAACAGAGAGGAAATCTGGTCATAAAAGCCATCCTGCTAAGTCCCTGGTTGTGGGACGTTTGAGAAGGAACTGAAGGAAGATTATTGGAGTAGGTTGCAACCACTCTCTCCTCCTTCTCACCTATCACAACAGATGAGATCTCTAGAGTAGTCTGATCTATGATGGTCTCATTCAAACAGGTGTCCCCTTTTTCTTCCAGAACCATTGAGGACAACATCTCCTCCATTGCTCAGACTCTTGCTGACTTCTGTAACCACTTCTTAGCATCTGGCCTTTTCCATTCTTCCCTCAAGCACTCCCTTGTGTACCCCCTCCAAAAACAGCCTTCTGCTAACCACTCGTGCCCGGCTAACTACAGCCCTATCTCTACTACACCCTTCCTTGGCAAACTCCTGGAGAAGTTGGTGATCCCCCAAATGACCCAACACACTGAGCTCACTGGTTTTTTTACATGACCGTCAATCTGGATTCTGAGCATCCAGGGAGATGGAAACTGCTATCCTGAACACCCATGAAGAACTGCTTGCCAATCTTGACTCCACCTCTCCTGCAGTTCTCATTCTCCTTGACCTCTCTTCTGCTCTAGACACAGTCAACCATTCGAATGGATTGTGTCCTGCCACGTATTCCTCATCTTATGAAAACTCATATCCCAGCTCTGTTGCTTCGGAAAACATTTTTCACCAGAGGGCACTGTGTTCGAGGTCGCAGAGGCGTAGTCCCTCGAGGGCTGTCGTCGAGCGTCGACGTCATCCGCTGTATAAAGGGCTCGAGCAGCGCCCGCTACCTCAGTTCTGTTTTTCCGACGCAACTGCTTAGTGTTACGAACGGCACATCAGATTTTTCCTTGACGATGTCCTCATCATCTACTCCCACCATACAGACAGGGTTAAAATAAATTCAGAAGTGTGGTAGGAAAATGGCGATAACCGACCCCCATCGGAATTGCCTCTGGTGCCTCAGCCCAGACCATCGGGTTGATGAGTGCGGTTCCTGTCAGGCCATGCCCAATAAGGCTCTTAGGGAACGTAGAGGTAAGCTGGTGGTGGGGGAGGAAACTTACAAGTCTTCTAAAAGACAAAAAGATTCGGATGAATCTAGTCGAAAATCTCAACATGAGTCGAGGAGGTCGAGATCAAAGAGTCGCTCGAGGAAACCCTCCTCGTCTTCGACTAAGAAGTCAAAAAAGCAACGTCATAGGTCTTCTTTCTCCTCCTCATCCTCTGAGGGGAGAGTAACTTATCCATCAAAGAATGATTACCCAGAAAAATGGGAGGCCTTCAGGGCTTCGATGCTTAAAATATTCGAGAAAGCGGCCCAGACCCCCTTGAAGTTGCCGCATGGTGATCATGCCTCTACCCACTCTAAAAGTGACAGAGGAAAATCAAGATCTAAACATGCGAGAGTTGAAAAAGAGTTGAGAGTGTCTTCAAGGAACAGTTCCCCGACGCCTCGTACTAAGTCAAAACCTCTGGTGCATAAATCGGTGGTAGCGGAATCGACGTTCTTAGTCGAAGCCAAAACTCGACTCGGCACAGTCGACGACCATAGCGTCGAAACCGCCGTCAAAAATGGCTTTGACACCTTTGTCTGTATCGAAGCCTTCTTCAACAGCATCAAAGCCTCCTTCGACATCATCAAAGCCAGCGTCTTCTTTATCGACGCCTTCGACGCCTTTATCGAGGCCTTCTTTGATTCCAAGACCCAAGTCAACGCCATTGCCCATACCTAGGTCGATTCCACCTTCTTTACCTGAAAATGCTTTCCATCCTCAACCTATACAGGATTTTTTCAGATCAATGTCATCCATTTTTGAAGAACACTCCTCTGAAGAGGATGTCACTTCAGCTGGAGTTAGGATTGGAGCCAGAGAGGTCCCTGAAGAGCTAGTGGATCCGAATTCCAAAATAACAGATCTTTATGACTGTCTCCAAAATGCCAGTGGCTTAGACACTTCACCTGAAGTGGATTTTGGAAGACCAGACCCTACAGATCATGCTGATCCTAGTTATAGGAATCTTATGGGAAGGGTCATTGATTTTATGGGTTGGAAGGCAGCTTCCCCAGATTTCGACCAGGATGACACGATGGACATCCTGAGTGAAGGTCCTTTAAAAGATCCTGTTCTTCCATTCCATAAAGCACTGCAAAAGAGGGTGATTGTAAACTGGAATACTCCTGATTCTATTTCAGCAGTAAACAAGAAACTTGTACCAAAATATAGACCATCTTTATCAGATCCAGAATATTTATCTAAAGATCCCTCCCCTGAAAGTCTAGTGGTTCAAGCTGCAACCTCCACTAGGCAATCAGCTTACCCATCGATACCACCAGACAGGGATGATAAAGTTGATGCTTGGGCCCGGAAAGTTTTTTCTTCGAACAGCATGACCCTTAAATCGACTTATGTCACTTGCACATTAGCATGTCATCAGCGGTTGAACGCATCCCGGAAGGTGAGGAACGGGATGGCTTCCTGGCTATAGTAAAAGATGGTAAAGAGGCTATGGAAGAATGCCTTGAGTTAGGACTGGACACTGCGGATAGTGTAAGCAGGTCCATGGCATCTAGCACGGTCCTACGCAGGTTTGCATGGCTAAGGAAATCTGGCTTTGCACCTGATGTGCAATCTAGATTTCTTAATATGCCCTTTGACGGCTTGAGGTTGTTTGGCAGCAAAGCAGACGAAAGCTTAGAGAAGCTGAAGACCTCAAAAGCATCAGCAAAATCACTTAGTGCTGCTATAAGGCAACCTCAACAACACTATTACGCAGGCTCATCTTCCTGAAAGAGTTGCCCTTTTCGCTTCTATTCCTCTTTTGGAAAAGGGAGGGGGCAGGCCAGTCAGAGAGGCCAACAGAGAAAACCCTTTTGTGGTGGAAAAGGGTGAGGTGCTAGATCAGCCACATCAGCGGCTAATACCTCCTGAGCCACTGCTGCAGCCGCTGCAAAGCCACTTTGAGGTCTTCACCCACAAGACCCTGGTGGGAGGCAGAATCACTTGGTATCTGGACGAATGGCGGGGCATTATGTCAAATGTCTGGGCACTAGAGATAGTGACCCATGGTTACTGTCTTCCTTTTCATCAAAGACCTCAAGATCATCCATCAGGAGCCAACTCTGTAAAAATTCCAGACCTGCTCCTTGTGCAGGAGATTTTAACCCTGCTAGAGAAAGGTGCAATAGAACATGTACCTGTAGCGGAAAGGAACAAGGGTTGGTACTCCCCTTATTTTCTCATCCCCAAAAAGGACAGAAGATTGAGACCCATCTTGGACTTAAGAAATTTGAACAAATTTCTCAGGAAAGACAAGTTCAAGATGGTGACCCTTTCTCATATCCTTCAGGCTCTTCAGGTTCAGGACTGGCTGGTTTCATTGGATCTTCAGGATGCTTACTTTCATGTGCCAATCCATCTCAAGCACAGGAAGTACCCGAGGTTCGCAATTGGTGGTTCTCATTATCAGTTTTGGGTTCTATCATTTGGGCTGACCTCCGCCCCAAGAGTTTTCACCAAACTGATGGCGGTGGTGGCAGCGAGTATCAGAAGAAGGGGGATTCATGTCTACCCTTATCTGGACGATTGGCTAATCAGGGCGAGTTCACCCGAACGAGCCCAGGAACATTTGGCCTTGGCCTGCCAATTCTTACACAGTCTGGGCTTCTCCCTCAATTACAAGAAGTCACAAATGATTCCAAGCCAAAAACTCCAATTCATCGGAGCAATCATGGACACTTCCTCAGGGAAAGCCTCGCCTCCCGAGGAGAGATCTCACCACATTCTGCAGATGATAAAAAAGTTTCAAAATGCCCAACATCTACCGGCATTCGACATTCTAAGGTTGCTAAGCCTCATGGCATCCTGCATTTTTCTGGTGCCAGAGGCCAGATTGAGAATGAGATCCCTTCAAAGGGCCCTCAGGACTAAATGGTCCCAGTTTTTTTGTCAGATCTTCTGCAAGTCTCGACCAATATGACTCAAGATCTTCTATGGTGGGCTGGGCTTACAAGGAGAATATCCTCAAGGGGGAACCTTTTTGGCAACCATGGCCGGAGATAACGGTAGTGACGGACGCCTCACTCACGGGGTGGGGAGCCCACACCAAGGATCTGACAATCAGCGGTCGTTGGTCTCCATCGGAGTCCAAACTACACATCTACCTTTTGGAGCTGAGCGCAATCAGACTAGCGCTGAAAGCCTTTCTGCCCTCTGTACAGGGAAAGTATGTCCTAATAATGACGGACAACATAGTGGCCATGTACTACCTCAACAAAAGAGGAGGCGTAGGATCACTCACTGTGCAGAGAGGCAGTGCAGCTCTGGTTTTGGGCAATGCAAGAAGGAATCTCTCTATCGGCAGTTTACCTAGCCGGAGAGCTGAACACGGCGACGGACGCTCTGAGCAGGCAGAGCACAGTCTACCACGAATGGGAACTAGCCCAGGAAGTCCTTCAAGAGATCTTAACCCTTTGGGGAACCCCTCAAGTGGATCTGTTAGCGACCAATGCCAACCAGAAGTGTGGACTGTACTGCTCAAGGGCATTTCCCCCAAGAGGAGCTCTACTGGGTATTTCCACTCCTTTACGCGTTTCTTCCTGTCCCTGTGATTCCGCAAGTAATGAGGAGGTTGAGAAAGTTCAGGAAAACCATGATCCTAATTGCCTCGGATTGGGGCAGGAGGACGTGGTACCCGGACCTTCTGGACATGTCCATCTGCCCTACAATACGTCTTCCACAAAGAGAGGATCTTCTCTCGCAAGAGGAAGGTCAGGTTCTCCATCCGGAGCTCAAGACACTCAGCCTTCGCGCATGGTTTCTGAGAGGCTAAACTATAAGGATTGGGACCTCTCGGATGGCGTAATGGAGATTTTGCTTTCGGCCAGAAGGCTAGCAACAAACTCCCTGTTGGAACAAGTTCAGTAACTGGTGCAGGGATAAGAATGTGAATCCATTCCTTTATAATACTCCAACAGTACTTTCTTTTCTCCAGCATGGGGTCTGGCATGGATTCACATGCTCATGAATATTCCCCGTCGTCAGGCTGGGAATCCTCGGTATAGAAAAAAATCAGTATCAGTTTCGTTTCTGATCTGTCTTTCTGTTAAGTAGTGAGCCGGAGACACCAGAGGATTTTGACAAAATGATATTTATTTTTATAGCACTTCAAGTTGCAAAAAGGGAGGTTATGCAAATAGTCTCAATTCAAAATTAAAGTGCAAACCAGGCTTCTCAGAATTCCTTTTTCCGAACGTGACCGTAATCATAGGTTCAGGTTTACCTCCAAGAAAACTATATCATACCATGAAGGAATACAATGGATCGGTATGTTTAAACCGGCAGTTCGTCACGGCCATTCAACTATTTCAACTTTTACCCCCCCTCCAGTTTATACCGTGAGCTCACGGGTTAAAGTCCTCCGTTAGTACCTTCGTTCGTGCCGTGCTGAGCGGTTTCCTTCACACACTCGTCTGAGCACCCGCGGTAGAGTGAGATCTAGCCTTTGATTGCGATCTGGCCTGTAAAGTTCATCCGGTATTCTTGCCATCCTTGAAGTGAAAGAACAAACTCAAAACTCCAGTATTTTTATCACCTTGTGAACAGTCCCTCTCGTGGTGACTGCGCTCTGCTCCGCGCACAGTGTTGCCTGCCGTCTCGATAAGGGTTCGTCCTGCGGAGTTCCCTTCTTCCTCTAATAAGCCCACCGGTGTTGTGAGCTGGTCTCTTTCCACTCGGAATCCACGCCGGCCGTCGCCTTCCACTCCTAGAAAATGAGACACACGTTGTGGCGTTTAGTGCAGCTTTAAACCTGTGTGCCCCTCCTCCTCCCCAGCAATTAATCACAGGTGCTGCCTCTGGGTGCAGTACCGCTGATGCTAATTCCCCTCCTTCCTGCTCCATACACACGGAATCAGTGTTAGTTTTCACCCTTAACTGGGAGAGTCCATTCATATAAGGAAATGTGGATTCTCGCCTTCTTTCCCTGTTTTCTTTTCCCCGTTGTTGGCTTTTATATAAATAATGCATCTGTTGAGGCATTCTGGGAGTTGTAGTCCGTGTTGTTACTGTAGCAATCATTCCGTCTGCTGTGATGTGTGAGTTCTGCCCCTTTTTACCGTTTTGTTCTTTATCATTTTCCGATAACCTGTCTGCTGCTACAGGTTCTCTATCACATACTCCCCCCGAAGACCCATGCCGTTCGGGCATGTCCATTGCTCTGGATAAATAGTCCGCCACACACTGATACCTTCCAGGTTTGTGAACTGTTATGAAGTTCTATGGTTGTAGAGTTAAGAACCACCGTAGTACTCTATGATTGGAGTCTTTTTGTGTTGCCAACCATTTCAGTGGGGCGTGATCTGTGAAGATGGTAAACCTCCTCCCCAATAGGTAGTATCTGAGGGACTCTACTGCCCATTTAATTGCCAGGCATTCTTTTTCAAGGGTTGAATGCGGAAGCTCGTGTGGAAGGAGCTTCCTACTGATGAATGCAATGGGACACAGGTTTTGTTTGGTACCCTGTGAGAGTACCGCTCCTAGAACACATCCCGAGGCATCAGTTTGTAAATAAAACTCTTGGCCGAAATCCGGACAATGGATAACTGGTTTGGAGGAAATAATTTGTATTAATGTCTGGAATGCCTGTTTTGCTTCATGTGATATATGTAGGGGTCTATTTGTTTTTAGTAAGTCCGTAAGTGGGGCTGCTATGGTAGAAAACTTAGGCAGGAATCTCCTGTAGTACCCTACAAATCCTAGGAAGGCTCTAATTTCTTTTCGGGTTTCAGGCATTTTTAGCTTTTGCAAGGCTTGGATTTTATCTAACAGTGGGGTTACCATTCCGCCCCCTACTTCATACCCCAGATATTTTGTGGTATTGGCTGCCAATTTCGATTTTTTCAGGTAATTGTGTAACCCGGCTTCTTTCAATGCCATTATTACTTGGGTTAAGTGTGCCAAATGTTCTTTCCATGTTTTGCTGAATATTACAATATCGTCTAAGTATGCAGCTGCATACTGATCATGAGGCCTCAGTATTTTGTCCATTAGGGTTTGGAAGGTTGCTGGGGCCCCATGTAACCCAAAAGACAAGACCGTAAATTGGAACAGACCCGTGGTGTGGCAAATGCGGTTTTCTCTTGGTCGACTGGGTTGAGGGGAATCTGCCAATATCCCTTTGTTAAATCCAGTGTGCTTAGGTATGTGGCTGAACCCAGTTTTTCTATGGGCTCATCAATTCTGGGCATCGGATACGCCTCGTACCGGGAAATAGCATTTAGTTGCCTAAAGTCCATGCAAAACCGGGTGGTGCCATCCGGTTTAGGAACTAATACTATAGGGGAACACCAGACGCTTTTTGAAGGCACAATGGTTCCCAATTCTACCATGTTCTTTATCTCCTTGGCAATCTCTCCCCTTTTTGCTTCTGGAATCCGGTAGGGTCTGAGGCTTACCGTTTTCCCCTCCTCTGTAGGTATTGAATGCATAGCCAAATGGGTCCGCCCTGGTATGCTAGAAAAGGTCTCGGATATCGGGTTTAGAGTAGAGAACAACTCAGCTTTTTGGGACTCACTTAGTTGCTCCCCCAACTGCACTTCTCGTATACCACAAGGATGGTTTGGGATTAATTGTTCTGGGACAGACGTGTCTGATAAGGCTGAACACAGCACACTTTGGGTTCCTTCTTTCCACAACTTGAGTAAATTGATGTGATAATTCTGATACTTGTTTTTACTTTCTGGTTGTTCCACCTCATAGTTCACGGGTCCTAATATTTTTGTTATCTGATACGGCCTGTGCCATTGTGCCAGCATTTTGTTCGTGTGGGTCGGTAGTAGCACCAGTACCTTGTCCCCTATCTTCAGGGATCTAGGTCTGCTTCCCTGATCATAGTACTTCTCTTGTTTTTCTTGTGCTCTACCCAAGTTTTCCTGAGCAAAATCCCTCAGTTTTCCCAGCTGTTTTCTTAGGTCCTGAACATATTCGGTGAGGGACGTTTCTTCTTGTTGCTCCCATTTATCTTTTAGGATCTGTAACACCGATTTGGGTTGTCTTCCGAATAACAGCTCGAAAGGGGAGTAACCTGTAGAGGACTGAGGGGTATCTCTGAGTATCATTAAAACCCATGGTAATACCCGATCCCATCCCAAACCGGTAGGGCAGGTGGCTCTCTTTATCATCTGTTTGATAGTCTTGTTGTACCTCTCCACTAACCCATCTGTCTGGGGGTGATACACTGAGGTTCTCAAGTGGTGTATACCCAAAGTTTTGCACACCTCTTTCATTACTACCGACATGAAATTACTCCCTTGGTCTGTCACTATCTCAAGGGGTATTCCCACTCTAGCAAAGAATGGTAACAGTACATCACACACTTGTCTGGCAGAGATACCTCTTAGAGGAAAAGCCTCGGGATATCTGGTGGCGTAGTCCACTATGACCAGGAGAAACCGAAATCCTCTACTGGAGGGTTCTAACAGACCGACTATGTTCATACCTATCCTTTGAAAGGGCTCCTTGATCAAAGGCATTCTTTGAAGGGGTAACCGAGCCGGGGTATGATTGCTCGTTTTCTGACAGATGACACATTCTTGGCAATATTTAGCTATTTCAGCATACATCCCAGGCCAGTAGAAATTCTGTAACACCCTCTTTCCCGTCATATTTTCAGCTAAGTGACCCCCTGTAGTATGATCGTGTGCCAGTTGGATCAAGGTTTTCCGATATGACTGAGGAACCAACAGTTGCTCCTTCTCTTGATTGTCTGTTCCTCGGGTCACTCTGTAATAAAGGCCATGTTTTTCTTTGAAGTAGGGAGTGGTAACTGGTGAGTCTTTTATGGTTAAAGCTTGTTCGCGAGCTCGCTTTAGAGTCTCGTCAAGACCGACTTCGGTCCTGAAGGATGGCAGATGATCGCCAACCCTCCAATCTATAAGGGCAATATCTCTTCCCAGATGCCCAGCCTGGTTATTTTCCTTTTTCTGTTTCTTGGTGAGTTTTCCCCTTGGATTCCTCCCTCTTATCTCGGTTTGTGAAAAAGGAGCTTCCTTTAACCATTTATCAAATTCGGGAATGTCTGTCCCTATTAGTACGGGTGCGGGTAGGGTGGGTATAATAGCCACTTTAACAGGTATTTCTTCTCCCTGTAACCCTAACACAACATCTTTTGTGGGATACCCTTTAACGTCCCCATGTACACATTTAATGTCAATAGTTCTCACCTGTCCTGGATCTTGTTCACTCACATGGGGTTGTATGGCTGTCTGCCGGCTTCCACTATCCATCATGGCTTGTTGAGGATGACCATCCACAGTAACTTCTATCACATAGGGAAGTCTTCTTCTATTCCCCTGCGGTTGTAAGGTGCCTATTTCCATGGGTTCGGTCTTGTTTCTCTTTGTACAGAACCAGGCGATGTGACCCCATTCCCCGCATTCAAAGCATTAGGGCGCCTGTCCTTTTGTTATGTTGGTTCCGTTGGCTGCCTTAGGTTCCTGTCTGACTCGTGGCTCAGGTGCACTTCTCCGGTGGTTACTGCGTAAGGCGGGAAGATCATAGTGATGCTTTGCTGTTGGTGTTGCCACACTGCGAGGAATTCCAGCTTTTTGGTAGGCTGTGGCCACGTCTATGGCTTCGGACAATTTCAAATGGTGATGTTGCCTAACCCACCGTTGGATAGGACCTGGCAGTGCTTCAATAAATTGCTCGAGCATTACCTTCTCCTTGATTTGCCCGATCGTGGCGGTATTGGTTTGCAACCATTTCTCCGTTAGACCTTGTATCCTGTAAAACAACTGTCTTGGGCTCTTGCCAGGTTTTAGTCTGGTTTCCCTAAACTGGAGCCTATAGGATTCCTCATCCATCCCTAGCCTCTCCAGTACTGACTTCTTGATGTCCACAAATGGGCTGTCCCTGTTCGGATTGGCCGCCTGATATGCCCCTTGCATTACTCCCGTGAGCAGGGGCGCCAAAAAGAAAGACCATCTGTCCTGGGGCCATTGTGCCGCTTGGGCTATGCGTTCAAAATTCACAAAGAAGAAACTGGGATCGTCTCCTGCTTGGTATTTTTGAAGCACTGTGGGTGGAATGGCTGGGTGTGTCCTGTGCGCCGCTACTGATTCTCCCAGAATTCGTAGAGCTTCCCTGCCTTGCTCTTGGGCTGCTGTTTGTACCTGTAGAGCCTGTTGCAGGGCTTGTCGATCTGCTTGGGCTTGATGTCCTTGCACCTGTACCAGCTGTTGTAATTGTTGTTGGCCTTCAGCCAATGCTTTGATGACTGTTTCCATTATGTCAAAGTAGACGTGTCTCTACAGCATCCCACCGCTGCCACCACTGTTAAGTAGTGAGCCGGAGACACCAGAGGATTTTGACAAAATGATATTTATTTTTATAGCACTTCAAGTTGCAAAAAGGGAGGTTATGCAAAAACTCTCAATTCAAAATTAAAGTGCAAACCATGCTTCTCAGAATTCCTTTTTCCGAATGTGACCGTAATCAAGAAGAAGAAAAAGAAGTCTGAGCGGTCTTCTAAGTCCTGTGAGGGCGCCCCGGTGACAGGGGCCCGACAAAAGGCTAAGCACTGCAAGTCCGCGGGCACCGGGAGCGCCGAACGGTCGGGCTCCTTGGCTGCCAGGCAGGGCGCATCCTCCCCGGCGCCATCAACCACGAGCCAACGCTCTTGCTCGGGTAAGAGGAAGTCCGAGAACCCGGCAAAGCTTCTGGAGAAGCCCCGATCAATCTCGAAGATTCCGGCAGAGGGGGAGCGAGGCTCGGACCCTCCCCCCAAGGTGAAGGCCCCAGGCACCCAGAAGGTGACGATGGCCTTAATTCACCCTGCTAAGACCTCGATTGAGGATGTCGCCGCGGCCCTGTCTCAGCCTGTGGAGGCTACACCAGTGGAGGTGCCCTCAGGACCCAGAGTCTCCCTGCCACCGCGGAGGGAGTCATCTCTCAGGCCCATTGAGAAGACCCCCACAAAGTCCTTGTTGGAAAAGGTGGGGGAGGGGCTGGTGGCCATCGTGGATACGGACACGACCTCTGAAGAAGAGCTCATCGAAGTCGTGGAAGAGGCCCAGCCCATCGGGAGGGATCCCGACGAGGGCGACGACGAGAGCGACAGTGTCGCCGACGAGGCTCCTCAAGAGCCCTCGCGCCCGTCGTTTCCGGCGCCGCAGGACACTTCGGCAGCCATTTTGTCAGCGATTCAGTCCTTATGCTCGGAGATAAGGACAAGGTTGCCCCTTCCCCCGACGGAGGTACCTGAGCCAGACCCGATGGGGGAACCAGAGCCAGGACCTTCGGAAAGTCCACCGCATAAGAGGAGGAGGACGCATCCTACACCACCTCTCCCACCTCTGCGGCCTGCTCTGCCTTCCCCCCAGTCTACTACACCGGGATGATACAGGCACAGACACGGCTACGACAGGTACAGATGACGACGGAGGCGACGACAGGACGTGTCCCCCGTCGCCCCCTGCTCGGCCGTCCCCGCCCGACGAGATTGGATCCTTTCATGCCATGATTTCCAGGGCATCCGAGCTTTTCCAGCTCTGCCCAGAAGAGAAGAAGGAAGGGTTCCTTTACCAACGGCGCAAGGCTAAAAGGAAGACGGTCCTCGCCGTACCGCTTCTTGATGACATCTGGAATGAGGGGCTCGCCCTCCTCAAGAACCCTGCCACAGCGCCGGCAAAGAGGGACCGGTACGAGAAGAAGTACCGGGTCCCCGACGCTGCCCCCTTGTGCCTTCGGGTGCAACCTACCTCGGATTCGGTCGTCTCGGCGGCGGCAAAGAAGAAAGCTGGGGGAGCATCGGCCTCGACATCAACTTCCCCGCCGGACGGCGAGGGCAGGAAGTTGGACACGATGGGACGACGGATCATCTCATCCGCAGCGACGACTATCAAGGCGGCCAACGCCCTGGCTATCGTAGCCCGCTACGACAGGGAGTTGTGGTTCAAAATCGCCCCTCTGTTAGACTTCCTTCCGGACGCCAAAAGGGCTGAGGCCCTTGAAATCCTACAGGAGGGTGAGATTGCTTCGGACCACGCCATCACGGTGGCAACGGACATCGCCGACACAGGTTTCCGTCAGTTGGGCAACAGCGTTTGCTTGAGACGAGGATGGCTCAAGGCCACGGATTTCCGCCAGGACGTACAAACCAAGGTTTTGGACATGCCCTTCGACGGGAACAACCTGTTTGGGAAGGCGATTGATGAGTCCCTTCAGGCCATCAAGACAGACACAGAGACTGCCCGGGCACTGGGAGTGCTCCAACAACGACGGCCGTTCTTTCGGAGCTCCGGAGGCAGACAAGGTGCCTCCAAGGGATCCGGCAGTGGCTCCTCCACGTACTGCCAAGCGGCAAGATCTTCGTCCCAGGAAGCCTACAGGGGACGCGGCAAGTCAGGTGGTGCCCGTCGTCGTCGACAGGGAGGTTAAGGAGGCAAGGTGGCCTCCAAACAAGATTGAACCGACCGTGGGGTCGGGCCCCTGCCGAAGCACCCCGGTGGGAGGCCGGCTGGCGAGGTTCGTCAGCGTGTGGGAGTCCATCTACACCGACCGTTGGGTGCTGGACGCCCTGGCCCAAGGGCACGCCCTCGAGTTTCAGAAGAAGTGCCCTCGCGTTCCACCCGTGGCCAGGAAGGAAAATCACGTCCCTCAACTACTGTTGGAAGTAAGGGCGATGCTCAAGAAGGGTGCCATCAAGCTCGTCCCAAAGAGGCTTCGGGGCTCCGGAGTTTACTCAAGGTACTTCCTTTTAAAAAAGAAGACAGGAGGATGGCGCCCCATCCTGGACCTACGACGACTGAACGAGTACATCAAGGCGCAGAAGTTCCGTATGGTCACCCTCCAGCACACGCTGGGACAGCTGGAGGAGGGCGAGTTCCTGTCGTCGTTGGACTTGGAGGATGCGTACTTCCACATCCCCATTCTAAAAAGACACCGAAAGTTCCTCAGGTTCGTGGTCCAAGGGCGGCACTACCAGTTCAAGGCCCTCCCGTTCGGATTGAAGTCGGCACCCAGGGTGTTCACCAAGTGCCTCGCACCGGTGGCGGCACGGCTGCGCCTACAGGGGATCCACGTTTACCCCTACCTGGACGAGTGTGCTCCAAGGACGAGGGAGCTCGCCGTGGAGCACACTGCGAAGACCGTCCAGCTGCTCATGGACCTGGGATTCTCCATCAACTTTCCAAAATCCCAACTGGTTCCGTCGCAAGTCGCCCTGTTTCTGGGAGCCAAGCTCGACACAGTGGCGCGGCTGGCTTCGCCGTCGGAGGAAAGGACCAGGACCATTCTGGGCAAGGTGCAGCGTCTGCTGGCCACGGACATGGCCAGGGTAAGATCTATCAAGTCCCTCCTCGGGATGATGTCCTTCTGCATTTATCTGGTGCGCCTTTGCAGGCTTCGGATGCGCCCCTTACAAGAGTTCCTCGACGCCCGCTGGGTCCAGTCGACGGGCAGCTTCGAGGACAGGATCCCTCTCAACGAGACGTTCCGTCAGGCGATCCGGTGGTGGGGTACCCGCTCCCATCTGTCAGCGGGCACAGACTTTCAGATCCCAGCTCACCAGGTGACGGTGACGACGGACGCCTCCCTGTAAGGTTGGGGAGCGCACTCCGGAGATCTTCACGCGAGAGGCCTTTGGTTCCCGGAGGAGAAGTCACTACACATCAACATTTTGGAGCTCCGCGCAGTGTTCTGGGCCCTCAGGTCCTTTCTTCCGTCCCTCAAGGGCAAGGTGGTGAGGATCTTCACTGACAACACCACCACGATGTTCTACATCCGGAAGCAGGGCGGAACCAGGTCCCCAGCCCTATCCAAGGAAGCCCAGGATCTGTGGCATTGGGCCGTCGCCCAACAGATGTTTCTGGTGCCTCTTCATCTGGCAGGAATAAAAAACACGATCGCCGACTCACTCAGCAGAGAGCTGCACTCGTGCCACGAGTAGGAACTACGCCAGGATCAAGTGGATCGACTCTTCCGACGATGGGGTTAACCCCAAATCGATCTCTTCGCGACGGCGACGAATTCCAAGTGCCGGAGGTTCGCCAGCAGGTTCCCCCAGCCGAGGAGCATGGGCGATGCTTTCTCGTTCCCCGGGGGCGGCCTATTTCTTTATGCATTCCCTCAGCTGCCGTTGCTGCTCCGGCTCATCAACCAGCTCAAGAGGTCCCGGTGCAGGATGATCCTCGTCGCACTGGCGTGGCCGAGACAGATCTGGTTCCCGGACCTTCTGGACTTGTCAACGTCCACACCAGTCAAGCTGCCGACAGACGCAGACCTTCTCTCCAGAGAAGGAGGCGCCATTCTTCACCACAACCTTGAGTCGCTGAACTTGCAGGCCTGGCTCCTGCAGCACTAGAGTTTGGAGGGTACAACATCCCGGCTGACTGCAGAGAGGTTCTTGCAAAGGCCAGGGCGTCCTCAACTCTCAAGTGCTACGGACATAAATGGAAGAGGTTCTCTGTCTGGTGCCGTGCACAGAAGATTAACCCTCTGCGGATTACGGCCCCTCAGTTACTGCCGTACCTACTGTCGCTGGCCAAAGATGGGCTGGCTCACGCCTCCATCAAAATACATCTGGCTGCTATCTCCCGATATACCACGACGACGGGACGGGCGTCCTTGTGGTCTCATCGCCTGGTGAAAGAATTCATGAAGGGACTACTCCGATCATTCCTGCCGGTGAAGGCTCCTGCCCCGGCGTGGGAGCTTAATGTGGTGCTGACCAGGCTCATGGGGGCCCCATTCGAGCCTATGCTTTCGGCACCTCTGAAGTTCCTATCATGGAAGGCAGCTTTCCTCGTGGCCATCACCTCCGCACGACGAGTGGGAGAGATCCAGGCCCTATCTTACAAGCCTCCATACTTGACTTTTCATGACACGAGGGTGGTGCTGAGGACGCACCCCTCCTTTATGCCCAAGGTGCCGTCGGACTTCCACCTCAACGAGCCCTTGGTGTTGCCAGTTTTCTTCCCGTCGCCGGCTGAGAGGACTTTGCACTCACTGGATGTAGCTAGAGCGCTGAAGTTCTACGTGGACCACACAAAGAGTTTTCGGAAGACGTCACAGCTGTTTGTGAACTTTGGGACTGTGAATCAAGGGAAGGCTCTCTCAAAGACTTCCATTTCCAGATGGCTCTCCGGCTGCATCATGCACTGTCACCGGTTGGCAAACCGACCGCTGCCCGGCCGTCCGAGAGCCCATTCGACCAGAGCGATGGCTGCTACCACGGCGTTCCTGTCTGGTGTGCCCCTGCTAGACATCTGCAGGGCTGCGACATGGAGGTTGACGCACACCTTCACAAGATTCTACTGCGTCGATCGGGACTCCAGGGAGGAGTCCAGGGTCGGCCAAGCAGTGCTGCGCAACCTGTTCGCCTAAGGTGAGCCTGGTGAGGAGGTAAGAGATGCTTAATGTTGAGTTGTATTGCTTAATGTTGAGCCTGTTGCCACCTCCCGTGGTTGTGCATGTGTGTACTGCTATGTATTCTCTTATTCATGAGCATGTGAATCCATGCCAGACCCCATGCTGGAGAAGGAACAAGTTACTTACCTGTAACTGTTGTTCTCCAACATGGGTCTGGCATGGATTCATATGAGAACCCTCCCGCCTACCCCTCTGCGGCTCTTCACTTGGTCATACTGCCACTTTATGTGCTACCAAATCTGAGGATGGCTGCCAGAGGCGGGGCCTAGGGAGAGAGCAGTCATTGGCTGGAGGCAGTATGACCCAGAGACCAGTGATTGGTTACTACTAAGAAAGACAGATCAGAAACGAAACTGATACTGATTTTTTTCTATACCGAGGATTCCCGGCCTGACGACGGGGAATATTCATGAGCATGTGAATCCATGCCAGACCCATGCTGGAGAACACATTTACAGGTAAGTAACTTGTTCCTTTCCTGTTGTGCACAATTTGATTTGGGGCACTGTGCACCCCTCCCCCTTTTCAATTTTGAACCACATCCAAGATATTCAACCGGACATGTTCAAAACCTTTTGTATTTACTCTGGCAAAGGAAAAATTGGCCTTTGCCTAATTCAGCACCCTTTCATGTTCCCCCCAGCTTAGCCCTTCCACTATTCACTCTCACCAGAACCAGTTATCTTTTCTTATGTGTAGAATAATCCCTCAGAAGCGTGTCTTGTCCTGTGTACCCGGATCAGCGATCTCTGTGATAATGTTGAAAAGTTGCTACAATTACAATTACAATGTTATGCCCTTATGTTTCATTAATCATTTTAAATACAGAAATAAATCCAGCTTCAATGGTTTTGTTTTTCTGTTAAAGAGCTTGAAATTGCACATTGATCATGTCTGCTGTTTAAATGCTGATTGCTTCTAGACACTCTACACTTACCAGTACTTTTCATTTCTTCTTTCAGAAAAATGACTTTGATCCGGAAAATGAGACCTTCCAGAAGATCCAGAAATTGATGCTGCCCCGTGACCCAATGCAGGGATCATTTCTTAAAAACACAGAGGAAGAGGCAGCCACAGCAACGTAGAAAGACGATTTAGCACTCTTCACTGAACCAGGGCGGACTGTTTTAGAAAATCCCAGGGCAATTTTAAGAGAAAGAAATTAGATGGCCCTCTAGCCCCATGGTATTAGGCTAAGCTGAATAAATTGAGGAGAACGCCAAAATGCCATCGCATTGGCCTCAGTCATTGGCATATGCCACAGTCCAAGTGTAAATTTACCAAGGAGACCAGATATGCCCACACTCAAATTAATTCTCTGTGCATTGGAATGAATTTTAGCGCAAGTTATTTCTGAGGAAACGCTGGCTGTCTTTGTTTTGTTGCACACACAGAACATATTGGAAAAAGCTTCTTCAATAATCTTAAAAATAACATGGAATTCTTCATCAGTGAGATTCATATGATGGCTGACTTCCACCCTTTTTACTTTTTTAGTGCAGTTAGACTTGAAGATCAGTCTAAGAGTTTAAAATTATTACTCTGTGATGTCCTATAACCAGAGACGGACCAAGACTTTGGTTGTTTTTACAGTTTCTGCTGAATAGAACTTATACCAATACCTGACCTTGGAAATAAAAACAAATACTTAAGTTGGCTCTTACTGATCCTGTGGCATGAGCTCTTTGGATTAAGCTGTAGGTACTTATTTTCTTCTTTTTATTCATGTACGTAAAATAAGTAAACTTATTTTGTACAGGTTTTATTGCAGATTTAAGTCATGAGAACACCTGATTACCATTTCAAAGTTAATCAGCTTAGTACAAACCTGAGATCTTTGCAATGATTTAGTGATGGAAAATACATTATGAATAAACATATCAGAAAAGCCTGTGTGGTTAAACATTTCTGTGATGCCTAGCATATGCAGTAGGCATAAAAACTGCTATGGAGAAAATGAAGTGTAATTAGAAGCAAATCCTACTTACAAACACATGTGAAATAATCTTCCAAAAAAACCTAGCAAGCTTATCGTGCTCTATTGTCTCTGCTCACAGTTTCTCCTACACATTACCCTCACCCTCCTTTTTCATTTACCATTGTTTTTAATGGGAGAAAGGCATAGGGCCTCATTACACGGTAGGAGGTAACCATGCCGCTATTAGTGGCATGGCTACTCCCTTACCGCATACCGGGTCTGGGTAGGCGGTATGGGGATTTACCGGGTCATTCTGACCCTGGAGGACCCGGTAAATCACCATTCCAAATACCATTCCACATTCCCATTTGAGCCCCCATAGTGCTCAATGGGAATGGGGAAGGAGCTAATAACGTACTGCAATTTGCTGTACCGTGATTAGCTCTGAAGTACCTCAGCGGGTCCTGTCCTTAACGTCTGGTCAGACCACACGTTAAGGACGGGACCCGCTGAGGGACCTCATAGTAGGGCGCTAAGGGATTACCGGCACCGGTGACCTTACCGGTGCCGGTAATCCCTTAGCGCCTACTGTGTAATGAGGCCCACAGTGTCCCTGAATTTTTCACTGCTTCTTGACTAGCTTACTTTGATACTTTAACTTTTTCCCACAATCTAATGTCTTCATTGGTTTTCTGACTTGTTGCTCTTCCTCATTCCCAACAATTCACAATTGTTGACCTCTAGTCACATGGTCCAAGGATGAGAGAACATTAAAAAACTCAGGCCACCATCTATGATTTCTAATGGATTCTTTCCTCTCACAGATCCCTCATCTATGATATCCCTATCCCAGTGCAGCTGTTCTCTGGAACCTTTTCCACTGCAAGGGGGCACAGCGCAGCTCTTTTCCGCAGCTCTGCCTAATGCCTCTAGATGCCCCATGCCGGACACGACGTTGGGGCCAGTATATATATATATAGCGGTGCCATGCCCTGTGACCTCAGTTGCTTTTCTCCACATGCACTCATTGCTAATCGGGATCACGCTCATAGAGCTTACATTTTCTGACTATGCCCACGCTGTGGTCAGACACCACTATTGGCTGAGGACATAAGGGTTTGCGGTCAATGTTCAGGCCAAGCTGTTGGACATGCCCTTAGATGGCCAAAACCTTTTTGGAGCCAAAGGCAATGACGCCCTCCAGAAGGTCCGGTCATCAAAGGTGCAACTCCTAAATCCTTGGGGCTTGGTGTACAACAGCCCTCCGAGCACTTGGCATCTCGACAAAGGTGTTTTCGTCCCTCTACCGCCTATGCCTCAAGAGGCCATGGCCAGTCTGCCCTGGGAAGAATGCAGGGCACATGCTTCCCGAGAGATCGAGGTAGGAGAACCCAAAGGGGCGGTGTTACCGCAGCCACCGTACCCCAGGGCGCAAAACCTCTGTGATGGGCTATGCCCCTTAACACTGCTGGGGGCAGAGGGGCTTTCCCTGTTCTACCCAGAATGGTTAAGGACCATGTCCAATGCTTGGACTGAACAGGTCATCCAACAGGGGTATTACCTGTCATTCCTCCAGCCACCTCCAGACCACGGCCCAAAGGCCACCCCTTTGTCTCTGGACACCAATCGTATTGGAGGAGGCCCATCCGCTCCTGGTGGAAAACATGGTTGTGCTGGTACCACGATTAAATGAGGCAGGTGGTGGAACTCTGCCTATTTTCTAGTGCCATAGGAGGATGAGGGCTTGGGCCCCATTCTGGATATGCAGCTGCTGAACTTGCTCCTGCGGAATGACAAGTTCAAAATAGTTACATTGGCTGAGATCCTGCAAGCCCTCGATCTACAGGACTCCCAGTCCTTATGATTTATTAGAGCAATCGTGGACACTAGCATGAGCATGGCTTTCCCATCCAAGGATTGAGTGGCGAACAGCTTTCGGATCGTCCATGTCCTCCATTCCCAAAAACAAGTCCCAGCTTCAGCTATCTTGAGCCTTCTGGGCCACATGGCCTCCTGCATCCTATTGTTCCCAGAGGCGAGGTTGCGCATGAGATTACTTCATTGACTTCTCTGCTGCCAGTGGTCGCAGTTTCAGGGCCACATGTTGGACCTTTTGCGGCTCTCGGACCAGGTGGATCAGATCTTGCATGTGGGCCGTATGGGGCAACTTGTTGAGGGGTTAGTTGTTCTGTCAACGATGGCCCCATGTAAATGTGGTCACGAACGCACCTCTGCACCTCTGACTGGTTTGTGTTCTCCCCTGATAGACCTAATGGGGAGAGGACTGCGGTCACCCGTGGAGTCTTGGGAACACATCAACTTTCTGGAGCTGAGGGCATTCAGGCTGGCCATTTTCCTCCCCTCTGTGAAACGTGAGACTGTGCTGATCCTGATAGACAGCACAGTGGCCATGCACTAACTCAACAAATGAGGGGGTGTGGGGTCATTGCCTCTGTGCAGAGAACCAATGTGACCATGGTTGCGGGCTCTGGAGAACAGTGGCTCTCCAACGATGGCTCTTCTTGCCGGAACAGAGAATGTCACAGTGAATGCCTTGAGCAGACAAACTTCGGCCTCCCATGATTGGGAGCTCTATCAGGAAGTTCTGGAGATCTTTGCCTTTTGGGGTACCCCTCAGGTGGATCTCTTTACTTCCAGTGTCAACATCAACAGTAAGTGTGAGTTGTTGTGCTCCATGGAATTTCTTCATCAGGGAGTTCTGGGGGATGCTTCGACGGTCTAGTGGATGTTTAACCTGCCAATCCCTATCATTCTACTAGCTTTCAGAAGGTTTCACCATTTCGGAACCCTGATTATCCTGATCGCTCCAGGCTGGGCCTGGAGAACATGGTATCCGGAGTTGCTGGACCTGTCCATGCGCCCTTCCTAGGTGCCTCAGCAGCCTGAATCTTCATGCTTGGCTACTGATAGCCTGAGATACAAGGAGTGGGAATCGTCAGACGACATCCTCAATGTGCGCCGCTACGAAATCCATTATGCCTACAGATGGTGTACATTTTCACAATCCCCACTGTTATGCAGTTCTTCTGGGCTTGTGTAACCAGTTTCCTCGCCGTCTGTTTGTACTTCTAACTTGAGATTTGAATTTAGTTTTTAAGTTTCTTATGGTTGCTGCAGTTGAGTCCCTTCATTCCTGTTTTTCACCTTTAAGGTGATTTTCCTGTTTGCTGTCACTTCCACGAGACGGGTGAGTGAGCTCCAGGCGTTGTCCGTTTTACCTTCCTATTTACTTTTTTCCAAAGAGAATGTCAGGCCCTCCTTTCTTTCAAAAGTGGTCTCGGATTTCCATCTCTCTCAGAAGATCCATCTTCCTGTGTTTTTTCCTGTGCCTCACCCTTCCAAGGTAGAGAAACAATTCCATCGGTTGGGCCCGTTAAGGACCCTTAATTCCTAAAAGTTTCATAATAGAGGCTAGAAATGATGAGCAGCTTTGCATAGGTTACGCTTGGGCTCGTGCTGGCAGGGCTGTCAACAAACAGACCCTGTCAATGTGCATCATTCTCTGAATTTTGGAAAGCTATGAACTGGCTGGAAAGGATGTGCCTAAGGGTCTCAAAAGCCATTCTACCAGGAGTTGCTGCAACATCTGCCCTGCATAGAGGTATTCCTGTCCTGGACATCCGTCATGTGTCAACATGGACTTCTACTGTGCAACAGTTTGTAAAGCATTACTGCTTGGATGTCCTTGCGGGCCAGAATACCCGTTTTAGTAGAGCAGTCCTCCACAGTTTTCTGTTTTAGGTGATGACCTTGCTTTCTCCCTCTTCCAGATTTACATACTGCTTTGGGAGTCTGTCATAAAGGAGGAATCCGGGGGAGGAAAGAATCCATTAAAAGAACAAATTACTTAACTCTCTGCAATGTTATTTATTTATTGCATTTCTCCAGCATGGGGTCTGCCATGGATTCACATGCTCATGAATATTCCCAGTCATCAGGCTGGGAATCCTCGGTAAAGAAAAAATCAGTATCAGTTTCGTTTCTGATCTGTCTTTCTTAGTAGTAACCAATCACTGATCTCTGGGACATACTGCCCCCAGCCAATGACTGCCCTCTCCCTAAGCCCCTCCCCTGGAAGCCATCCTCAGATTTTTACCGCACGTTCAAGTGTTGGGAGTCCTCATGCTTTAGCTCTTGAGCTTTTACTGCATTTTTGCACTTTTTCAGGAGATTTTCTCATTTTGTCGGTTTAATCGAGCCTCAAGCTCCACCGTTTCTACTTCCGATAACGGGGACCCGTTTCGGAATTCTTCTACGCCCCTCAAGGGTGAAGTTTTCGTCGAGTTACGCTTCTTGGAGGATTCCGGAAGATCTGAGGCCTACCTCAACGGACATGGCCCAGGACAAGGGAAGCTCGACTCCCGGATCCAAGCTGTTCAGGAGCTGCCCGGGATGCAGATTGCAAAATGTTTTCAAGGAGGACGAGCATTCGAGATGTCTCTACTGCCTTCATGAGGACAAGACACACATGGAGAAGGACTGTGCGTTCTGCAAGAACCTGTCAGAACGGACCAAGCAAGATCGTCGTTCCCGCCTCGCCGCATGGCTGGAGAAGGGCACAGCAGGAGAGAAGGCGAAGAAAAAGTCTGAGCGGTCTTCTAAGTCCTGTGAGGGCACCACGGCGACGGGGGCCACACAGAAGGCCAAGCACCGCGAGTCCGCGGGCACCGGGAGCGCCGAAAGGTCGGGCTCTTCGGCTGCCAAGTAGGGCGTGACTTCCCCGGCACGATCAACCACAAGCCAGCGCTCTGGTTCGGGGAAGAGGAAGTCTGAGAACCCGGGTAAGCTTCTGGAGAGGCCCCGGTCGATCTCGAAGGGAGCCGAGGGGGAGCGAGGCGATGACCCTCCCCCCAAAGCAAAGGCCCAGGACGCACCTAAGGTGGTGAGGGCCTTGATCCAACCGGCAAAGGCCTCTATCGAGGTTGTCGCAGCGGCCCTGGCGAAGCCGGCAGAGACTACGCCAGTGAACGCAGCCTCGGGGCCCAGAGTTTCCCTGCCACCGCGGAGGGAATCCTCTTTCCAGCCCATCATTAAGACCCCGGTGGAAAAAGAGGGGGGGGGCGGTGGCCATTACGGACTCGGATTCAGACTCCGAGGAGGATCTGGTGGAAACCGTGAAAGGCCTCAACGAGAGGTTCTAGAAGGTTCGATCCCAGGGGAAGGATCCTGCTGATGTGATCGAAGATAGCGACGATGGCGACGACGAGGGTCCAGTGGAGCAGCCATCCCGCCCGTCGCAGCCATTGACCAAGCCCCAGGATAGCTCGGCGGCCATTTTGTTGGCGATCCAATCCTTATGTACTAAGATAAGGCCGAGGTTACCACGGACCCCGACGGAGGATCCAGAACCAGGACCGTCGGGAAGCCCTCCGAACAAGCGGAGGAGTGTCCACCCCGCACCGCCCTTCGTGCCCACAAGGCCTGTGGACCCCTCATCTCCCTTGCCGGACCCTCGGGATGATACGGCGACGGATACAGCGACGGGGACGGACGACGATGGCGGCGATGATACAACGGACATTCCTTCATCACCCCCCCCCCCTGGCCTCTCCGTCCAACAAAATTGGCTCTTTCCACGCCATGATAGCCAGGGCATCCGAGCTCTTCCAGCTCTGCCCTGAGGAACAGAAAAAGGAAGGCTTTCTTTACCAACGGCGGGAGGCCAAGAGAAAGACGGTCCTCGCAGTACCGTTGCTCGACGACATCTGGGACGAAGGGCTGGCTATCCTGAAGAACCCTTCCACGACACCCGCCAAAAGGGACAGGTACGAGAAAAAGTACCGGGTCCCCGACGCCACCCCCTTGTGCCTCAGGGCCCAGCCTACGCCGGACTCGGTCGTCTCGGCAGCGGCCAAGAAGAAAGCGGCGGGTGCGGCGGCTTCAACTTCCACTTCCCCGCCGGACAGTGAGGGCAAGAAGTTGGACTCCATGGGATAACGAGTCATCTCGTCGGCGGCGACGATTAAGGCAGCCAATTCCTTAGCGATTGTGGCCCGTTACAACAGGGAGCTTTGGTTCAAGATAGCTCCCCTGCTAGACTTCTACCGGATGACAAGAGGGCGGAGGCCCTACATATTCTGCAGGAAGGTGAGGTGGCGTCGGATCACGCCATAACGGTGGCAACGGACATTGCCGATACCGGATTTCGCCAGCTGGGCAACAGGGTTTGCCTTCGACGACGAGGATGGCTCAAGCCGACGGACTTTCGCCAGGACGTCCAGACCAGAGTGTTGGATATGCCGTTCGACGGCAACAACCTGTTTGGGAAGACGGTGGATGAGTCCCTCCAGGCCATCAAGACCGACACAGAGACAGCCCGAGCCCTAGGAGTCCTTCAGCAACGGCGGCCCTTTCGGAGCTCCGGAGGCAGACAGGGAGCCTCCAAGGGATCCAGCTGTGGCTCTTCTACGTACCACCAGGTGGCCCGCTCCTCGTCCCAGGAGGCATACAGAGGTCGCGGCAAGCAAGGAGGGTCTCGCCGCCGTCGTCAAGGAGGCCAAAGCGGCAAGACCTCTTCCAAGCAGGACTGAACCGGCCATAGTGTCGGACCCCCACCGAAGCACCCCGGTGGGAGGCCAGCTGACGAAGTTCGTCAGCATATGAGAGTCCATCTCGACCGACCGTTGGGTGCTGGACACCCTGGCCCGCGGACACTCACTAGAATTTCAAAAGAAGTGTCCTTGCATTCCTCCCGTGGCCAGGAAGGAGAATCACGTCCCTCAACTGCTGTTGGAGGTAAGGGCGATGCTCAAGAAGGGTGCCATCGAGCTCGTCCCCAAGAGGCTCTGAGGCTCCAGAGTATACTCAAGGTACTTCCTCGTCAGAAAGAAGACAGGCGGTTGGCGCCCCATCCTGGACCTGCGTTGGTTAAACAAGTACATCAAGGCACAGAAATTCAGGATGGTCACCCTCCAGCACGTGCTGGGACAGCTGGAGGAGGGCGACTTCCTATCGTCGTTGGACCTGGAGGATGCTTACTTCCACATCCCCATTCTAAAAGGACACAGAAAGTTCCTCAGATTCGTAGTCCAGGGGCGTCACTACCAATTCAGAGCCCTGCCGTTCGGATTAAAGTCGGCACCCAGGGTGTTCACCAAGTGCCTCGCACCAGTGGCGGCGCGGCTGCGCCTGCAAGGGATCCACGTCTACCCCTACCTGGACGACTGGCTAATCCGTGCAAGGTCAAGAGAATTCGCCGTCGAAAACACAGCGAGGACCGTCCGCTTGCTCATGGAACTGGGATTCGCCATCAACTACCCCAAATCCTACCTGGTTCCATCGTAGGTGGCACTGTTTCTGGGAGCGAAGCTCGATACAGTGAAGCGATTGCCATCTCCGTCGGAAGAAAGGACAAAGGCCATTTTGGGCAAGGTGCAGCGCCTGTTAGCCACAGATGTGGCCAGGGTGAGGTCCATCAAGTCCCTCCTCGGGATGATGTCCTCATGCATCTACCTTGTGCCCCTTTGCAGACTTCGGATGCATCCGCTACAAGAGTTCCTCGACGCCCGCTGGATTCAAGCGGCGGGCAGCTTCGAAGACAGGATCCCGCTCGACGAGGAGTTCCGTCGGGCGATTCTATGGTGGGGTACCCATGCGCACCTCACGGCAGGCACGGACTTACAGACCCCGGCGTATCTGGAGACGGTGACGACGGACGCCTCCCTGGAGGGATGGGGGGCCCATACGGAGATCTCCACGCAAGAGGCCTCTGTCTCCCGGAGGAGAGGTCTCTCCACATCAACATCCTGGAGCTATGAACCGTATTCTGGGCGCTCAAATTGTTCCTTCCGTCCCTCAAGGACAAAGTGGTGAGGATCTTCACCGACAACACCACCACAATGTTCTACATCCGGAAGCAGGGAGGCACCAGATCCCCAGCCCTGTCCAAGGAGGCCCAGGATCTGTGGCACTGGGTCGTCACCCAGGGAATGTTTCTGGTTCCCTTCCACCTGGCAGGAATAAAAAACACCATCGCCGACTCACTTAGCAGGGAGCTGCGCTTATGCCACGAGTGGGAACTATGCCAGGACCAGGACCAGGTGGATCGGCTCTTTCAACGATGGGGCAAACCCCAGATCGACCTGTTCGCGACGGCGACAAACTCCAAGTGCCAGAGGTTTGCCAGCAGGTTCACACAGCCGAGGAGCATGGGCGATGCTTTCTCGGTCCCTTGGGACGGCCTCTTTCTGTACGCGTTCCCCCCGTTGCTGTTGCTGCTCCGTCTCATCAACCAGCTCAAGAGGTCCAGGTGCAGGATGATCCTCGTCGCACCGGCGTGGCCGAGACAGATCTGGTTCCCGGACCTTCTGGACTTGTCAGCGTCCTCACCATTCAAGCTGGATGTACGCGGATCTTCTCTCCAGAGAAGGAGGTGCCATTCTTCATCACGACCCGGAGTCGCTGAACTTGCAGGCTTGGCTCCTGCAGCACTAGAGTTTGGAGGATAAGATATCCCGGCTGACTGCAGAGAGGTTCTTGCAAAAGCCAGGGCGTCCTCAACTCTCAAATGCTATGGACATAAGTGGAAGAGGTTCTCTGTCTGGTGCCGTGCACAGAAGATTAACCCTCTGCGGATTACGGCCCCTCAAGTATTGCCGTACCTACTGTCGCTGGCCAAAGCTGGACTGGCTCACGCCTCCATCAAGATACATCTGGCTGCCATCTCCCGATACACCAGAACTACAGGACGGGCGTCCTTGTGGTCTCATCGCCTGGTGAAGGAATTTATGAAGGGGCTATTCCGATCGTTCCCGCCGGTGAAGGCCCCTGCCCCGGCGTGGGAGCTCAACGTGGTGCTGACCAGGCTCATGGAGGCCCCATTTGAGCCTATGCATTCGGCACTGTTGAAGTTCCTGTTGTGGAAGACAGCATTTCTCGTGGCCATCACCTCCGCACGACGAGTGGGAGAGATCCAGGCCCTATCTTGCAAGCCTCCATACTTGACTTTTCAGGACACGAGGGTGGTGCTGAGGACGCACCCCTCCTTTATGCCCATGTGCCGTCGGACTTCCACCTCAACGAGCCCTTGGTGTTGCCAGTTTTCTTCCCGTCGCCTTCGTCGCAGGCCGAGAGGACTCTGCACTCGCTGGACGTAGCTAGAGCACTGAAGTTCTACGTGGACCGCACAAAGAGTTTTCGGAAGACATCACAGCTGTTTGTGAACTTTGGACCTGTGAATCAAGGGAAGGCTCTTTCGAAGGCTTCCATTTCCAGATGGCTCTCCGGCTGCATCATGCACTGTCACCGGTTGGCAAACCGACCGCTGCCCGGCCGTCCGAGAGCCCATTCGACCAGAGCGATCGCTGCTACCACAGCGTTCCTGTCTGGTGTGCCCCTGCTGGACTGCTACGTGGAGGTCGACGCACACCTTCACAAGATTCTACTGCGTCGATCGGGACTCCAGGGAGGAGTCCAGGGTCGGCCAAGCAGTGCTGCGCAACCTGTTCGCTTAGGGTGAGCCTGGTGAGGAGGTAAGAGATGCTTAATGTTGAGTTATTGTATTGCTTAATGTTGAGCCTGTTGCCACCTGCCGTGGTTGTGCATGTGTATACTGCTATGTATTCTTATATTCATGAGCATGTGAATCCATGCCAGACCCCATGCTGGAGAAGGAACAAGTTACTTACCTGTAACTGTTGTTCTCCAGCATGGGTCTGGCATGGATTCACTTGCGAACCCTCCCTCCTTCCCCTCTGCGGCTATTCACTTGGTCATACTGCCACTTTACGTGCTACCAAATCTGAGGATGGCTGCCAGGAGAGGGGCTTAAGGAGAGGGCAGTCACTGGCTGGGGGCAGTATGACCCAGAGATCAGTGATTGGTGACCACTAAGAAAGACAGATCAGAAACGAACCTGATACTGATTTTTTCTTTACCGAGGATTGCCAGCCTGACGACGGGGAATATTCATGAGCATGTGAATCCATGCCAGACCTATGCTGGAGAACAACAGTTACAGGTAAGTAACTTGTTCCTTCTGATGGATGTTTTGTTTCTCCCACAGATTCCCCATCACCCTACCTATCCGGCCATCGTGGCAGAGAGCTATTACACCATCAGTTCTAGGGTGCCTCAGCTTCAGAGTGCTAGGGGGTAAAAGGGTGGAACTGAGGTATTGGGTGCAGTGCCGCTGTATATTCTGGCCCACACGTCATGTCCGGCGCATAGCGCTGTCAGGCGGAATCGCCCTGCCCGTGCCAGCAGTAAAGTTTCTGGAGAACAGCTGTGCTTGGCTAGGTATATCATAGAAGAGGAATCTGTGGGAGGAACATCCATCAGAAATAACATTATCGAGAGAGAAGTAATTTGTTATTTTCTGCCATTCCTCTTGAGCTGTTGGGTCAGAAATTAATGTTCTCTGGGTTTATCAAGGATGTATGGTGGCGTTTCTGCTTCCACCAGGGCTTGCATGCACCATGTAAGCCTCTTTTCTTGTGTAACGGTGATGCCATAGGGAGGCATTTTACCACTTGTAACCAACAGCACCTGCAGCTGCCAACGACCCTGAATTTCAGCTGAGCTACACCGAGAACAAGTGAACAGAAGCACACTGAGGAAAACTGACCTTGAAACCCACCTGCCTCTGGAACTGTGACAATCATGAACCTGTCTGGATAACTGTCCAACTTCAGCACCTCTTCCGCAGTGGTCCCACAGCGGCCCTCTTAAACACAGATTAAATGACTACTGCTGGCGACTTCAGACTTACTGCCCTTTGATGCTCATGCTACCTCCCCAAATATGGAAAAGCATGCTGCCCATGGCTTCCTTGGAACATCTAGGCTTGAATCAGTCAAGGACTCCAGAATAGCTCTCTTTAAGGGAACTGAATAGACAAGAATACATGGCATCCCATATCACTTTGAAAGAAGCATTTTCACACAGAGGTGTATGTTAAATATACTTTCTGTCTAATAGTAAGCAATTAAGCATATATACGTAAAGAAGTAGGTGAATAAAATAGGTTTAGAAGGTCTCTGGTTTTAGAAAAGTGTATTCTTTCATTTTTAACCTGTCAAGTAGGGTCAACCACAAAGTCCATATCCAACCTAGGCCTTAAAATAGGATTCACTGGGCGTAAAGCGCTCCCCAGTATATGTTCATCATAGGAAATAACAGAGAGGGATGGAAGGGATTCTGATTGGCTGAGCGAGATACTGTTGCTGATGTGCAGTGCCCCATTCTAGATCCAATTTAAAAAAATAGGGTCAGTGCAAAGCCTAGGATTGCAATCAGGAATGCTCAGGGTCCTTCTAAAAGATAACGAGTTGAGCGTAACTCACAGTTGAGTTACTCATTCCTTCACTGGTCCTTCTTCCAAACGAGCTTGTTGGGAAACCTGTCCTTGCAGAGCACATCTTGCTGTAGGGGCAGTCTTGCCAATAAGTTGTGAAGAAGGGTGAACCTTGTACAGAGCATCTGAATACAAATTAAGGTCATTTGTTTGTATCTTGATCCATTTTTGACCACAGCTCAGTCCAGCAGAGGTTGAAAGTTTGTGGTGATGGGTTCACCAAGTTACTTTCTCCAGTGGTGGTTAGTAGTAGCCTTTGGGTGATCTGCAGTCAAGATGGACACCTGTGAGGCCACTGAAGAAGAGGTTCTAAAGTTGGAGAGCAATGCAGATTACATGTCTGGGGATCCCTTCCCTTAAAAAGATAAGAGAAGGGATGAGGATTTGGGGACTAATGTGTATGACCCAAGCCCTCCCATTAAAGAACTGGCCTTGTGTCTGCCACATGCCAATAAGCTGCACATCTCCCCAGAACCATTGTTTCCAGACATGTATGCTGGCCCTTTGATGAGGTTACAACCTGTAGCTGATAGTCTTCGCGTGCATACCCCTGCTGCTACTAGGCCCATACATATATTTCTATTGAATATATATATAATTTAGGCTTTTTATACAGTCCTTTTTATAGTCACATTAGAAAATGAATACATCAATAATACATTCATACAACCATATATATACAAGAATCAGGGACCACTCACTAGGCTTCTTTTCACTAAAATACATAGGCCCTCATTACGACCCTGGCGGAAATCGAAAAACGATGGCGGAAATGCAATACCGCCATCGAATAGCGCTCGGTGCGATCATGACCCGTCACCGCAAAGTACGATGCCATTAGCGACACCGTAGTGAACGCCAACGCTAGCTGCACCAAGTACGCGCGCGCGCGCCATGCCAAACCGTAATTACCACCATGGCGCAACGGTACGCGAATTCCGACCCTAGCGGACATGCACCTAACGCCATCAAGCACGGTGGAAAGTACCATTCCGCCATGGTGAGAAGTACGGCATCGCGAACCAACCGTAAACGGCCCTACTGAGTGCCTGTACACCGCTCCCTGGCCACATTGTACAACCCCCCGTAGGTGCAATGAAGTCACACAATGCAACCAGTGAAATGTACTAGTCATCCATGCCTGCCAACGAACAAATGAATCTCAAGAGGGCCCAATGGGAGCTGCAGGGCACAGATGGCACGAATACAGAAGCTATACAAATGGACATGACCTCAGTCTCCCACCAAGAAACGCACGCAAACACAGGCACCTGTGACCAGCAATATTCCGATAATCACATCATTACACCAATCCAACTGGCTGACCGGCATCTGTTACACTAAAGCTAATCCCCCGCCCCTGAGCATGACAACATCAAAACAGTCATAATGGCAGCCCCTATCCCTGACCTCACTGGGCTTCGTAGGCAAACGCGCCCAGCACAGTACCACGCAACTATACCCCGAAGCTGGAACCCAATGCAGATCTCCTCACAATACATCGCTCCCCAAATAGTAATATGCCACATCACCTGCAAAGAAGAACGCTACACGGTTCATATCAGAATAGAAATTTAATGCACAACAAATTCTCCAAGCCCATACAGCCATTAGGCCATGAACTCCAAAATACATTTCACCATTGTGGGCTGCATCCGCAATAAATGACCAGCTACTTCTTGTGTGACGCCCTGTTCCTTCATGGTACAGAGGGGCTACATTCTCGTACGAAAAGGCAACATGGAAGCGCCTCGAACCGCAGGGCCGTCCCAATAGGGAGGCACTAGTCCAGCTGAAAGGCCGAAATGTTGCTCCTAGCCACTAGTACTGCGTAAGGGCATGTGGCCCATTGGCGATCGTCCCATAAGATCGTAATGCTGCTCCACTGATTAACACGAAGCAGCAGGTGTCGGGAGTAAAATCCATCTGCAGGAGTGGCATACAGATGGCAGTGGCAAAAGGGGAGGAGATACCTGTCAACCAAATGAAATGAAAAAGAATAGTATGGCCATCAGAACTACATTTGAATTACTCACTTCAATGATCACACCAAATCCACAGCCATATGCATGCTAGCCCACTCCAAAGGATCATCACCACCCAAAAACCACTTGCGAATCATAACCATCCATATCGAGGAGAAAACACTATCACAAACGAGTGTACCTGTGCATGCGTCTGTTAAAACAGAATCCATCAGATGGGATTAGTAACGTGCATAGACACAAGTGTCTGAAGGCGCGTCGAGACAGGGAGGGCTCAACAAGGCCAGATAGACGATGGTCCCACTATGGCAGCCCTGCATCACATAGCGCAGGGGAGGCGGATAGATTCCAAGAAGCCCTGTACATGGCAAACTCTGTATCAAATCATCTGTCCATGCATCCATACATCATTCCCTCATCCCGTAATGAAAACGCCTGTTTCCATACTCACATAACATGTGAAATTTCCATTGAGTCTGTGCGTTATGCAGCCTGCAAAATCCACTGTGCCCCAGCCCGTAATTTCAGTGTTGTGAAGTAACATGTATTTGGGAACGTCCGGCCTCATCGCCCACGTCGCTATTGCGCATCCCAAACTATTCATATCAATCATTGCATCCTCGCCATGGCCCCTGTCCCAAGGACATTGAACAATAGAACGTTACATTTGCAGTCAGACCTGTGGGCATCTCCTCGCCGCTAGCTGAAAACCGAAAGCGCCGCCCTTCGAATTCCTCATTTGCAACATCACGTCGAAAAGGCATCTGTGGCCGCTTGAATTCACAAATTAATCCATCTAGTGCGGCTGTGAGTGAAAATGGCAACTGCCTTCACTCACAAATGGGACGCCCCGACCGTCGGTGAACCTCGGTACAGTGTTGCATGAGGGTCCACCGTTACTCAAGTACTACGTTCCACTGACCCTTCACAAGTCTGTTCGCGACTGCAAAGATAGTATGTGAAACAATGGGACCATAGCCGAATGAACATATCAACCAATGTTACACTGCCATCGGGTACAAATACATGATTGTAATAGCAAGATGCCATTCGTCGAATTGCAGCGTTGTGTGCGGGACGTGCTCGCCCAAAGGGGAGAGCAGCTTGCACAGGTGGAATGAATCACCACAGGTGGAGGCCATACAGCCTGAAAACACATAAATTGCACACCCAGTCTCCTCCCACAACCACACCCACTCCGAAATGCTACCGCCGGACTAGCTATGGTGGCCCTGGGGGACCTGATAGCACTGCAAGTACTCCAACTACAAGAAGAAGACGAACACCAACTACAACCGGCCGCACGGCGGAGACGCAGGAGGAGGAGGAGGGCAAGGCAGGGCCAGCAAGGGCCGCCAGCACAGCCACTACCACCACGCAGGCAGCCCGCAATCCTACGCCTCCGAGCACATCCGTTCAACCTCACTGATGAGCAGATCCACACCCTCTACCGTTTGGACCGGGACACCATAACCGCCATTGTGGACATGACACAGGCTGACCTTGTCAGCATGATAGATAGCCCAACCGCCATCCCACCCCTACTGAAGGTGGTGTCTGTACTCCACTTCCTGGCCACAGGCACCTACCAGCACACAGTCGGACAGTTGCATGGCATATCACAGCCACTGTTCTCACGGACACTATTGCAAGTGCTCGATGCCCTCCTGAAGCACGCAGACGACTACATCTCTCTACCACGCTCGGAGCAGGAAATTACCAACACAAAAGTGGGATTCCATGCACTTGCCGGCATACCGGGTTGCATTGGTGCCATCGACTGCACCCATGTGGAATTGGTCGTCCCACATGCCGTGGAGGCCCAGTACCGCAACCGAAAACAATTTCATTCTCTGAATGTACAAATGGTGTGTGACTCCAACAGGATCATTACACATTGTTGTGCCCGATTCCCTGGATCAACCCATGATTCTATGGTCTTGAGGAACTCTACAATACCACTCTACATGGAGCGACACGCAGGGAACAGATCCTGGCTACTCGGTGATTCTCATTTCATGCATGATGATGTGGGGTATGTGATGCGGCAATGACCTGGCAGGAAGGGGGGGGGTGCGTACGTAGCAATGGCATTCCTCAGAATTCCTTTATTGTACACATACAGGTGATGCCGGGTATCCACTGAAGAGATGGCTCCTCACACCAGTCCGGAACCCACGGGACCAGCATGAGGAGGACTACAACCATGCCCACTCACGTACCCGTGTAGTCATAGAACAGGCATTCGGCCTACTGAAGACTCGTTTCCGCTGCCTCAGCAGGTCTGGCGGGGCACTCCTGTACCGCCATGTGAAGGTTGCAAAGATGGTCATGGCATGTGTCATGCTCCACAACATGTGCGTACGTAGAAATGTGCCCATGCCCCCTGACGCAGAACTGCAAGCACCTGATGATGGTCATGATGAGGGTGGGGATGTGGCAGCACCTCAAGGAGTCTGCGAGGCACAGGAGGGCCGTGACATTCGTCAGCATCTCATAGATGCATGCTTCTAGCACTCACGCCTGGTGGCTGATACATGGACACGGGACTCGTGGCACTGTGTGTGTCTGGAACATGCACAATATGGACTGTACGCCTATAATGGCCTCGTACACAAAGATCAATGTCCACACATCTCATTGGATGATCGTGCATTGTTTATGGCATATGTGATATCATGTTAAACACCCTATCGACCCGCCACCCAAGTGAGCCCAACACACCCCCTCCACCTTCCTACCTCCCCCCCGAACACCAGTGTCCAAAGATGCTCATTGTCAGTGGGCAGTCGCTATTGCAAGCCCCCTCTGCGGGTATCAGGGGCACCCCTGCCTGTGGAGCGCAGGTTCCTCCCAGATCTACGTTGGGGGCTGCCCTGGACAGAACTTGCAACGGATGATGTCTCTGCCTGCTCACGTCCATGCATGTCCCTAAGGGTTTGTGAGAGCTCAGTGAGCACACGGCGCACTGCGGCAAGTTCGGCACATACGTCTTTGGACGTCGCATGCAGTTCCCCCCTCATGCTCTCGGTGCTTCTCTCCATTTGTACTCTCAGGCTCTCGGTGCTTCTCTCCATTTCTACTCTCAGGCTCTCGGTGCTACTCTCCATTTGTGCCCTTAGTGTCTCTGTACTTCTCTCCATTTCTGCCCTAAGTGTCTCAGTTGATGTTTCTATGTCTGCCTTAGTGCCCCCACATTCATCGGCATGGTCCTTGAGGAGCGTGGCCAGTTGCTGCTGTTGCACGATTACCTGGTCGAGGGACTGTTGCCTCTGCTGGGCCATGGCCATTTGCGGTGGTGTCACAGAGTGGCTGATCACCTCATGTTGCCTTGCCACAGGGCTTGTGGGGGATGGCCAGTCGTCGTCTTGTGGGTGCCCCTGCGTGGTATCCTCATGGTGTACGGGATGGAACAGACAGGGGGATTGAGACAGGTCATGGATGGATCTAACTTCGACATCCCCGTTTTCTGTGTCAGAGCATGCTGCCATTAATGCAGTGTCACCTATGGTGCTGCTGCCACCAGAAGCAGTGCCTACTGTGGCATCCATTGGGGGGACCTGTGGTGGTGGTGTTGTGGGCATGCTGGCTGCTGGGGTGCCTGTTGGAGTTCCCTCCTCTGTGCTGCCACTTGATTTGTGCTGCTGCCGTGTCTTGATGCGTGCAGCTGAGGTGGAGGGTCTTTGGCCGTTGGTCTTGGCCCTCTTTGCAGGTGTGCTGGTAGGGGTGTCCTGGAGCTCGTCGTTTGGATCGGACCCTGTGGTGGAGTAAAGGAGGGCGAGCGTTATTAATGGGTCTGTGGGAATTGGAATGGCAATGTATCACATGCATTGGGGTGGTACCTGAGGGTGATTTGGGTCGGGGCCTTGGAGGTGGTTTCATTTGTGTGTGGAGTGAGGGTGCAGTTGTTTGGCAGCCTGAAGTTAGGGTGTGCCTGCTGCACGTGTAGAGGGTGTTTTTAGGATTTTTAATTATTTATGTATTTGATGTGTGTTTTAAAGTGTGCTATCAGGCCTATGTATGTGGACGTTCTCCTGGACATGTGTTCCTGTTGCACTATGTGGGCACGTGGTACTTCACATGATTGGACATTGTGGTTTTGGCATTGTTTTATTTGGGACACCTACCTGAATCTTCGGATGTCTGCACTCCTTTCTCCATCCCTCCGACTCCCTCTATGCTCTCCATTCCAATGGTGGAGGCACAGATTTCTTCTCAGGGGGTCAACTTGATGGGTGATTCCGATCCTCCCCCGGTAGCTGTGGCAATGTTGCGGTTGGCAGAAAGTATGCTACGGACGCGTATCCGCAGGTCGTCCCATCGCTTTCTGCATTGCTGTGGGTTGCGGGGTGCGGTCCCCACCGCACTTACCCGCTGTGCCACCAGGGCCCATATGGCCTTCTTGTTCGCAAGTGCCGTCCTGGTCATTTGCGTGGAGAAGACGGCGGCAGCATTCTCCTGGAGGGTCTCTGTGAGCACGGTGAGTTCCTCACGGGAGAAGTGGACCTGCCGCTTGCGGTCGCACGCTTTCTTCGCTACCTTTCCCATTTTTCTTGGTTTCACTAGGGTGGATGACGGGTTGGGATGTGTCTCAGGGTAGTATTTTTAATGGTTGTGTGGAATTTGTGGTTTTATAGGTGTACGGCGGGATGTTTCCCGTTCCGGGACCATGCTTTTACTTCCGTTTCCGTATATTTACGGTCACCGTACTTTCCGGTTGGCGCTCACTGCGGTGTCCGCTGAGATGGGTGGCGGTATTGCACCTAGGGCGCCGTACGGCGGCGGTGTGGGCCGTTTTAGGGTCATTTCCGCCATCGCGGACTTTGCACTTCCGCCATGGCGTGGTGCTCGTGCCCGATGGGTCGGAATGAGCCGCACTTTGCTCCATCGTGCAATGGCGGAAACGCTATTTACGCTATGGCGGTCCGGTCGGTTGATTTCCGCAAGGGTCGTAATGAGGGCCATAGAGTTAAAAAAAAACGAAACGGTAAAATGGGAGAGGGTCTAGCCACACTGGTATTCCAAAGGCATCAACATTTTGCCAGTTCACAATTATGGTCAAGTCAGGAAGGTTTTAATCCTGCAGCAGAGTTTAGTTAAATGGAATATAAGTACAGTGTCAGCACCTCTAAAATATGTTTCCCACACAAACTCAATTGGTTCCCTGAGGAATTCTGGCTTACCAGTTGTTAATATGTGCCTTCTACAGTCGGCATTTAATCTTTTGTCAGCATCAAACATTTACAGGTCTCAATTTTGTTAAAGCCACGTTTACATATTCTCAGTTCTCTACGTTCTTTATTCCAGCACCAACAATATCTGCAGATTCTGCGATATTAAATTTGATACTAAAATATTCATATAGAATCTTTTTTATCCAAGAAATCAGTTATATCTCAACATTCTTCGTTGCTTGGATATATTGAGCAGATGTTCTCCACTTGATTTTACAAGCTAAATTTGATAGTTTGTTCGAAATCACATTCAGTTACTCTTTTCTTGATTACCGACTTATATATGTTTTTACTTATATTCTGAGAAACAGTTTATAGGATTGCAGTCCATGTGTTTCCAACCGCATTAAGTTCCGGTAGAGTATTAGCATTTGAACTCCTAGTCAAGGAATTTAGACTTAAGTAAATGTAATTCAATAATGTGTGTCCTCTGGAATTATTACAAAGCAGTATGTCACAGTGCACTCCAATGAATCAAAAAATATTACAAAAGAACAGTGTCATGCAACAATTGAGACACATTTGGGTGTAGGTGAGGAATGACTGCCCTGGCATGGAGCTGTCAAAAATACACCAAAAAGAGTCCAATCTATGGGCCCGCCTGTCTCCTGCACACCATTCAAGCCTAAAGAAGGCTAAATCGATATCTTCTATATCAGTGGCAGGTACATCATTTATGTAACAAACAAGCAATTTATTGATACATCTTCAATTCATTCCAGCAATTTATGCAAAACAAATGTACAGTATTGAAATTATGAAGTGAGCTTGACGCATTTCAGGGTACCACTCCTCTTCTTCAGGAGCTGAACTTAAAACACTGAAAGAACAAAAAATACCTCATCAGTAATTCTTGGTACATCAGACTCAGTACATATTAGAACAATAGTTACAGGTAAGTTACTTTAACCTTCTCCAGCATGGGGTCTGGCATGGATTCACATGCTCGTGAAAAATGTTTGCACAGCAGTACATGTACACAACCACGGGAGGTGGCAAGGCTCAACAGAAGCAATAAACACTACCCTCCAAAGTGACCTGGTGAAACGGGATATGGCAGCGAGATGCACCTTGATAAAGGCGTGAGCAAGTCCAGCCTTGCCCAAGGAAAGCAAGTATGGTAGAAGCTGCGGGGCAGTGACACGCAGATGGGTAATCTTTTGAGCCCGGCACCACACGGAGAAGCACTTCCAATTATGGCCGGAGCACTTCAATGTTGATGAGGCTCTAGCCTTGGCCAGAATGTCCTTACATTTCGCAGGTAAAGCAGAACCTCTAGGGCTGTAGGAGCCATGCCTTTAGGTTCAGATACTCTGGGTTGTGGTGCAGAATCAGCCTTCCCTCTCTGATGAGAGGATCCGGCAGCAGCGGCAGCCTGGTGGACGGGGTCACTGACAGACACAGCAGGCCCAGGTACCAGATTTGTCGCGGCAACGAGTAGTATCCTGCAATGGCATTGTCTGAGTGTGTTGATCACACATAGCAGTTGTGGAAACGGAGGAAAAGCGTACAGGAACAGTTCCTCCAACGGGAACGAGAATGCATTCCCCTTGCTCCTCGGCTGAGGGAACCTGCTGGTGAACTTCTGGCACTGGAGTTTGCCGCCGTCGCGAAGAGATCGATCTGGGGTTGGCCGCATTTGTCAAACAAAAGGTCCACCTGGTCCTGACAAAGCAAGAACGCAGCTCCCTGCTCAGCGAGTTCGCGAAGCTGTTATTGATGCCCGCCAGGTGACAAGGGATGTGGAACATGCCCTGACGAATAACCCAGTGCCACAGAGCCTGTGCCTCCTTGGAGAGGGCCGGCAAGCAGGTCCCTCCCTGCTTCCTGATGTAGAACGTGGTGGTGGTGTTGTCTGTAAAGATCCTCGCAACCTTGCCCCTCAACAACAGCAGAAAAGACTTGAGGGCCCAGAAAACATCCTGAAGTTCCAGGACGTTGATGTGGAGGCCCTTTTCTTCCGACTGCCAGAGGCTTCTGGTGTGCAACTGCCCGGTGTGGGCTCCCCAGCTTTCTATGGAGGCGTCCATGGTGACTGTCTCCTGGTAAGGCAGAACTTGAAAGAGTCCCCTGAACGAGATGCAGCCGTACACCCCACCACTGTATCGCCTGACAGATCTCCTAGTTGAGGGTGATCTTGTCCACAAAAGGTCCCTGTTACTTGCATCCACCTCGCATCCAGGAATTCCTGCAGATGTCTCATTTGTAGTCTGCAGAGGCGGACGAGGCTAATGCAAGAGGACATCATGCCCAGCGGTGACTTGATGGCCCAGCACTGTTGCAGTCTTTTTCGATGACAAATGCTGTACTTTCCCCTCTATGGCTACCACCCTATCCACCGAGGGGGACACCAAACACATTACTGTGTTGAGCCGGGCACCCACAAAGAGCGCACTCTGAGATGGCGTCAAGCAGGACTTTGGGTAGTTTATGGAGAACCCCAACTCTATCAGCAGGCATACGGTCCTCGATGTGTGCTTGCTCGCCAGAGCGTGGGAGCAGGATCGAATGAGCCAATCGTCCAGGTAAGGATATACGTGCATGCCCTGCAGACAAAGATCTGCTGCCTTTGGGGCCAAGCACTTTGTAAAGACCCTTGGAGCTGATTTCGTACCAAAGGGAAGAGTGTTGAACTGGTAATGCCACCCTTGAACCACGAATTGTAGCACTCTGCAGTGCTTCTTGTGAATGGGGATGTTGAAGTAAGCATCCTCCATATCCAACTAAGACAAGAAAAAAAAACCTTCCTCCAGCTGGCCGAGCACGTGTTGTAACGTGATAATCCGGAATTTCTGTGACTTTGAGTACTTGTTGAGATGATGCAGATCCAGGATTGGCCTCCAACCCCGTTTTCCCTTGAACCAGAAAGTATCTGGAATATACTCTGGTGCCCTGGAGGTGCTGGGGAACGGGTTCTATCACCCCTTCCATAACATAGCACGCACCTCTTGCAGAAGTTGTGGCCTGAGTTGTTCCTGTCGAGGCACCAGTGAAATGCGAGGACAACTGCGTTGGAACTCCAAGGTGTGCCCGTGTTCGAGAGCGTCCAACAACCATCTGTTGGTGATATTCTTCCACATGCTTATGAACTTCCTCCCACTAGGGTGCATGAGTGGGGGCCCGAGGCCAAGGCCGGTTCAGACCTGCTTGGGGGTCTGAGCCCTGCCCCGTGGGTGGTGCCAATGCTGTCCTCCGCTGAGTGACCCAGGGAGCGACCCCTGTATGCTTTTTGAGTAGAGGAGTGCGAAGGCTGCCGATACAGGATAGTATATCCCTTGGAGGATCTACAGGGCTTTCGTCTGGACGAAAGGACAACAGCAGAAGTTGTTGCAGGTCTCCCAGGGATCCTGCCGTCTCTGTGTCAGTATTTATAGCTTGCAATGACTAATCAACGGCTTTGCCAAAGAGGTTTTCACCGTCAAACGGCATATCCAGAACTTTAACCTGATCGTCCTGGCCGAAGTTTGTGGCCTTTAACCACCCTTGTCAATGAAGGGAGAAGACGTTCCCCATCTGGCAGAAACCAGTGTCCGCGATGTCCCCTGCCACCAGAATGGTGTGGTCCGAGGCCAACTCCCCCTCCTGAAACAGGGCCAGTGCCTCGACCTTCTTGTCCTTGGGCAGGAAGTCCAGAATAGGTCCCAGCTTGTACGATAGCTCCCAGTCATATCGGGACAAAATAGCTTGGGCATTAGCTGCCTTGATGGTGGAGGCTGCTGTATAGATTATTCTCTTGCGCATTGCATCCAGCTTCTTCCCCACCTGGTCCGGAGGCACCATGGATGCCGACGACGGGTTTGCCGAGCGCTTATTGGCTGCGGCTGAGACGACTGAGTCGGGTGAAGGTTGAGATCTGAAGCACCTGGGACTGGATCTGGCACACTGTACTTTTTCTCCAGTCTGTTACGCTTGGGAAGAGCCGTACTCTACTTCTTCATTAGTGCCAGCCCCTCCACCCAGATATCCTCCAGGAAAGGAACGGACATGATCGTCTTTCTTCTGTACTCATGCCGCTGGTACAGGAACCCTTCTTTCTTAGTTTCCTCAGGTACTAATCGAAAAAGGTCAGAGTCCCTGGACATCATGGAATGAAATGATCCAACTTTATCTGGCGGGGAGGCCCTATGGTGTTCGTCCACGTGTGGTGTTTCCCCGTTGGTGGAGTCAGGTCACGACGGCCAGCCCCACCCTCCCCCCCGAGATATTCTCTTCTGATGCTGAGGGCTCAACCTCAGAGGCTCCTGAATGTCCTGCAGTGACGCAGGCCCGGGTGTTGGGGGCAGCTTCTGCTGGATCTCCATGACCAGTGTCTGTAGAGTCGTTAGAATATCCAGCGACACATCCCTCAGTTGAGGGGTGAAGGGAACTAGGGGTGTAGGGTCTAGACTGACTTGCTTCCTCTTGCGTGCAGGGGATGAGGGGACGCCGTCAGAGTCTCCCCCTCCTTCATGGTCTGTGTACTAGTCATCAGGCTGATCATCACTGCCGTCGTCAGAGCTTGAATAAATCTGCACTGGTGTTTCTGGAGCTGCATGTAGGTCCACATCCCGTGGTGGTTCTATCGAGGGGGCCTTGCCCTCTGTTAAAATGGATTTCTGAACTCTGACACCACAAATTACATCAGGTGTATATATCAAAAATACATATACATTTATTAAAGGCCTTTTAAATCAAAAAAGATGAAACCACAGCAATATTAACAATACTAACACAACATTATACTAGGGAACATATATATAGTAACTATTGGCCTAAAGTAATATTAAGCAAGTAAATATCCAAAACCTGTAACAGAAGAGGTTCAGACACTGCAAATATACTTTAGGCAATTCTTCAAAAGTCTCAACTCTAACTAATAGGCAGTACAATCCCTACGAAGTGTGGAGCCTTGTGCTCAAAAGTACGTTCAGTGCAGCAGCACTCGATCGTGCGTTTAAGTACAAAAACAGGTCTATTCAAGGGGCTGTAGAGCTTCAGGAACGGGGGGCTACCAAGGGTTGTGAGGAGTAAGGCTATGAAGAATAGAGTTCCACTATTTGAGGAGGGTCTCCACAAGGTCGCAGAGCTATTACCAGGAATTGGGAATAGGATGGTAGTTCAGACTATACTTACAAAGGTGAATGGCCCTTGGGGGACATTCGAGTGTAAAGGTCTATGGATGCTGCAAGTACTCACCGACCTTCGACGCAGTCCGGATCAAACTTCACCAGTCAAGTCCAGTTTGCTTGCAGGTTCGAGTCCAGCAGTTAAGCGCCTCTCTGGCTTGCAAGGGCTGCGTTCCAGGACCTGAGTCTGTGGCGGGACAGTGACGATTTCTCTGCTTCTGAAGAAGGGATTGGGCCAGTCCCACTACAGCTCGTTTTAGAGCACAGGGGGGCACAGTAGCAAGGCACCCACAAAGCTGGTCAACACAGCAGACATGGGTACCGCATAGGCTTGGGTTGAGGCGGACTCTCCTAATTCCAGACCTAGGAATGCTAGTTGTATGAAACCCGGCAGGAGAGTGCCCTCTACCAAGAGCATACGGTTCCCAAAGTCTCAGATCAAAACTCGAGATGGCAGTGATTCCAAAGCAAAGGTCCTGTACGAGCTGGTCAGTTCACTGGGCAGCAGTCCAGGAACAATTCCAAAGGGCCTTGTTTGCAGGTTAAGCAGGAGGTGACGAGAGTAGTTGGTCCCACTACTCCAACGGGTCGAAGCACCCTTGCAGGCAAACTGTGATCGATGAGAAACAGGGGCTCCGACGGGACAACAGTGGAGTCAGGGTGCCAAACATTCCAGCGGGTCACCAGAGGTTCCACTGACCCGTTTCTTTGGTTCAGGATACTTGGCTCCTTTACTAAGGCTGAGTCAGGGGCCTTGCTCTATTTGAGCCATGCTGCCAGCGTCCGGGAGCGCTCTTTCTTGGTCTTCTTTGGGAAACCACGGCACACCTCGCATCCCTCCTCACCGTTGTCCGGATGCAGGCAATATAAGTATTTATGATGTTGATATTCCCCGTAATTCAAACTTCACACAGAGTTTGAAGAGGCTCCTGTAGTCCTTCTCCTCTGACATGGTCGAAAGGTGTGAAGTAGGTTCAAGGCCAGACCTTCTCGAAGCTTCGATGGATGATCTGCGGTGGATGAAGATCTTGGATCCCCTGCCCGCAGCTGTCCTTGTGTCGAAAAACCATCAGTCAAAATTTGTCAATTTTCAATGGAAAAATTAAAATGCACAAAAATAGCTCAGAGAGCAACGTGAGGACCCCCAACACTGAAGCGTGCAGAAAAAAATCTGAAGATGGCCACCAGGGGCAGAGCTAAAGGAGAGGACTGTCATTGCATGGGGGCAGTATGACCCAGAGGACAGTGGTTGGTTTAGAAGAGAAATAGTTTTAAAGTCAAAGCTAATCTGTTTCTTTTACTGAGGATTCCCAGCCTGACGACGGGGAATATTCATGAGCATGTGAATCCATGCCAGACCCCTTGCTAGAGAATAGAGTTTTTTAGCTCTCTTTGGTAGCCCATCTATGTCCTTTTGGGTGCATTCTGCCTCAGCCAATGGGACGTCGAATGACTGGCCCCACCCAGGAGGCCATCTTCAGATTCTAACCACACATCGTGCTGAGGAGTCCTTGATGCTTTCTCTCCTGGAGAAAAAAGGCCAGAGACCAGCAGATTTCATCAAAACTTTGGAATATTGCATCAGAACTTTGTAAAATCACAACATCTATACACATAACTGCTTTTTCCTTTCAATTATGGAAGAAAAACTGAAAGCTCTTTTCAAGTCATGCGGAATAAAGAATTTGTATGAGGAAGACAAGCATTCTGAATGTATATACTATCTCTATCCAAATCACATTCAGGAGGATTGTAAAATGTGTGCCATCTTTAGGACAAAAACCCTTAGCAGAAAAAGGGGAATAGCCTTTTGGCTTAATGAGGGAAGATACCCTTATTCAGAGGCTGGATCCAATAGAAGTGTGGTGGAAGACAGACCCAAAGCTCATAAGAGGGCTAGGTCAGAGGAGAGGATGTCTTCTTCTGCTTTCAAAAGGAAAAAGGAAGGAAAAACAGCAGTCAGTCCATCCGTTGATGACCTCCCCGATGAGGGCCCCGCAAAGGACAAAATCCACAATGGAACCCACCCTAAGCGCTCTGTCGGCTAGCACAACAGCTTGCACCATCGCTCGAAAATCGCTGTTGACGGCTCCATGGTCGTCCACGACACCATCATTGTCATCGTCCACCAATCCATTGCCATTGACCTCTTCAACGGGAAAACAAGGTGCAATAAAAACTCTGTCGATGACATCGTCTACATGCCCATCGATGACAACCATACCCTCGAAGACCTTGCTGTAGACAGTGTCAGCTACTCCCCCGTCGACTACAATACCATCCACGGAAAGCCAAACAACGTTGATGGCAACACGGAAAGTCACCAACACCATTGCTGTCGACACCGTCAACAAGGGGGAGGGGGGTTAGAGCGTCCTCTTCCACAGGCACGCGCAAGATCTCAAAAATCAGGAAAAATGAAAGAAAATTTGAAAAACTAAAGCACAAAAATAAATCTAGAGACCAACAGATGCCAGATAGAAAGGAACAAGAGCCAATAGATGACTCTACACCAATACAACAATAGTTATTAAGCTGCCTCTCAGGCCCATGCACCATGCACTCACCCAACGTCATGGAAGACCTGGCCATAGTATCAGGAAGTGGTGAACCAACACCACCTCACTCACCCAACGGAGATTCTGATCAGCCTATAGCGTCCAAGGGTCCAGCCCTATCTCCAACCTCGTCAATTCTACCATACTAGATACTGGAGCACCATATCGATTTGGATTTTTAACTCACCCCAGTTCTTGGAGGAAGACAAGTATTAGACACATGAAGCACCCATGAGGCCAAGGTTACCAGAGCCTACGTTACCGGCACTGATTGCACCTCCCCAAACAACAGAACCTTTACTCAACCCACAGTCCCTGTTATCATTGCACGTCTTACCTACTCTCCATTCTCTATTCCAATAACTGGATACCAGGCTACCAGTGAGCCAGCTCCGCCCACAGACAGCAGATAAGGAACCAGGCCCTGCAGGGCAACCCTGCACGCCGAGCAGAACAACTCTGCGGGAACGAGTGGGCACACTGGAAAGCAATAAAACTAGGCATACAGATTTGCTGCAAAGGGAGCTGCCTATCAAACCTATGAGGCACTCCAACCTAAACAAAACCAGCAGCTCCACCAGAACACAAGCGGCTTCCCCAAGGCCACAACACTCCCCATACAGTCATTAACGAGAACTCCAATCCTCTACCACAGACAATGAGGGTGGTAATATAGACACTACTATCTCTAACTCTAAATCACTGTAGCCAGATAACTGAGTGGACACAGACATGGGTCTAAACCAAAACTCGGAAGAGCCGGTGCATCAGTCACCACCCGGCGACATAAAAGTTTTTCACAATACGGTCCAAAAGGCATGTGAGGAATTCAGTTCAATACCCTCTGAGCAGAAAAAGGATGGTTTCTTTTTTCATTTAATGTACGAGAGCAGAAAGGCAGTAATGTCAACTCCCATTCTAGACCACATTTGGTAAGGACTGCTACTCATGAGAAAACCCTTCTCAGAGCCAGCATTAAAAGGCTGCTTGGAGAAGAGGTTAAAGGCGCCAGAAGTTTGTTTTATTGATTTATAGAGCGCACCATACCCTAGCGTATCTGGGCGCATTACAAGAAAACTTTGATGCATAAGGTTACATACATATAAGAATAGAAAGTGCAGAATAATACAAAGACGAAACTACAAAGCGAAGAACAGTTACAGATACATTACAGAGTCAAGGCAGGTAAAGAGACATACTGCCAGATGGAAACAAGTGCATTACAAGGAAGAAGCAATTAGGTCCTCGGTGTGATATAAACACGCTGAGGTTCGATGTCAATCTCGACCAACACCCTACTCCGTGTCAGCGACGGCTTGCAGAAAATAAACCGCTCAAGGCAGAAATGCGCAAGACCACCTGACAATGACAGCAGGAAACCAGACGCATTTGGCAAGAAAATTCTGGCCACAGGAACCACAACAGTAAAAGAAGCAAATTCACTGGCAATAATCTCCAGGTACGACTGTGAGATATGGAACTGGATGGCACCGTTATTAGAGTACTTGCTAGAAGATAAACGAAAACTGGCCCTGGACATCCTGCAAGGGGAGGAGGATGCCTCAAATCATGTCATCAACATCACAGTCGACATAGCAGAAACAGGCTGTAAACAAATCAGCTACGGCGTCGTGCTATGGAGACAGGAATGGTTAAAACACACAGATTTCAGAGCGGACGTTCAATCAAAGGTACTAGACATGCCATTCCAGGGAAACCAGCTTTTTGGCCCCAAAATTGCTGCCGCCCTTAAAGCGATAAAAACAGACAGAGATACAGCGAGGTCGCTTACCACCCTGATGGTGAGATGCACCTTTTGCGCCTTCCAGGGAGTCCCGGATTGCTCCACAGCGACTAAAAGAGATGGGAAAGTCCTCCAGAGGGGACCATCCTATTCATAGACGCACTACCAGGGGCATTGCTGGACGGACCCATACAAACAAAAAGACTACAAACAAGCTCCAAGAAGGCGACAGACAACATCTGCCTTCAGGGCAGGCAGCAAAAACAAGCCTGATTTCCATCGACCACCGGCACCCAGGGTCGAGCTGCAACAAGTGGGGGGCAACTTGCAGTATCATCTAGAGCAGTGGCAACAGTTAACAACAGACAAATAGGTGCTAGACATCATACAAAAAGGACACATCATAGAATTCCAGGGAAACACCCCTGCGACACCCCCAATATTCAACACCAACCACACTTAAACATCTTAAGAAGCGAAGCGGAGAAACTGCTTGTAAAAAACACAATTGAAAAAGTCCCAAAACACAAGAGGGACAAGAGCAGCTGCTCCAGATTCTTTGTGGTCAGAAAACCAAATGAATCATGGCAATCAATTCTGGACTAAAGAAGTCTAACCAAATATGTCAAGAAACAAAAGTTCAATATGGTCAACATGACAGATGTCAAAGTTATTATGGGACGCCGACTTTCTTGCATCGCTTGATCCCAAAGACGCTTATTTTTATATTCCCATTCAGAAAAACCACAGAAAGTTTCTAAGATTTGTTGTAAAGTCCTCCCATTTGGTCTTTGCTAAGCCCCAAGAACCTTCACAAAAGGATAGCCACGTGTAATGCTTACCTCTGAGTCCCTTGCAGGAGTGCCTGGTCCGGTCTGTCGATGGATGCCGGTCCGGTCTGTACACACCTCCTGATGTTGCCCAAACCACTCCCTCCCCTCTGCTCACTGCTGGTTCCAAACACCCAGTGGTTAGAGAGGCAGGAGTGATCTGGAAGACTTGGTTCTGTTTTGCGTTGCGCCTCCAGGCGTCTCACCAATGTCTTTCCAGTTAGTAGTGATGCCGTGGCCCAGTTTCCTTCACTAAGACTCTTACAGTTCAGTTCTATTTTGCCCCAGTTCCTTCACTGAAGCAAGGTGGATGACTAGTTGCTCCACTAGGCCCGTGGAATGCCCAGTCCAGCTGCGGCCTCCACTATCCACCCTTCCCGTATGGGTAAATGTTCTAAAATGTTAATGTCTTTCTGCTTCTTTTCCCCCCAGGCACAGTGTTCAAGGGTCAGCACGGAGATTGCAGCGCCGTATTCCTGAACTCAGTGGACTTGGTAAGTAATGCGTGGGTGGTGGGTGGGAGAAGAACAGTTGTAACGATCTCCGCTTACCCTTATGTCTGTCTTCTGACTTTTTTCAGATGTTGCAGTTCGCGAAGAACAGAGGTGCGAGAAGAATCCAGCGGATGGTAAAGAAAACAGAGCTGGAAGAAGTCTGTGACCTGCACACATTCCGGTGAGTATTTTCAATGGATCTTGCCTCGCGCCGTGTAAGTCTGTGCTGCTCTGGTCTTGACACGTAGTGCAGAGTTGGTTCAGGATGTCTTGACACGTAGTACAGAGCTGGTTCAGGATGTCTTGACACGTAGTGCAGAGCACGAGGAGCTCCGGGGCAGGCAAGAGTCACGCTGGAAAACGGAGAAAGTGCTAAGCACTCGGTGTGGCCCAGGACGGGGTTTATATAGCCCTGGGCCCACCAGAACCACTAGACCATCAGGGAAGCTTGTATTATGGCCCTTTAGTGGCCATGTTGAATCCTGTTCATATGTCCAGTCCTGGGGGACATTTTGGAAGGGGCTACACAGGCAACAGTCTGGTTTTGCGCCAGGCAGCTAGCTTCTCAGTCCAGGTCCTTCCTTGAGCCTTGGGATTGGTCCGGGTTGTGACAGCACTCTCCCCCAAAGCCCCTCCAAGGAGAGCCACTCCCGGTCCCGGTCGTTCTGGATGTACCCTGTGTATTGGGCCACTAAGCGAGGCGCGTGAAGGTGCTTCACTGGTTCCCAGGTCCGGTGTAACACTCCGTAGCCTTTCCAGTCCACTAAATAATAAAGTTTCTTTTGGACTAACTTGGAGTCCAAGATGTTTTTGACCTCGTATTCGGCTTCTCCCTGTACCATTATAGGTGGAGGCCTTTTAAGGGTGTCTCGAGTGGCTGGATGTGCGGGTTTCAATAATGAAACATGGAATACTGGATGTACATGGAGTACTGGTGGTAACTCCAGTTCCATGGTCACAGGGTGATGATGTTTCGTATTGAGTATGGACCGATGTACCTGGGATGGAATTTCCTAGGTCCCTTTAGTTGTATGTGCTTTGTGGACAGCCATACCTTGTTTCCAATCTGATAATGGGGTTCAGGTGTTCTTTTCCTGTCTGCAAAGCACTTTTGGTTTGTCTTGGTTTCTTGGAGGGTTTCCGTAGCCTTTTTTAGGGTTTCCTTAATGCTGGTGTGCAAGGTCTTCACGTCTGGCATGTCCAAAGCCACTAGTGGGTCTAAAGTTGAAGTCTGTGGATCTCGTCCATATAGGAAGTAAAAGGGCGAAATTCCGGTGGAGCTATGCACTGTGTTGTTGTATGCATATTCGGCGGCCCATAGTAGTTCCTTCCAGTCCTGATCTGTTTGGCCAAGCATGCACCGAAGATATTGTTCGAGTGATTGAATTGTTCTCTCGGTCTGTCCATCAGTCTGTGGATGGTGGCTAGTAGACAGACAGACCTCGATCTGAGCCTTGGCACAACAAGCTTTCCAAAACTTTGACACAAACTGGCTCCCCCGGTCTGAAATTACCACTGAAGGGAATCCATGTAGTCTGACAATATTGGTTAGGAAGATTTGAGCTAACTGCCCTGCATTCGGTAACCCCTTCAGAGCGATGATGTGCGCCATTTTGGTTAGGAGGTCCGCTACCACCAATATGGTATTGTAGCCTCCACAAGGGGGTAGTTCTGTGATAAAGTCTAAGGAAATTGTGTGCCAGGGAGTCGGTGGAATCGACAGGGGACAAAGAAATCCTTGAGGCTTGGTTCTGGATGCCTTATTGCTAGCACAGACATCACATGACTTCACGTATTGTACAATGTCTTTTCGCCAAGTAGGCCACCAGAAATGTTGTTGGATCTTTGCCATGGTTTTTGCTATGCCAGGGTGTCCTGCTGTAAGGGCGTCATGATAAGTTTTCATGATTAAGTCCCGCATTTCCTGATGTGGTAAATAAAGGCGATTTTGGTAATACGGTAGATCGTTCAGTGCTAAGCGTTGAGGTCCCTGTGAAACCCATTTTTGCACTTCCATGGGGGTCATGATTGTTTTGATTTCTTCATGTAGTTTTTCTAGTGTGGTCTGATAGTTACTGATTAATCCAATCAGTTTTTCTTCGGGTATAATAGGCGGAGAGGATAGAGACGCGTATGCGTCCATTTTCTCAGTGGTCCAGCCGATCCGTGTTAGTGCATCCGTTTTCCCGTTTTTCACTCCGGGACGGTAGCTGACTGTGAAATCGTATTCCGAGAAAAACTGAGCCCATTGTAGATGTCTTGGTGTTTGGGCCCTGGCTGTCTGCAGGAATTGCAGATTACGATGGTCGGTAAGTACTGCAACTGGGTGTCGTGCACCTATAAGATGGTGCCGCCATTCCTTAAAAGCTGCTTTTATGGCAAGAAGTTCCTTGTCGGTTACCGCATAGTTTAACTCTGCTGGATTGAACTTCCTAGACCAAAAGGCCACAGGATGTAGTTGGTTGGTGCCAGGATCCCTTTGGGACAACACCGCCCCCATCGCCACATTAGAAGCGTCCGTTTCAACCAAAAATGGAAGGTCTGGGTTTGGGTGACGGAGTATTGGTGCTGTAGTAAATTGTGTTTTTAGTTCTTGGAAAGCTTTCTCAGCTTCGGCAGTCCATTGAAAAATGCAGTTTTTCCTGAGCAATGATGTGATTGGGTGGACTACCTCTGAGAAGTCGGCAATGAACCTCCTGTAGAAGTTTGCGAAGCCTAAGAATCTCTGGACAGTCTTGATGGAAGAGGGAGATGGCCATTGCAGAATTGCTTCCACCTTGCGTCTATCCATCTGGATGCCCTGCGGGCTGAGTATGTATCCGAGGAACTCCATCGTGACGTGAAAGGTGCATTTTTTGAGTTTTGCAAACAGGTGATATTGACGCAATTTAGCGAGGACTGCTCTTACGTGGTGTACATGCTGTTCGATGGTTTCGGAATAGATCAGGATGTCATGAATGTACACCATAGCGCAAACGTCCAGTAACTCTCGGAGTACATCTGTCATGAAGTACTGAAAGGCTGCCGCGGTATTGCATAGCCCAAATGGCTTGACAGTATACTCAAACAGCCTGAATTTGGTGCGGAAGGCCGTCTTCCACTCATCCCCAGCCTTCACACGAAACAAATGGTAGGCCCCCCTGATATACAATTTTGTATAGATCTTTGCCCCTTTGCCCCTTTTACTTGGTCCAAGAGAACAGGGATCAGGGGCAACAGATACCGATTTTTTTACAGTGATTTTGTTGAGCCCTCTATAGTCTATACATGTTCTTAGGTCTCCCTCTTTTTTAAGGACGAAGAAGAGAGCTGAGGAAACCAGAGATTTGGAAGGGCGAATGAACCCATTGGCAAGGTATTGGTCCAGATATTCACGCAGATGTTGGTTTTCTGTTTCAGTGAGGGCATAGATGCGGCTGCATGGCAACTGTGCCCCTGGGATCAAGTCTATCTGACAATCGTAGGGCCTGTGAGGAGGGAATAGATTGGCCTGTTCCTTGCGGAAAAACATCCTGGAAATCGCCGTACTCTGGAGGCAATTGGCTTACGATTCCTAGGACAGCTCCTGCTGTCTGTGTTGCTGACTTGGGTTTTCCTTGGGTTTCTTCTGAAGCTGGGTAACAGACCTGAGCGCATTCGGGCAAAAACTTCACCGTATGCTTACGCCAGTCTATAAAAGGGTTATGATTTACTAACCAGGGCATTCCCAGAATCAATTGGAATTGAGGGGCATTGATAAGATCGAAGATGATATTTTCCCGATGACCGTCATGGCATAGCATCACAACAGTTCCAGTACATTGAGTCACTGGCCCAGAAGTCAACTGAGTTCCATCCACAGACAGTATGGTATCAGCCTTTTCCCTTTTTTGAGTAGGCACCCCTATCCGTTAAGCCAAGGTGATGTCCATGTAATTGCCTACTGATCCGCAGTTGATATACGCTTCCAAGGCGTGCATCCGTTGTGGCTGCTCGGGGCATAGTAGGATAACTGGTGGTGTTATATGCGAGACCGCTGACGTCTCTTCCTGTCCCGACAAGCCGGTCTCTACTCTTGTTGAGCCAAATAGTTTTCCGATGGCTCTGGTAGCTCTGTCGTGGATTCCATTGCCCCTAAAGGTTTCCGAGTTGTTTTGTTTGGGCAGTCTTTCAAGAAATGTCCTGCTTTACCGCAGTACAAACATAATTGTTGTTTTCTGCGTTGCTCTCTTTCCTCCTTGGTCAATGGGCCACGAATACTCCCCAACTGCATCGGTTCTGGTGCATTGTCAGTGGCCCGTGGGGTGTCCCGGGGATGGACATACAAGGCACGGGTTTCAAAACGGGCCCGGTCAGACCTCCTTTCCTGTAATCTATGATCAAGCTGGAACACCAAGTCAATATACTCAGCACAGCGATCAGACGGGTTCACGACCTGAGCAAGAACATCTATCAACTCGTTTTGTAAACCTCGGTAGAACAGGGTGGTCCTCTTATCCTCCGGCCAATTAGTCTCCGCCACCAAACGATTGAACGCTGTGATCTATACCAATAGGTCTTGTGATCCCTGCCGAAAACCTAATAGCTCTGCATCCAGAGCATGACAACGAGTGTGGCGGGATAAGAGTTTATCCATTTCTTGCTGAAACTATGCAAAGTTATGTAGAACGGGATCATCTCGATCAACCAACGGTACTGACCAACTGGCGGCATGTCCTCGTAGGTATGATGGAATAAAGGCTACCTTTGTTTGGTCCGTCGGAAATCCTCCTGGTCGGCATATGAAATGGAGCCGACACTGCATCATGAACACTCCGTATTTCAGTGGGTCACCCAAGAACCTTTTCGGTGGAGCCAAAGGAACAGTAATTGGAGTTGTTACCTGTATCTGGGAGGCTGCTGCTGCTCCTTCCGCTGAACCTGGCAATGGGGTTTGTCTTGCTCGTGTACTGGTAAGGCATCTTGCCAGTTCTTCAGTCCTCTCACCGTTCACCACCAACTCTTTCCTTACAGCACTGGTTTCTGAGCGTGCTGCATGCACCTCAGCTCTTAATTCGCCCAGCAAGAGGGCCAACTGGTCGACCTCTGAAGCCATGGCACTCGGGCAAAGCAAAAACGTGGGTTTAGCGTTCTGTAACGCTTACCTCTTGGGCCCTGCAGGAGTGCCTGGTCCGGTCTGTCGACGGATGTCGGTCCGGTCTGTGCACACCTCCTGATGTTGCCCAAACCACTCCCTCCCCTCTGCTCACTGCTGGTTCCAAACACCTAGTGGTCAGAGAGGCAGGAGTGATCTGGAAGACTTGGTTCTGTTTTGCGTTGCGCCTCCAGGCGTCTCGCCAATATCTTTCCAGTTAGTAGTGATGCTGTGGCCCAGTTTCCTTCACTGAGACTCTTACAGTTCAGTTCTATTTTGCCCCAGTTCCTTCACTGAAGCAAGGTGGATGACTAGTTGCTCCACTAGGCCCGTGGAATGCCCAGTCCAGCTGCAACCTCCACTATCCACCCTTCCCGTATGGGTAAATGTTCTAAAATGTTAATGTCTTTCTGCTTCTTTTCTCCCCAGGTACGGTGTTCAAGGGTCAGCACAGAGATTGCAGCGCCATATTCCTGAGCCCAGCGGACTTGGTAAGGAATGCGCGGGTGGTGGGTGGGATAAGAACAGTTGTAATGATCTCCGCTTACCCTTATGCCTTTCTTCAGCCTTTTTTGGAATGTTGCAGTGCGTGAAGAACAGAGGCACGAGAAGAATCCAGCGGATGGTAAAGAAAACAGAGCCGGAAGAAGTCTGTGACCTGCACACATTCCGGTGAGTATTTTCAATGGATCTTGCCTCGGGCCGTGTAAGTCTGTGCTGCTCTGGTCTTGACACGTAGTGCAGAGCTGGTTCAAGATGTCTTGACACGTAGTGCAGAGCTGGTTCAGGATGTCTTGACACGTAGTGCAGAGCTGGTTTCGGGATGTCTTGACACGTAGTGCAGAGCACGAGGAACTCCGGAGCAGGCAAGCATCATGCTGGCAGCCGGAGAAAACGCTAAGCACTGGGTGTGGCCCAGGGCGGGGTTTATATAGCCCTGGGCCCACCCAAAACCACTGACCATCAGGGAAGCTTGTATTATGGCCCTCTAGTAGCCATGTTGAATCCTGTTAATGGGTCCAGCACCGGGGGCCATTTTGGAAGGGGCTACACAGGCAACAGTCTGGATTCGCGCCAGGCAGCTAGCTTCTCAGTTCAGGTCCTTCCCTGAGCCTTGGGATTGGTCCGGGTCGTGACACCACGTCATTCTGGAGGAGAGGATACTATGTGTATCCATATCTCGAAGATTGGTTACAACAAGCACCATCACACCTAACCCGCAGATGTCCAACACCCTCTCATGCCACGGTTTAGCAATAATTCAAGAAAATCCTGCTTCGAGCCATTGAGCACACTAGTGTTCCTAGGGGCACAGTTCAACACCACTGAGGACGGGTACGTCCCTCGGTAGAGAGAGCAGCGTCAATACCCTGTCTAATCATGAACTTCTATCCTGGCACCAGAATCTTAGTCAGAACTTTCATGCAACTACTGGGCACCATTTTGTCTAGAATCCACCTAATACAACACAGCAGGTTACAAATAAGACTGCTACAAGAATTCCTAGCGGATTGGTGGTCCCAGCTAACAGGATCATGGAACGACAAGTTGACAGTAACAAAGTCACTCACAGACAACTTGCGCTGGTGGCTCACACCATGTCACATCACGAAGGGAGTCTTGTTCAGGCATCCACTATTTCAAGAAACGTTGATTACGGATGCCTCACTGACAGGATGGGGCCTGCACGCAAACCAGCTATCAGTAAAGGGCTGTTGTTCCCCGGCTGAGGCACAACTTCACATTAACATCTTAGAACTAGGCGGTAGAAAGTGCCCTTCACTTGTTCCAACAAGTGCTCAAGAAAAAAGTGTTAAAAGTGTTCACAGACAACACGACCACAATGTATTACGTGCAAAAACAAGGGGGCACAAGGTCAAGGGCACTCTTGAGAGAAGCCCAACGGTTGTGGCACTGGCCCATCAAAAACAACATGCAATTGCAAGCATTCCACCCTCCGGAAAAAGAAAATGAAATGGCAGACCAACTGAGCAGAGCCAACGACGAATCACATGAATGGCAACTGGCAGGCAGGAAGCTCAAACAGATCTTCAAGAAGTGGGGAACACCGACCATCGATCTGTTTGCCACATGGGAGAACAAGAAATGCCCCCTGTTCGCGAACAGATATCCTCACCATCGATCTCTGGGCGACGCCTTCCCAAGGTCATGGGAAGGAATCTTCACCTACGCGTTCCCCCCAAAACCGGTGATATGCAAGGTCCTACAAATGATTGCGACATACAGATGGACAGTCATTCTAATAGCGCTATTATGGGCGAGACAACAGTGGTTCTCGGAGCTTCTTCACCTATCCCAGGACCAACCAATCTCTCTGGGTCAGGACCCCAACCTGCTTTCCATTTTTATTTTTTTTACGGGTGTAGGGAACAAAGCAGGGAAGGAGGGAGGGGAGGCAACCAATATTGGGGAAGGGGAAAGAAAAAACAAACCAAGTTCATTAGTATGATGCGTAATTCTATAGCCCACTGTTCATACTGCTTCACATCACAAGTAAGGGGTCAGTATTTAGAGTCGCAGTCTGCATGAGAAGGGGGTATATAGTATATTTCACAGATGACAAGTTACGCAATCTGAATCAACACGGGTTTCATTCTCCTCTGTGGGAGTTCACTGTGGTTTATCAGAAGGGTAGAGGACAGTATTAACCAGTGCCTTCCATGCCTCAAAAAGTAGCCCCACTTCCCTGCAGTGTACATTTATGGCGTTTCCCCAGGCTGTTGTCTCTGCCGTACTCCAGCGCTGCATTTCCTTTAACCATATTTCATACAGTGGGCCCTTGTTTGATTTCCAAGTCATGGCTATGCATCTTTTGCCTAATATGCAGGCTAAGTCCATGAATCTGGTGATGTGCTTGCATTTACTATTTCTGGTTTGCATACCCAGTATACATTCCTGCAGTGTCCATTTGTATCTGATAATCGCTGCATTTTCGTAGGTGAGTCTAATTCGAAACCAAAACATCTGTTCGGAATCACATTCCCAGAACATGTGCATTACATGAGCGTCGGCTCGATTACATCTAGGACAGGTGGAAGTCGCTTCCTTATTAAATTTTCCAACCCTAGCAGGGGTTAGGTATGTGCGATGGAGGACATTTACCTGTAGCAGTCGGAACCTTGCATTTCGTGAGACATGTTTGCCATAACTGAGCGTCCATACCCACTGTCTGTCTGTAATTTCTTCCCCCAGATCTGCCTCCCATTTGGCCCAGAGTTTTGCCTGGTCTGTGATTGTGCTATCTACTAAGGCCTTATATACTCTGGACACCGGGCTCCATCCATCTTCTAAATCATGCAAGATTGTAAGGCGCGTATGAGGTTGTGGTTCCGTTGGACAGTCAGGCCAAATGCATTTGGCAAATTCAGTTATCTGCATGTACCTGAGAAACTGTCCTTTCGGGAGACAACCTTTTTGGGTAAGGTCTGAAAACTCTCTGTATACTCCATTCTTGTACATATCTCCCCACTTTGCTATGCCAGTGTCCTCCCAGCACCTCGCCACATTCAACTCCTGCAGGTCCCATTGTATGTTGATCAGTAAGGAGCTATGTGGGGAATATGGCTGTGTAAGCTTTAGAATTTTCATGGTCCATTTACAGATTTGTCTGCCTAATATCAGCAATAGTGGGTGTAGTGCCTACCTATTTAAAGGATGCCATAAGGCGTCCCGTAGTGGTACGGGTCGGATCAGCGCCTCCAGCAAGATATGTTCCGTGTTAGGTTCCTCTGTTAACCATTTGGCCGTGAAGTTAAGCTGTGCAGCCAGATAGTAGCATTCTAATCTTGGTAGTTGTATTCCACCTTGTTCTAAGGGAAGTGTCAGTGTTGCTGTAGATAATCTGTGTGTCTTGGGCCCCACAAAAAGGTTCTTAGAATGGTGTCCAATTCCCAGAAGAAGGAAGCCGTTTTATAATAGGTAACGTTTGTGAATCCCTAAAACAATCGCGGTAGTATGATCATCTTAGTAATGGCCACTCTGCCCATAATTAATGGCCACTCTGCAGGAGCACAGCGGGCCGCACCTGCAAGCCCTTTCACCTACTGCCGGCATCATCAGAAGGGACAGTGTTGATTATTGCCTACAAACAGACTCTTGAATCGGAGGCCACACCCACCAGCCGTGCTCTCGCTCGCTCGCCTACGGCTGCAACACCCGCCTCCAGGCAAAGCCGTGGCGAGGCGAGCTAAGTGGATTCAACAGCCTGCTGACCTTCTGGGCCACCCCGCTGTGCTGGTGCACAGCGGGCCACACCAGCAAGCCCTTTCACCTCCTGCCGGCATCATCAGAAGGGGCATTGTTGACTGTTGCAAAGCAACAGACCGTTGAATCGGAGGCCACGCCCACCAGCCTCGCTCCAGCTCGCTTGCCTGCGGCTGAAACACCCGCCTCCAAGCGAAGCCAGGGCGAGGCGAGCTAAGTGGATCCAACTGCCTGCTGACTTTCTGGGCACCCCACTGTGCAGGAGCACAGCGGGGCACACCAGCAAGCCCTTTCACCTCTTGCTGGCATCATCAGAAGGGGCACTGTTGACTGTTGTCTTGCAACAGACCGTTGAATCGGAGGCCACACCCACCAGCCTCACTGCCATTCGCTTGCCTGCGGTTGAAACATCCACCTCGAGGTGAAGCCGCGGTCGAAGTGAGCCAAAGTGGGACATAGCTGTCTGCAGCTGTCCGTAGCATTTCCACGGCTATACACCTCGTGGGCATGCTACACCCGGCCTGCCTGCTCCTACCATCCCTCATTCCACTTAGCGTAGTCTGGACCAGCTTCAAGGTACTGCTCATCATTCAAATGATTATTTCCATACCTACCCGTTCCACTCCCATCATCCCTCATACTGCTTATCGCTCCACTATTGCACCCACAAATCCTAATCTCATCTATCCACAACTTGCTGACACTTCCACCACCATGAACATTGGCCTATGGAATGCTAGGTCACTATGCAATAAGACCGTGGCAGTGTTGGACCTTTTTCTACACCTTCATCTTCATTTTCTCTGTATAACTGAAACTTGGATTCTCCCAAATAAAAACAACTGTTGCTGCTTCTCTTAATACTTCTCTAGTCTCTTTTGCACAAATCCCTCGTGCCAATGGATGCAGCAGTGGCATTGGCTTACTCTACAGTCCTAACTGTTCATGTATTCCATCTCCTATGCCCTTACCTGACTATTTCCCATTTGAATCAATTTATAAAATGTTCACTGCCCCTCATGCCATTTCCTTTCTCATTATCTACTGCCCACCTGGCCCACTTGGTTCATTCTGCAAAGACATTGACCATATTCTTGTTCACATTCTACCTAGTCCTACACCTCTTCTCTTGCTCAGAGACCTTAATCTTCATCTCTCCCCTGCTCATCTAACATCCCCTTCCTATCAATACTTGACTCAAATCTACTTTCTCCACTTCCCACTCCTCCCAGTCATACCTCTGGCTCTACCCTTGACTTGATCTTTACCTCATCATTTACTGCTTCCTCCATATCTGCTATTCCTGTCTACCTTTTAGATCACACCCTTATCTCAACTTCCTTGCTGCCACCTACTCCCTCTAGCACCTCCTCCCTCTCCTCCACTAAGACTTTCTATAGGCGTGAGCAACAAAACTTTATCTCCCCACTCTTCCATGATACCTGTATACACTCTCTGCCATCTCTGGCACACTTCTCTTCTCTCTGCAGATGTTGCCAAATCCACTCTCTCTACATGTTTTACATCTAGCTGTTAGGGAGAATTCTATCTTTAGGCTGAATTTCCTAACCTAGTGAGTCCCCCCAGCAGCTTTGCTGGATTTCTGGAGTTTGTTTTTTTTCTCCTGCCAAGAGTGAGACTCTTTTTCTCCCACTCTTGGACATGATTTATGGTGTTCCTTTAACTGTTTATGTGTTTTATGGGCTATGGGGTCCTTTACTCCATAGGGTCTCATGTGTTTTTCCTATGTGTGTTACACAGTACCCTCCGTGCAGTGACACAGGGGTGTCATAGTGACACCCCACCATAGACTCCATACCCTGGGACTGACTACTGTCTCCCAGGGCATGTAAAGTCACCATTGGCTTTACTAGTCCCAAATTATTAACAGAAACCAGTACAAACCATCATATTATGGACGTACTGGTCGGGGCAATTGGATTGCCCCGGGGTCTGTTAGTCGAGGGGGCACGTCTCCGTCCCCCCTGATCGAGTTTTGGCTGGTGGCAGTGGATACTACTTTTTATATTCGACCGCGAATATATCCCTATGGGATTTTCCTATTGTTCGAGGCTACCAACTTTAATTATTTAATTCTCATAGCCTCGAACATACCGCTGGTTTATTTATTTAATATTAATTCGCCGGTTGGTATTTTTTGCCAGGACTCGATTCTAAAATGGCGTTTGTGTTCTCTTCTGTGACTCCAACCCAAGTTGAGCCCTTTGTTCCACTTTTTGGTGGGCTTCTCCACAGAAGCCTCAAAAAGTGATGCCACTCTGTCTGGGTACCACAGGGGGTGTGGGAGGGGGTTTAGGCACCCTGGCCTGAGTTACCTTGGTAACTCAAGTCGCACTCTTGTGTGATTGGCCCGAGTGGTGAGCCGGCCAGCTCACCACTTAGCATGTTTGATTGACAGCTAGGCTGAGTGAATGGGGGTGTGCTGCATAAAAGCAGGGCTTTGGGGACTGGAACTTCAGAAGTCGCCACAGGACCTAAGAATCCGACGAGGGAGAAGCTGAGCCGACCTACCACGACAACACCACCGGTGGAGCCCTGCGGAACCGACTCACCACTTCCCGACGACAGAGAAGATCTCCCAGGCTGGAGAGGCTTCTTCCCCTGACTGGTGGGCACAACCAGTTTACCTTCTTTTCCTCGCATCCCAGGCCGTCTTGTGGTCGAATTGCCCATGCCAAGCACCCCGGCAACAGGATAGCCACTTACCACTGGACCGCGAATAAAAGGACTGCTCCTTTTACCTGAGAACTCAACGGCTGGTTTCTTCTCTGGAAGTGCAACGGACTCCTGTCTTCCTCCCTGACGAGATCCTCTCTTCCCCCTGACGAAGCACCGACTTGCATCCGCTGCCAGGAACAACGGCCCCCGCTGGAGTATTCTTACCACTTTAAGGTACCGTGTCCGCCAGGCCTCCCTTTCTGAAGATTGCTACAAGGTAATAATAATCCCTTAACCTTCTGGACTGGGCTGGCCGCCTTGACCATCTAACTGGTCCCTTTCTTTTGGTCCAACTCTTTCTGAACCGTTTCAAGACTTTTGTGCACTTCAACCGTGTGACCATGGACACATTTCGTTCTGATCCTCTTAAAGTGGATCCGGCCTTCTGAACTCTAACTTCACGGTTTTACTTTGCCTCCCTCTATTGTTGTGTTCTTGTGAAAGCGTTGGGATCTGTTTCAAATTATATTCTGCTTTTCTCTCCCTTTTTAAAACGAATTATTAGAGTGTCATGTGCGTTAAGCGCTCACCGCTGTCTGAAAATAAGTGGGGCTTTACTTAAGACTTGTCTAATATTCTTTTAAGGGAGTGTATATCTTTTAGTGACCGAATTGCGTACTATTAGTGCCTGTGTGTTGTTTCTAGATGTGGTTTTAAATAAATAATTATATCTCTTTTACACCAAGCCCTGGTCAGCGTTTACTTGTTCTATTGTGTTCTCTTGACCTATTGTGAATACTCTGTATACTGCCTAACTCTTCTTGAGGGAAGTCTGACTGCTCAGCCACAGCTACCAAGTGAATCTGCGTGGTACAGACTGCTACCAAGTGGGTTTACTGCCAAACACCTGTAGTCTTAAATCTTTTGCAGTGGTCCCAGAGGGAACTGCACAGGTTTCTGCCTAACACTTTTCAAAGCAACCTTGGCCATTCCCAATAAACAGAATCAAAAGCTTTAACTGTATCTAGTTGTTTAGTTTAGATGCATACTACATAATGTTCTGGGCGCTCATTCTTCTGTTCAATGACATGTCGTAGTCTTCATAAGTTCGAGGTAGCATTGTTTCCTCAGGTACCAACCAAAAAAGGACAGAGGCCCTTGGCATAATGGAATGAAAAGATCCAACTTCATCTGGCGGGGAGGCCCTATGGTGCTTGTCCACGTGTGGTGTTTCCCCATTGGTGGAGTCAGGTCACGACGTGGCGGCAGCCAGGTCGGGTGATGCCGAGGGCCAGCCTCACCCTCCCCCCTAAGACTTTCTCTTCTGATGATGAGGGCTCAACCTCAGAGGCTCCTGAGGGTCCTGCAGTGACGCAGGCCTGTGAGTTGGGGGCAGCTTCTGCTGGATCTCCATGACCAGTGTGTGTAGGGTTGTCAGAATATCAAGCGACACGTCTCGCAGTTGAGAGGTGAAGGGAACAAGTGGTGTAGGGTCTAGACACCCCCTCCTTCATGGTCTGTATACTAGTCATCAGGCTGATCATCACTGCCGTCGTCAGAGCTTGAATAAATCTGCACCGGTTTTTCTGGAGCAGCACGTGGGTCCACATCCCGTGGTGGTTCTATCGAGGGGGCCTTGCCCTCTGTTAAGATGGATTTCTGAACTCTGACCTGGTAGGCAGAGGTTCAGAAGGCCATCCTAGTTTCTTGGAACAGGGTAATCTTCTGGACAAGCCAGACAAATCAAGGTAGCATTGGCGGCGGTCAAGAATAGGTCTCAGGAGGGGTGAGGGTGATCGAAAGTCCACAATGACCACACACAGTAAACAATACCACAAATTACATCAGGTGTATATATCAAAAATATCAAACAAGATGAAACCACAGCAATATTAACAATACTTATATATATAAAGTAACTATTAGCCTAAAGTAATATTAAGCAAGTAAATATCCACAACCTGTAACAGAAGAGGTTCATACACTGCAAATATACTTTAGGCAATTCTTCAAGAGTCTGAACTCTAACTAATAGGCAGTCCAATCCCTACGAAGTGTGGAGCCTTGTGCTCAAAAGTATGTTCAGCGCGGCAGCACTCGATCGTGCGTTTAAGTACAAAAACAGGTCTATTCAAGGGGCTGTAGTGCTTTAGGAAGGGGGGTTAGCAAGGGGTGGGTAAGGCTATGAAGAATAGAGTTCCACTATTTGAGGAGGGTCTCCACAAGGTCGCAGAGCTATTGCCAGGAATCGGGAATAGGATGGTAGTTCAGACTATACTTACAAAGGTGAATGGTCCTTGGGGGACAATCGTGCGCAAAGGTCTATGGATTCGCCAGGGGCCACGGGTAAGTGCTGCAAGTACTCACCGACCTACGACGCAGTCCTGACCAAACTTCGCAAGTCAAGTCCAGTTTGTTTGCAGGTTCCAGTCCAGCAGTTAAGCGCCTCTCCGGCTTGCATGGGCTGCGTTCCAGGACCTGAGTCTGTGGCGGGACAGTGACGATTTCTCTGCTTCTGAAGAAGGGATTGTGCCATTCCACTACTGCTCGTTTTAGGGCACAGGTGGGCACAGTAGCAAGGCACCCACAAAGCTGGTCAACATAGCGGACATGGGTACCGCATAGGCTCGGGTTCAGGCGGATTCTCCTAATTCCAGACCTAGGAATGCTAGGTGTACGAAACCCGGCAGGAGAGTGCCTCTACGAAGAGTATATGGTTCCCAAAGACTGCAGTCAAAACTCGAGATGGCGACAATTCCAAAGCAAAGGTCCTGTACGAGCTTGTCAGTTCACTGGGCAGCAGTCCAGGAACAGTTCTGTAGGGCCTCGTTTGCAGGTTAAGCAGAAGGTGACGAGAATAGTTGGTCTCACTACTCCAACAGGTCGAAGCGCCCTTGCAGGCCTTCTGTGATCAATGAGAAACAGGGGCTCCGACTGGACAACAGTGGGGTCAGGGTGCCAATCCTTCCAGCGGGTCACCAGCGGTTCCACAGATCTGTTTCTTCGGTTCAGGATACTTGGCTCCTTTAATAAGGTTGCGTCAGGGGCCTTGCTTTATTTGAGCCGTGCTGCCAGCCTCCGGTAGTGCTCTTTCTTGGTTTTCTTTGCGAAACCACGGCACACCTTGCATCCCTCCTCACCGTAGTCCTGATGCAGGCAATGTAAATATTTATGATGTTGATCTTCTCCTTAATTCACACTTCACACAGAGTTTGAAGAGGCTCCTGCCATCCTTCTCCTCTGACATGGTCAAAAGGTGTGAAGTAGGAACAAGGCCAGACCTTCTCGAAACTTCGATGGATGATCCGCGGTGGGTGAAGATCTTGGATCCGCTGCCCGCAGCTGTCCTTGTGTCGAAAAACCATCAGTCAAAATGTGTCAATTTTCAATGGAAAAATTCAAATGCACAACAATAGCTCAGAGAGCAACGTGAGGACTCCCAACACTGAAGCGTGCTTAAATAAAATCAGAAGATGGCCACCAGGGGCAGAGCTAAGGGAGAGGACTGTCATTACATGGGGGCAGTATGACCCAGAGGACAGTGATTGGTTTAGAAGAGAAATAGTTTTAAAGTGAAAGTGAATCTGTTTCTTTTACTGAGGATTCCCAGCCTGACGACAGGGAATATTCATGAGCATGTGAATCCATGCCAGACCCCGTGCTGGAGAATAGAGCTTTTAAGCTCCCTTTGGTAGCCCATCTATGTCCTTTTGGGTGCATTCTGCCTCAGCCAATGGGACGTCGAGTCACTAGCCCCACCCAGGAGGCCATCTTCAGATTCTAACTACACATCGTGCTGGGGAGTCCTTGATGCTTTTTCTCCTGGAGAGAAAAGACCAGAGACCAGCAGATTTCATCAAAAACTTTTGAATATTGCATCAGAACTTTATAAAATTACAACATCTATACATATAGCTGCTTTTTCCTTTCAATTGTGGAAGAAAAACTTAAAGCTCTTTTCAAGTCATGCGGAAGACAAGCATTCTGAATGTATATACTGTCTCTATCCAAATCACATTCAGGAGGATTGTGAAATGTGTGCCACCTTTAGCACAAAAACCCTCAGCAGAAAAAGGGGACTAGCCCTTTGGCTTAATGAGGGAAGATACCCTTGTTCAGAGGCTGGATCCAAGAAGTGTGGTGGAAGACAGAACAGACAGGGCCAAAGCTCATGACAGGGCTAGGTCACAGGAGAGGATGTCTTCTCCTTCTTTCAAAAGGAAAAACAGCAGTCACTCCATCCGTTGATGACCTCCCTGACGAGGGACCCACCAAGGACAAAATCCACAATGGAAGCCACCTTAAGCGCTCTGTCGGCGAGCACAACAGCTCGCTCCATGGTCGTCCATGACACCATCATTGTCATCGTCCACCAAACCATTGCCGTTGACCTCTTCAACAGGAAAACAAGGTGCAATAAAAACTCTGTCGAAGACATCGTCTACACGCCCGTCGATGACCACCATACCCTCGAAGACCTTGCTGTTGACAGTGTCAGCTACTCCCCCGTCGACTACAATACCATCCGCGGAAAGCCAAACAACGTTGATGGCAACACGGAAAGTCACCAACACTATTGCTGTCAACAAGGGGGAGGGGGGGTTTAGAGCGTCCTCTTCCATAAGAAGACGCAAGATCTCAAAAATCTGGAAAAATGAAGGAAAATTTGAAAAACTAAAGCACAAAAATAAATCTGGAGACACACAGATGCCAGATAGAAAGGAACAAGAGCCAATAGATGACTCTACACCAGTACAACAATAGTTATTAAGCTGCCTCTCAGGCAAATGCACCATGCACTCGCCCAACGTCATGGAAGACCTCGCCATAGTATCAGGAAGTGGGGAACCAACACCATCTCACTCACCCAAGGGAGATTCTGATCAGCCTATATGTCACGGCCGCCAGCGACTGGCGTTTGTGGCGAAGGTGGACGCGAGGACGCCATTAGAATGTTCCATTACGTTCCTCCTCGTCTATCAGACGCGGTCTAGTTGTTTTCAAGATGGCCGCCGCCGTTTGTATATATATCACTCGGCTGCCGGCGGTTCGGCGCGTTGCAACTGTGTTTATTCATCGCCCTGTTGCTTGCGCTAGTTTTTCCCTTCGGATAGTCTTGCTATCTTCCTGTTGTTTCTCCACCTCCCGTTCCTTACGGGCCCCCCCTTTCTCTATATCCTGTTTGCCTTCTCCTGTGTTTCATTTCCCGTGTCGAATCTCTGCTGAGTATTTCTTCGCTCTAAGAGACACTGCCCTCGGATTTCTCCGTTCACCCTTGTCCTCCACCCTGAGGGGTTCCTACCTGTGAACTGCCATCTCCTATTCCCTCGATTCGCGGAATCGCCAACCTTACCATCATCTGGGTTTTCGGCGAAGGATCATTCAACCTACGACTGTGCTGACTACTCCCACATTTTCACGTCTATATTGGATCCAGGGGTTTTTTGCCGTTCCAGTGGCTTTTTCCCCTCTGGCTGTCGCGGAGGGGAGTCACCGTGGGGTTTCTTTGTCTGAGAGTCACAGTGGCTTCTTTCCGAGGTAGACCATATCTTCTAAAAAAGAAGAAGCCGTACACAGGACTTACCCGCCGGAAGAAACTGGACTATTCAGGTGAGGAGGAAGAGACAGGGGAGGGTTACAAATCGAGTGAAGACGAAGATATAGCTGATCACCTAGCAAAACCCGTAGCCAATATTGCCAGTCCTGATAGTTTGCAACGCCTAACAGAAAACATGGCTACGCCACAACAACTGCAAGAGCTGGTGACAGCTGTCCAGACCCTCAACGTAGAGGTCCAAACACTAAAGGCTGACAACGTGGCGCTCCAACAAAGAGTAGCTGCAAGAGAACAACAGACGACTGATTTACCCCCACTACCCCTGGTGTCAGGTAAATTCGACGGCTCGGAAAGAAAGGTTAAGGAATTCCTGGAGGCCTGTAATATTCACTTCACCTTCCGCAGAAATGCCTTTTCCACAGATCATTCCAAGGTGGGTTTCATGATCACGCACATGACGGGAAACGCCTTGGCATGGGCTACTCCATTGGTATCCCTATCAGACCCAGTGTTGCAGGACTACGCGGCCTTTAAAGAACTGCTGCGACACACCTTTTTGCGAACCGAATGCTCACACGTGGCTAGCGAAGACCTGCTGGATATACGTCAAGGGAGTACCGACTTACTATCCTATATCTCCACTTTCAAGAAACTTGCTGCAGAGGCAGGTTGGCAAGAGCAGGCCCAGTATACCATATTCCGCCGGGGCTTGCGAGAAGAGCTCAAGGATGAGCTTGCCCGGATCCCGCGCCCAGACACCTTTCTGGATCTTCAAACTGCAGTTCTAAGAATCGATTTCCGCCTGTTGGAACGAAGAAACGAAAGGAAGAAGGTCCGAGGTCCACAATCTTTCTTGGATATACCCCCCGCCTCCTCCTCACCTGTATCGCGCCACGCCAGAGAGGAACCCATGCAGATCGGAAGCACCAGATCTCCGTTGACTGCCGAAGAAAAGAAGAGGAGACGTGAAGGGAACCTTTGTTTATATTGTGGGGGAGCCAACCATTTGCTGAGAGACTGTCCCGATGTGCCCCCAAGGAGATCGGGAAACGACCGCCCTCGATAGTCAGTGGAACGGACTATCGAGGGGCTACACCTTGTTCCTACACTACACTTTCTGTGGCCTCTTCTCAGATGAGCGAAGATGTGCGTCTCATGGTGATAGCCATCAAACTCCGCTTCCGGAATAGAGAGGTAGAGACGCAGGCTCTACTGGATTGTGGTGCGGCTGGAAACTTCCTTGACACTTTTTGGGCTGATAAGATGGGTCTCCTAAGAATTGAGAAAAAGGAGGACCAAAAGGTTGAAGGAGTGGATGGTACACCCCTATGTTCAGGACTCATTACCCACACCACTGAGGAGATTCAGGTGTCCATACACCAGCATTCTGAAATCATACAGTTTGATATTATACGGGTGGCCCATTTCCCTGTCATCTTAGGAATAGGCTGGCTCAGGAAACACAACCCAACGGTGGATTGGTCTAAGAACCTACTAAGTTTCCATTCCGCCTTTTGCCTAAGAGAATGCCTTCCAGAACCAACATTCACAACTGTGAAGACCATGTCTGCTGTTGAAGGCAGTACAATCCATTGCATCCCAAAATGTCTTTCAGAATACAACGAAGTCTTTCAGGAGCAGACCCCCATTAGACTCCCTCCACATCGCCCAGAGGATTGTGGTATCGACCTAGTGCCAAAAGCATTGGTCCCCTTTGGGAAGATGTATTCCCTCTCAGTATCGGAGAAGGCTGTACTCCGATGCTACCTTGATGATAATTTAGCCAACGGACTCATAAGACCTTCCAAATCCCCCGCTGGGGCTTCTCTGTTTTTCATACCCAAACGGGATACCAAGGAGCTGCGGCCCTGTATCGACTATCGGGGGTTAAACAGAGTGACCATAAAAGACTGATACCCTATGCCCATTATATCAGAGATCCTAGAGGCTGTCCAAGGCTCTGTTGTGTTTACTAAACTTGATCTACGGAATGCGTATCATCTACTCCGCATAAGAACAGGAGATGAGTGGAAGACGGCGTTTCGCACCCCCTATGGGTTGTTTGAATACCAAGTCATGCCGTTTGGCCTAGTAAATGCACCATCTGTTTTCCAGAGATTCATGGACCGATTGTTTTCCGACCTTCTTAACCTTAACACAGTGGTTTACCTGGATGACATTTTGGTCTTCTCACGGAGCCAGGAGGAACATACCCGACATGTCAAGGAAGTTCTGCGCAGACTACAACATCACAGTCTCCTGGTAAAACCTGAGAAATGTGCATTTGCTCAATCCTCATTGTCTTACTTGGGATTTATCCTATCCGACAAGGGGGTTACTATGGACCCCAGGAAGGTGGATGCCATCTTGTCATGGCCATCGCCTTCTTCGGTTAAGGACATTCAACGTTTCCTAGGGCTGGCAAATTTCTATAGGAAGTTCATTCCAAGTTTTTCCTTACTCACTCTTCCTATTACATCCCTTCTCAAGAAATCCACAGGCCCTTTCATCTGGTCTAGTGAGGCTGAAGAAAGCTTCCTCAGCTTAAAGCACAAGTTCTGTGCAGCTCCTATCTTGAAACAACCAGATCAGCTACTACCCTTTATCCTGGAAACTGACGCTTCTGCAGCAGCCGTAGGTGCTGTTCTTCTTCAGAGAGTCAAGGACCTAGAGCATCCGGTGGCATATTTCTCAAAAACTCTAAATCCTAGCCAACGAAACTACTCAGTCATAGAGAAGGCATTACTTGCTATGAAATTGGCTTGTGTGGAATGGAGGCATTTGCTCCAAGGGAGCCTACACCCGTTCCAGATACGAACAGACCATAAAAATCTGCAAATACTCAAGCAGCAAGAGTGTTATAACACCCGCCAGGCCAGATGGGCTCATTTTTTCGCCCAGTTTGATTTTGTCATCACATTCATCCCTGGCTCTCAAAACCTAGTTGCTGATGCTCTCTCCCGCAGAGACGATGTTATCTTCCCTTACAGAAAGGAGTTTATGTTTCCTCGTACCCGGATCATATCTACAGTGTCTAACTTCTTGGATGAAGTACGAGGAGCCTGTCTCCAAGAACCTGCTCTCACTATGGGAAATCAACCGGTCACCACTAAGGACGGGTTGCACTTTATCCACGGAAGACTGTTTATTCCTTCCAGTAATCTCAGAAGACGAGTCACTCAGTGGTGCCACGATTCCAAGACCGCTGGTCACCGAGGAGTACGAGGTACTCTGGAACTTCTCCAAAGGGCTTTCGTCTGGCCGAACATGAAGGCTGACACGCAAGTCTATGTTAAATCCTGTATGGTATGCTTACAAAGCAAATATTCCACCTCGAAACCTATGGGGCTGTTACAACAGGAGCCGGTTCCACTTGGCCCCTGGAAATGCATTTCTACGGATTTTATTGTGGAGTTGCCGGTATCCCGAGGCTGTACCTGCATAATGGTAACCGTAGACGCTTTCTCGAAACTTGCACATTTTTCTCCATTGACAAAGATCCCATCCGCCTCGGTCATGGCTGACGTATTCCTAAAGGACATTTTTAGGTTACATGGGCTTCCTCAAAAGATAATATCAGACAGGGGCAGCCAGTATACCTCCAGATTCTGGGCAGCATTGTGCAATTCATTGGGCGTGGAGAGAGCTCTTTCGTCGGGGTTTCATCCCCAGACAAATGGACAAACCGAGAGGTTAAACGGTACCTTAGAGCAATACTTAAGGTGTTTCATAAATAAACAGCAAGACAACTGGGTGGACCTGCTTCCCACAGCAGAGTTTTCATACAATAACGCTGTCCACACGGCTACAGGAACTAGCCCATTTTTTTGTACCTACGGATACAACCCGCAGTCCATAGTTCCGTGTTTCTGGGAGGAAACTAACGTTCCTACTTTGGAGAATACCCTTGCGCAGATCAAGGAGGCCCATAACACAGCCAGTCAGAGCCTCTCTAAGGCTAGCAGTCATTACAAAGAGCAAACGGACAAACACCGAAGTCAAGTTCCTGCCTGGGACAGAGGTTCCAAGGTCATGCTGTCCACCAAGTTCCTTCCTCGATGGGTTCGGCCTTCTAAGCTGTCACCCCGCTAC